>NC_142174.1:8083662-8423424 GCF_029865625.1 Vigna umbellata | reverse complement strand
AAGAATTATCAGTAAGATATTGCTATGTGATGGTAACTTTATGTCCAAGTACGCTAAAAGCAGACAAGTTGTCACAAGTAACAATTGAATACGACAATAATATTCCACTGGAAACTAATCTCAACTCTACTACGCTGAAGAAATTCGAGAGAGAGGTATGTGTTTAAATTTTATTATGATTCTTGTCGTTATAAATACAGCATCTTAGAACACATTTCGTGATGTATGGACATACATCTGTAGAATTTGTTTAAATATGCAAGAGGGCTTAGGACAACATTGAAAAATTATCATAATTTATTTAACAATTCATCAAAATAAACAGTCATGAATATCATACTTAAACTATATTAACCAGAGCCTACTGCAATTCTAGGCTACAGAAAATATATATAAAAATGTAATCTTATGAAACAATTATTCAAAATCATAGTCATAATGGATTACTTTCATGTTTTTTAACTACTACATAAGAGTAGCCTACTGGAAATCCAGGTGACAGAAAAAAAAAGATGTAATTTTAATCATTACAAAATTTTGCTATAACTTCTAATTAATTTTATTTATAAAAATGTCCATATTCGTAACAATAAATTTATTTATTTATTTACATTTTTAAACCTACCTAACGATTGACCAAGTTTTCATGTTAAGACAACTAAATAAAATTATAAACCTCAGTTCTTAACTTCTTTTTGAAAGCCTTGAAACTTGCAAAAGTGAGTATTTCATATTTGTAGAGTAGTAATTTAAAAGATATCGTTGACTCTTGTACATAATTAGTTTCATTTTTTTTATTTCTTGCACGTGCAGATTTCAGAACTTGAAAAACTTGAACTCAAAAGCAGACCAAAACTAGCAGAGATATGGCATGAGTTCTGTTTCAGTGAGTTGGCCACATTGATTGTGGAGGACTGCCAATTTTTATCAGATGAAGTGCTACCCTTCCGTTTACTTCTTTTATTACCTAAATTGAAAACATTGCAAGTTCGAAACTGTGATAATGTGAAAGTCATATTTGATGTAAAATCTACACAAGAGAGATTAATTACTTTTCCTCTGAAAGAATTGGTTTTATCGAAACTGCCAAATCTGGAAAATGTTTGGAATGAAGATACTCGTGGAATTCTAAGCATGCGCCATCTAGAAAAAGTGTTTGTTAATACATGCAAAAGCCTTAAAAGCGTGTTTCCAGCATCAATAGGCAAAGAGCTTGTGAATCTTGAAGATCTAGTAGTGAAAGACTGTGAGGGATTGATGGCAATTGTTGCAGAGGAATCTGATGAGAATGAAGAAATCATATTTGAGCGGCTTCGGGTTTTGGATCTTAGAAGATTAAAAGAACTGACGTGCTTTTGCGCTGGCAACTTCACTTTAAGTTTTCCATCTTTAGAGGAAGTCCATGTCATCGAGTGCAGCTCCATGAAAACTTTTAGTGCAGTCACCAAAATAGATAATCCGACAAGGTGGTACTATTCAGAATATGCGAGACCTCGAAAGGAAACTGATCTTAATTCTGCCCTGCACAGAAATTCTGAAGAAGAGGTATGCATGCTTTTATGTCTTAATCTTTGTTCCATAGAATTAGGTGTATGCTAATTTGTAACATTCTTTTTAATTTCTTTTTATCAAGTGGTATGATTCATCATTTTCATTAAAAAATACTCGACATTTTCTTACCAACAATTTATAAGTAGCTAGGCTATTCTCTTTTTTCAATGGAAAAATTTAATTCAACTAATTCTCGAAGGGGAATTCAGTAACAAAGTCATAAGCAAGGCTAGTTATTCGTGCTCTGAATTGGTAACATTATTTTTAGCGTAATGTTTTCTTGAGCTGCATCGTGTTTAAGATTAACTTCTATGCGTTCTTTCGTTTTAAATAGGCTCTCGATGCCTCTAGTGCCATCAATAGTTCAGATTCAGATGCCGATGGAGATAGTGACCACGGTACATCAATATTAACTAATGCTACTAAAATTTGGTAACTTTTTTTTCTATGATGAGTGATACTATCATTTGCTCTATGTACGTGCAGGTGATGATTAATTAGATGCAGTTTTTCACAGCATAACATATGGTTACGTAAGATTTGGTAAGTAATTTTGTATCAGTGTCATTTTATGTTTTATTGATATCTATTTAAGGGGATATTTCTTTGTTAATTTTTATTTGAGACTATTGTACAGCATGATATTCGCTACAATACTACTTTTACTTCTTCTATAGTTTAATTTATAACTTTTTAAAATAGCTTTTATGAAAGTATAATTGCTTTTATAATTCGTCTAGGTTGAGCCCCTGTTGCTGTCTCCAATATTGCATAAATTAAGAGGAGATTGATGAAGACATAAAGAATGGATGAAGATGAATGTGTCCCGATTTTATTACGTGTGATTGTGTTTACAAAAATGAAAAAAAAAATGTTGTTCTACTCAGTCGAAGATGAATGTGTCCCTATTTTATTAGGTGTGGTTGTGTTTTAAAAAAAAAAAAAAACAACAGTTGAAGATGAAATACATTATTATTTGTATTATGTAATGTGTGAGATTAAAAATGATGAACAGTCATGAATATTCATTAAAGGTGAAGTGATGAACTGTGTCACTAAATATTGACTGTATTTGCATGTGGTTATGCTGATTAAAAAAATGTTTGCTTGTATTCATTTGCTCTTAATTTTACCTTCATGTGATCATAATGATTCGCTAGTACTTAACTTTTATCATGGTTCACTTTTGAGTCTTCTGTTGTCACATAGGTAATGTACATGCGTATTTGTTTATAAAAGAAAGTTGATGAAGGCATTAAGATTTTTGGGAAAATGTCTCATACAACATTTTAATAGAAGCTCTGTGCAAGAATAAAACTGTAGAGAGGTTTATTTTGTTGATGGAAGACATGAAGTAATAAACTACTTAAAAAAGTAATTTCAATTTAAATATAGATTATAATTCATGTTTAAAACATCCACATGCATTTTTAACGAATAGTTTTATGAAGTTGGTGAACTATAAAAACTCAAGGTTGTCAGGTTCCTTTCAAATTTCAGGTTGTTTTTAGTACTTTGAACCCATTTTGAAAACAGCAAAGCCGAAATAAGAAGCATACATTGAAAAATACAGCATTTATAAATAAAAATATTTAATTTGTAATTTCAAGTTTATCTTTGTCTTGGATAATTGGTTTAGCTGAATTGAGAATTGTACTAATAGTTATTTATGAATAGTTAACAGGTATGTTAGCATGTATTAATAGGTCATATTGCCTTACTCTTTCCAAATATACAATATTAATTGATTAATAGGTTTAATTGTCTAAAAATATACAGCATTGATGGTTAATCAATGTGTTTGGTTACCACAAACCCTATAAATATAAGATTGATGTCCAGTTAAAATAACCTTGATCTATCATAAGAAAATAAAGATCTCTTTATGAAACATACTGACTTCAGCGTTAAAGTGTCTTCTGTAGATCAACAATCCATCGGAGTGGATTGCGTTCTCGGAGAGGATTGGACGATCGATAGAAAGCAAAGTAAGGAGGGACGGCCGACCCTCGAATAAATTCAATCGAAACATTTGGCACCCACCGTGGGATTGAGCGACATCCCCATGAAACCACAAGGAACCATACATGCACTCGGCCTCGACATTGCTACTTGGCATCAATACCTGCACAGGAAGGTTCAACCCCTTATCGCTCGATCAGTTGGACCACCAACATTCAACCTTGTTAGGTTCTAATGACTTTTCATTATAAAAGAAGATTATAAAATATTAAATATTTTGTTTAACCCATATATATTTTTGTGAGTAAAAATATCCTGTGCACAAGAAGGTTCAACCCCTTATCGCTCAGTCAGTTGGACCACCAACATTCAACCTTGTCAGATTCCACTAGCTTTTTAAAAATTATAAAATATTGAAGCGTTTACTCTATTTTATTTAACGCATATTTTTGTAAGTAAAAATATCCTGCTCGGTCCTTTCCCGCTCGGTCAGTTAGACCACTAACATTCAATCTTGTCAAGTTCCAATGGCCTCGCTCTCGTGCGAGCATCAACTGGACACATTTGTTCTCATCTATTTTGCAAGTCTCAAGGAAGTAAAACACCTACAGTTCATCTGTAACACATCTTAATATGGACCGAAGATCAAACCGACTCGCCTGTTTAGCCATTCAACTTCATAACCTAAACTATTTTGATATTAATTTGATTGGCTACATGTTTTGGCCATTCGAATTCGAATTGCTAATTTTTCTTCGGTAAAGATGACAAGACACTACGTACAAACCACTCGGCCAACTAAAAATGTCGCTCAGTGATTCTAAAATAAATTCACTTAAAATTCTAGTGCGAATGCCGTTAGTGATTCTAAAACGAATTCACTTAAAACTCTAGTAACAAATATCGGTCAATAATTCTAAAACAAATTCACTTAAAATTCAAGTGGTGAATGCCACTTGGTGATTCTAGAACGAACTCACCTAAAACCTAAGTGGCGGGAGCTTTCATATAACTTCTACATTCCGCTGGTCGTTGATTCAAAAGCGAATTCACCTTAACCTAGGGTGGAAGGAGATTCAAAAGCGAATTCTCCTATTTGCTTGTCCTTTCTTGGGTTTTATATGACCCTATAATCCTGGAGCACTCCTTCTAGTCCTTGGAATTCAAGGGAAGGATTGGTGAGCCACATTATACTCTCAAAATATCTACAGAGCTTCTGAAAGGTCTAAAGAGAATATAGAACTTGGAAGGACAACATGCTTCTAACATTGCATTGATAAAAGCATTAAAAATAGAGCTATCATGCGCGTATAAGGATCAAAGATGTGCTTCGAGATCGCAGATCGACATGAGGTTAATGACCTGATGAAGCAAATTGCAGAGGATAAATTGGTTTGAAAGAGTAAGGGACAAAATCGACTCCATGCTGGTATGAACTTGAGGATGAGAGGAAATTAAGCAAACGGTCATAGAGCATACACCGGAAATTAGCTCCAGATCTCTCAGATGCGAAGTCCTCTCTTTCTAGAGCTCTAAAAGAATTGGATTGATATAACAAGAAGAAATTTATTGGGTAAACTAATAGTTAGTCAATTTTATAATATTACTTAAACATATGTACTTTTTTTATGGAAAATGATACTTGAACAACTTAATTTGACAACATTTAGACACAGCCCACGTGTCAGCATGTGAGCGGTCCACGTTTTGAGGGAAAAAGCTGCTGAAATCTGAGAAAACCTGCTTCAATTGTGACGTGGCGAGGGACGGGCACGGGCAGAGTAAAAGTTGCGTTTCAAATTTGAAATTCATTTTCGAACTTCGTAGAGAGAAGCCGCGCGAACATTGGAGACGGATGCTGTGACCTAGACAGAGAGACGAGAGAGTTGGAGAAAGGGTTCACGAGCGAGAGAGAGACGGAGTGCTTGCCGGAGTGCCGCCGTTCACTGTCGAAGGCCGTTTCGGAGAGATCGAACGCCTCCAGCCCGTTCCGTTTCAGGGGCGCCGCAGGTCCGACGTGGAGCACTCGAAGCGAACAGGGCATCGTGTTCCGTCCGTTCCGGCCCAGCGACTTAGGGAGGCGTTGAAGGTGTCGCTTCGTCCCAGCTGCTTGCGTCCCTGTCCCGGAGTGCCGCGGGAGGTTCGTCGGAGTCTCGCCGGAGTTTGGGCTGTTCGGTGGACCAAAAATAGGGGTTTTTCGGGTTGTCAGTCCCACCCACACCTTAGGCAATCGTCTCTGTTCCAACCGCCAGACGTGGTCTTCACTCAAGGTTGGTTTCTTTTTTGATTTGTCAGTGCAATGAATGTTGAATACATGGATGATGTTGTTTTTGGATTTGATTTGGTTATGTATGAAACGTCTCCCAAGTGGATGTTGTTCTGTTACTCATTTTTATACAAGTTCTTTGGTTAATCTTACTTTGCTGTAATTCTGTTCGATTGGTAGTCATGGACCTAGTTGGCCTTGCTGTCAAAAAGCTTCAACCCAATAACCCACTTCATTTGGCTTTGGTAGCAGTAATGTTGGTGAACCAAGGGTCCTAGAGAATGTATTTTTATGCGAGACGGATTTGTTAATAAAATGTTAAGAATTGTTCCCAAATTACTTAGAAGTAGCTGAAATGAGGGAAAACAAACAAGCCACACCAAAATGAGAGTGATGGACGTAGTTGGCCTTGGTGTGCAAAAACTGGCACCCAGGTACCCACTTATTTTGCCTAAGGTACCAGTTCTGTTCCTGTGCCATTAGTGTTAGAAAATGTTGTTTTATGTGGCACGAATATGTTAAAAAAATGTTAAGAAATTGTTCCCAGATTACTTAGAAATAGATAAAATGAGGGAAAACAAACAAGACACCCCAAAATGAGAGTGATGGACGCAGATGGCCTTGGTGTGCAAAAACTGGCACCCAGGTACCCACTTATTTTGCCTAAGGTACCAGTTATGTTCCTGTACCATGAGTTTGTCAAATATAGTTGTTTAATGTGGCACGAATTATATGAATTAATAAATGACTATTATTTTTTTGTTCTCTTTTTTGTTGTGTTTTAACAAATGCTGAGAATGTTTGTTATGATTTCCAATTTGTTGTTTTAGTTCATTGTGTTGGTGTAATGTAATTTCAGCTTTTGTGTTGGTGTAGTGTTATTATACATTGAATTCTGTGTTATTTTGATTTGGGGATTACTGTCATGTTGGTCACCTCCTGTCTAGTTCAAATATCTGGCATTTCTTAAAGAGAGTTTAAATTAAATTCATTGTGCTTGAATATGAATACTATGTATTAAGTTTCCGTTTTCTGTTCATTCACACCCCATCCGTCTAGCAGTTCCAGCAGCATGCCCATGAGAAGCTTGGGAGCTGCAACGTTGGAAGCATTCACGTCCAGCTGCATCAAACAGCAACAACGACAACACACACCGTCTTCAAGTCCAGCCGAATTGGATGCACATGTTGAGATGAGAGAGAAGTGGAAAGCTGACACAAACCTTGTTTATTCCAGCATGGGCAGCGATGGTGTGCAGAACATGCAGAAGTGTAAACAAAGTGGAGGGCCCCACATGGCTTTATCTGACAGAGAAGCAAAAGAGTGATGGAAGAAATTCATTAAAGGTTGCTAATGGGAGACAACAGCATGGCAACCTGGCTGGAAACGCACGAGGCAGCACCAGAACGAGACTTGAGAATTTGGCTTTAAAAGAGTGAGAGGCCGTGAGTGAGAGGGTTACGCTTGGGAGGAGGCTCTCGGTTCTTCTCGTCCAAGTTCAGTAGATTAGTTTTGAACTCTAGATAATGTAATGTAGTGAGATTGTTGTATGAGAGTAGAGGTGCCGTGAGGTGCTGTGAGGTGCATAGGGAGTTCCAGCCGAGGAGAAGTCACGGCAGTAGGAGCTGTTGGTGATTGGCACAGTGTTTACCAATTTGAGGTGTACGGTTCGAATTTAATTTTCTGTATTGTAATGAATTTTAATTTGAATGAACAATGTCATTTAATTTCCTGTTACTGAATTGTCAATTTTATTCTACTGATGCGATTCAATTTCTGCTGAAATCTGATCTGTGTTGTTGTGTGTCTGCCATTTAATTTATACTGTTGTTGATTGTTTGCAATTTAATTTTTACGTTCGTTTGTACTGATAGCTTTATTGTGCGAGTTTACTGTTCCTGCAATTGCGTTTCAGCTGGTTTTGAATTCTGCACGTTTACTGTTTCTGCCTGTCAAACCGTTCGGTCTTTAACGTCACTGTTAGAGATCGTTCGTCCACCTTTCATCTGATTTTTATTTGCTCTGTGACGTTCGGCTTGTCTCTGTGGTCGTGCTTGTTGTTTATCGACCGTTCGTTCTTTGTTAGAGATCGAATGGCTCCTTCATTTATACTTACATCTACCGTTCGGTCACAGTATGGACGTTCGGTCTTTACCTTGCTGCTTTAACCGTTCGGTTGATTCTTTATTTTCTGGTTTAGCTCTGGTCTTGGTACCTTTAGCTTGATGAATGAATATTCTTGTACCGTTCGGTCATTAACTTTCGTTTTTGTGTTTGGTTTAGTTTTCAATATCATTTTCCATTGCCTGTTATCTTCATACCGTTCGGTCACCTAATACCGTTCGTCCTTTTCATTAACTGTTTGAGCTGCTTTTACCGTTCGGCTTTATTGTGCTCATTTCTGATTTACTGCCTTAACCGATCGGCCATGTTATAAGAACCGTGCGGTTAGGACGCTCGGTAATTACCGTTCGCTCAAATCCGTTTTCGGAGACCGCTCGGTCTCAATGTTATTACGGCTCGGTTTTTACTTCCGTGCAATTTATACTTCAACCTTTCGTTCTGTGCTTGGAACCGTTCGGTTTTCTGCTTTCAGCTTTTAGTTTTCATAATTTTGTCAATTGTTTTTAACTTTCAACTTTTAATTAATTTAATTTTCCTTAATAACTCGTTAAATGGATTTAGAATCTTAAACAAAAGATGAACATTAGGGCACCTATTGCTGCACCAAATTCAATAAACTGGCCGTAAAAGGTTATCATATGACGCTACAAAGGCGTACATTAACATAATTACAATTTGCTTCTTAGGAGGACCACGAAAGTCACTATTGACTCGGTGTTCAAGAATCCATATAACAATTCCAATCACGAAAAATGAGACAGTCATAGCACACCACATATCTGCTGTAAATGGTTTGAGGAACACCCAAGTACTTGATCCTGATTTGTGGATAGGACGAGCGTCCTCTGCGCACTGGACGAGCGTCCTCTGCGCGCTGGACGAGCGTCCTCTGCGCGCTGGACGAGCGTCCTCTGCGCGCTGGACGAGCGTCCTCTGCGCGCTGGACGAGCGTCCTCTGCGCACTGGACGAGCCTCCTCTGCGCGTTGGACGAGCCTCCTCTGCGCGCTGGACGAGCGTCCTCTTCTCGATGCCGATAGCCAAATGATGCGCTCCCAATCCTTATTCTGCTTCGAAATAAACAAACAAAAGCATAAAAAACATTTAAACAGTGAAAATTATACTTATATCAACAATTATATACTTTTTCATGACAATTAACACTAAAACTTACTCAAAAGCACAACAATTTAAGCAACAAAAACAAGTAAAATTTACACCTATCACTCCTCTCAGCCAAAGGTGTTAATTATACAACTAATCACCCTACATGTTTTTATGCCACCAAAGATCTATAAATTGACGTACACATATCACATCTCTTGATATAGTTTCCAACAAAAAATATCACAAATCAAGATTAAATTTTAACAAACAACTAAAGACACATCCAAATCCACATCTATGTTTGGCACCACACTTACTGTAAACAAAGGCTAAAAGATGTCAGCATAAAAATTGACAAACCACACGAAAAGATGATAAAGGAATGTGCTGTACCATTGTCCTGATGCTGCAGAGCAATAAAGCCCGGTATTTGGATCATAATAATAGCCCAAACTGCTGCTATAATAGTACCTGGACCATCAAATATTGATGTCAGAACAAGCTTATAACAGCTCTTTTTCGTAACAGAATTCATTAGAACAAGAAGTGGGTACAAACCCTCAACTTTTGCCACCTCCTTAATACCATAATGATTTTTTTTTTTGCTTTTGAAATTTACAACAAAGATAAATAATGTCATGTATATCAGACTATTTCCCAAAATTTACATGGAAGAGAAGAGCCATACCCAGAAGATTCATCATACACATAATCATTTTGCAATGCTCCACCTGAAAGAAAAGTAGAACAATGTTAAGTAAATACTAGATTGATTTCTTAGATTTGCCCGCTCTTTGGCAGCTTTGGCAGCTACTTGGGGATTCGTTAAGTCAACTTCACCCTCCTCGACATTTCCTTTGTCCACAACTTCATCTCCTGGCTTCACTTTCTTGCCCTTTGGAAACCTAACCCTTTTTGCTCTGTATAAATTCAACAGAAAATCTCAAAATTCAGTTCCACAAGCCAATCATTACAGCCTCTAAAGTTAAAGCCCCAACAAGGGGACTCATACACATACAACATATTACCAATCCAACAAAATTTGGGAACAATTCTTAACATTTTATTAACAAATCCGTCTCGCATAAAAATACATTCTCTAGGACCCTTGGTTCACCAACATTACTGCTACCAAAGCCGAATGAAGTGGGTTATTGGGTTGAAGTTTTTTGACAGCAAGGCCAACTAGGTCCATGACTACCAATCGAACAGAATTACAGCAAAGTAAGATTAACCAAAGAACTTGTATAAAAATGAGTAACAGAACAACATCCACTTGGGAGACGTTTCCTACATAACCAAATCCAATCCAAAAACAACATCATCCATGTATTCAACATTCATTCCACTGAAAAATGCAAAAACAAACCAACCTTGGGTGAAGACGACGTGTGGCGGTTGGAACAGATACGGTTGCGTAAGGTGTGGGTGGAACTCGTAGTGCGGAAAACCCCTCCTTTTGGTCCACCTCACAGCCCACACTCCGGCGAGACTCCGGCGAACCTCCGGCGGCACTACGCGACAGGGACGGCACCAACTGGGTCGAAGCGACACCTTCAACGCCTCCGTAGGTCGCTGGGCCGGAACGGACGGAACACGATGCCGTCTTCGCTTCGACGGAGCTGCGGCGCCCCTCAAACGGAACGGGCTGGAGGGCCTTCGATCTCTCCGACACGGCCTTCAACACTGAACGGCGGCTTCACTCCGGCAAGGACTCGGTCTCTCTCTCTCTCGCTCCTGAACCCTTTCTCCAACTCTCTCGTCTAGGTCACAGAAGTGGGTTTTGGTTGTTCGCGCTTCTCTGTCTACGAAGTTGGAATACCATTTCAAATTTGAAACGCAAGCTGCCCGTGCCCGTCCTCGCCACGTCACATTTGAAGCAGGTTTCATCAGATTTTCTCAGAACGCAGCAGCTTTTTCCGTTTTAACGTCGCCCTCTCAAACGCTGACACGTGTGCTGTGTCGAAATGTTGTCAAATTTGGTTGTTCGAGTATCATTTTCCTTTTTTTATATTAAGAATGTAACGGTCAATTAATGTATTTTATCTTAAATCATTAATAAAATTAATTTGATGTATTTTACAATTTTATATATTTTTTATTATAAAAAATAGATTTTATTAAATTAAGAAATTATGAATGTAGGTATAAATAAATAAAATAATAGTTACTAAAAAAGAGATTAAAAATCTTAAAAAAAATCTTGCTAATATAAATCTAATACCAAGGATTGTAAAAAACTTATGCAAATTAATTGTGACTACTCTAATAGTACAGGTTTGAAAAACATCCCCAAATTAATTTGTGGAGGGTAAAAACGTTTACAAAAAAGAAAAAAAATGTCCCCTAAATAAAATATTTTTTTTAGTGATTGGAGTTAGGTGTAATATACATTTACTCTTTGTGATTTTTACCATCTAATCAACTTCGTTTCCATTACTCTTGTATTTTTTTCATTCTTAATTTCATTATTATTGGTTGAATATTTATTGGCATCTTATTATTAGGAAATAATTCAGAATCTAGGATAGAACAACTAATAAATTTTGCATATAGACATAAAGTTTTATCAATTAATCATTCAAAGCATATGAATTTAATGCGAATCTTTGTTAGAAATATATTAAAGTTTTTATTATTAAAGTTTAAACTTACTTTAAAAATTAAGACTAGTTAGCTTTTGTTGTGAGTGTAAGAATAAACTTAAAAGTATATTTTTTAGTATTTTAATATTGAACTGGATCATAAAATCCATCCTCAGTAAAAAAAATTTACCGCATTGTTAGTTTCATATTTTTTTGTTTGTTTTCTAGAATATAGATTTATCTTATTAAAACTTATTTATTTTCATTATTTCAAAACTCTTCAATCTTAATTAGTAAATAATAATAGTTGCACTCAATCAACTCAAATCTCTTTGAAAAATAATATTTGAATTTTTCACTTTATTATTTATACAATTTTATACTTTGTCAATATTTTAACAGTGTACTGTTGTACTATAGTATATCATTTTAAATGAACTAGAGGAGTTGACCTAGCCATGGATGAATTTGAATATAATACATTGACGATTCACAAATGATTCCAGTCTGACTGAGCATGATCACTGTAAAATAAGGTTTATGAATGAAGATGGATACAATAACCATCTTGGAATCAATTAGACGTTTAATCAGTAATATACTTTATTAAGTATGGAAGGTGGCCTTGTGTGACAATAGGAAGTAGTTCTATTGTACACATTGTTAAGAAGTACTAGTTCGTCGATTTTTTTATAATCATGCACGTGACAATAGTTGCACTAATTATTAATTTTTTATTGTAAAGAAGGGAACATGAAAAACGTAGTATCTGGGTAAAGCATGTGGTCATATAGTTGAAATAATTAACTATTTTTTTTTGTATACTTTTTTCATCTTAAAACATATAATCTAAAGTATTCATTTAATAATTAATTAACATGCGCCTCTTTTTTCTTTGTAATGGCAGACGTATAATAAAAGTTGCTCACTCACTTTTGGATCCACTAATTATTTTCAAGGCTACGAATCTTTTAAACTGTTGAAGTGTAATAAAAAAACAGAAAAACAGTTATTCTCATGTATATAAAAACTCTGTAAATTCAGTATTTCAAGGTTAATGAAAAATTGAGGTTATTCAGAAATTACCTGGAGTCCTAGCTAACTGTTGTTTCATCTGGAGCTGTGAGAGTGGTGGTGCACTGCCGTGTGTGTGTGGTGGTGACTGAGGAAGAAGGGATTGTGCCCTAGCAGAGAGTCGTGTGACTCTTTCTCTCTGATCATCATCTCTCATTTTCTTTCTCTTACTAAAACGTGCGTATTACGTTTTTAAGAAAAGATAACTCTGGTTGGTGCTTTTACGTTTTTACCCTCACTTTAATATGGTATCAAGAGCATAGGTTCGTGTGAGTGCTTTCCTGGTGAGTGATCTGGAATTGTGTGTATCCAGAGGAGAAGAAAGAAGGTTTCTTTGAGTGGTTAAAGATCAAAGAAAATTCAAGAACTCAGCAAGAAGGGATGGCAGGATTTGGGGGAATACAGGGGCCACTACCAGTGTTTGATGGGAAACAGTTTGAAGACTGGCGCATTAAAATGCAAGCCATTTTTGGCTTCCAGGATGTTTCTGAGGTAATAGAAGATGGATTGCCTGTGGTGAATGACAGGGCCACTGAAGAAGAGAAAAAAAGTTATAAGTGGCAAGTAAAACTGGATAGCAAGGCAAGGTTTCTGATCTACCAATGTGTCAGCCCAAAGATCTTCAACAAGATCTCCAAGGCTGCTACTGCTAAGGAGGTGTGGGACATCTTAGTCAAGACTTATGGTGATGGAGACAGAAACACAAAAGTGAAACTGCAAGCACTGAGAAGACAATTTGAAATTCTGGTCATGGAGGAAAATGAAACCGTGGCTGAGTACTTTGATAAAGTACAAGAATTAGTGAATAAGATGAGGGCTTGCAAGGATGGAATATCTGATGAGTATATAGTTGACAAGATTCTGAGAACATTATCATCCAGATTTGATAATGTTGTGGTTGCTATAGAGGAAACCAGAAGAAAAGAAACCATGGAGATAGAGGAGTTGTTGAACTCATTGGAGGCTCATGAATTTCGTATTAATGAGCGCAGACAATGCCAGGAGCAGGCCCTGCAGGCCAGATCTCAGTGGAAAGGAAAAAAGGTGTTCAAGAAAGGAGGAAGAGGTAGCAAGAAGGACAAAGACACACTGGACCAGCAAGGAGAAGAGTCCAGTGAGTCAGGCAAAGGGAAAAATCAGAAGAGTGGAGAATGGAAATTTGATAAAAAGAAGGCCAAGTGCTATAATTGTCAGAAACCTGGTCATTATGCCAGGGACTGCTGGAGTGGTGAAGGTGCTAAAAACAAACCAAAGAAGAGGGCTAATTTGGCCCAGGAGGAGGAATCTGACTCAGAACCAGTGATGTTAATGGCTAAAACTGAGGAGAATTCATCAGAAAAAGATGTTTGGTATCTAGATTCTGGGTGCTCTACCCATATGACAGGTAGAAAAGATTGGTTTGTGGGAATTAAGGATGCTGCACAAGGAAAAATCAGGTTTGCTGATGACAGAAGCTTGATGGCAGAGGGCACAGGCAGAGTGGTTCTAAGGGATGCAGAAGGAAAGGAAGTCACAATTGAAGAGGTACTGTATGTACCAGGATTGAAATCAAACCTGCTAAGCTTGGGGCAGCTACTGCAGAAAGGTTATGTGATGAAAATGGAGGACAACAGCCTCAGAATTTTTAATCAACAGAAGAGAATGATTGTGCAAGCTCAGCTGTCACACAACCGGACGTTCAGAGTTGTGATGAGTGCAGTAAAACACCAGTGCTTCACTGCCTCAGAGAGTAAGGAAGAATGGCTATGGCACTTGCGGTTTGGGCATTTGAATTTCAGAGATCTGTCTCTGTTAGGACAGAAAAGAATGGTGAATGGACTGCCTAAGGTTGAGATTCCTGACACAGTGTGCAGTGAGTGTGTGCAGTGTAAGCAAACAAGGGGCAGTTTCCAGAAGAATCTACCCCAGAGGTCTACAGGAAGACTAGGAGTAGTCTATTCTGATGTGTGTGGGCCATTACAGGTTGAAACACCAGGAGGTAGTAGGTACTTTCTCTTGTTTATTGATGACTACACCAGGAAGTGTTGGGTGTACCTAATCAAGAGGAAAGGGGAGGTACTGCAAGTGTTTCAGAAATTTAAAAGGATGGTGGAGAAGCAATGTGAGCAGAAGATTAAAGTCCTGAGAACAGATGGAGGTGGAGAATACACTTCCACTGAATTCAAGGTGTTTTGTGAAAATGAGGGGATTGTGCATGAGGTTACTCCACCATATACACCACAACATAATGGTGCAGCTGAAAGGAAGAACAGGACTCTACTGAACATGGTGAGATGTATGCTAAAAAGCAAGGGGCTGCCTAATTTTTTGTGGGGAGAAGCTGTTGTTACAGCCACTTATATACTGAATTTGTCTCCAACAAAGAGACTGGATGGTCTAACACCTGAAGAGGCGTGGACAGGTGTGAAACCAGATGTTAAACATCTGAGAATCTTTGGATCTATATGCTATAAGCATATACCAGATCAACTAAGGAGGAAGCTGGATGACAAAGGTGTGCCACTGATTCTTGTGGGTTATAATCCTACTGGAGGTTATAAGCTGTATGATCCTATATCAGGAACAGCATGTATCAGCAGAGATGTTGTTGTTGATGAAAGTGGGACTTGGCAGTGGAAAGAAACTGAGCAGGAAACACCAACCATTTCACTGGAGGATACCACTGCTGCAGGAGAAACAGAGGAAATTAGTGTGAATGGCAGGCAAAGGAGATCCTCTAGAACTCCACAGCTGCCAGCACACTTGAGAGACTATGAATTGTCCTACGAAGCTACCCTAACAGCAGATGGACAGTGTGTTCATTATGCTCTAATTGCAGAGGCTGAACCAGTAGAATTTGAAGAAGCAGTTAAAGATGAGAAATGGCATAAAGCCATGGAGGAGGAGATTGACTCCATAGAAAGGAACCAGACCTGGGAGCTGGTTGAATTACCATCTGGGAAGAAACCCATAGCACTAAAGTGGGTTTACAAGTCAAAAATAAATCCACAAGGCATTGTTGTGAGGTATAAGGCAAGGCTGGTGGCTAAGGGATTCTTACAGAAAGCTGGTGTTGATTATGGTGAGGTTTTTGCTCCTGTGGCAAGGGTGGAAACTATCAGGTTAGTGGTATCTTTGGCCACTAAATTTTGCTGGTCTTTACACCAGCTGGATGTGAAGTCAGCCTTTCTAAATGGAAGACTGGAGGAGGAGGTTTATGTGGTACAACCACAGGGCTTTGAGGTTAAAGGACAGCTGGACAAAGTATATAGGCTGAGAAAAGCTCTCTATGGGCTTAAGCAGGCTCCAAGGGCCTGGAACCAGCGTATTGATGGTTTCATGGGCAGTATTGGATTTGAAAAATGCGTTTCAGAACATGGTGTGTATGTGCAAAGTTGTCAGCACAAAGGCAGAACAGAGAAGTTGATTGTGTGTCTCTATGTGGATGACTTGTTAGTCACTGGAAGTTGTGAAGAATTAATTTCAGTTTTCAAAACTGAAATGCAGAATGAGTTTGAAATGAGTGATCTTGGAAGACTCAGCTATTTCCTTGGCATTGAATTTACCAAGATTGAAAGTGGAATAGTGATGCACCAATCAAGGTATGCTTTGGATCTGCTGAAAAAATATGAGATGTATGACTGTAATGCTGCAAGTACTCCTGCAGAAGTAGGATTGAGGCTGGAGAAAGAGCCAGAAGAGGAAGCTGTTGATCCAACAGCTTACAGGAGAATGGTTGGAAGTCTTAGGTATCTTTGCAACACCAGACCAGATTTGAGCTATAGTGTTGGAGTGATAAGCAGATATATGGAGTGTCCTAGAGTATCACACTTGATTGCTGTCAAACGGATACTGAGATATTTGAAGGGTACACACTCATATGGGATTCTGTTAAGAAAAGGAGAGGCTGGAGAAGAAGTACAAATTACTTCTTACTCAAATGCAGACTGGTGTGGAGATAAGACTGACAGAAAAAGCACAGCAGGGTATATTTTCTTCATGGAAGGTTCTCCTATTTCCTGGAGTTCTAGGAAGGAGCCAGTAGTTACTTTGTCATCATGTGAGGCAGAATACATAGCTGCCTGTGAAGCCACGTGTCAAGCAACCTGGCTGAGATCATTGATAGAAGGATTGAAGATTGAGCTGTTTGAGAAGAAGGTGAGACTAATGGTTGACAATAAATCAGCCATAAATCTTGCTAAACATCCTACATCTCACGGTAGGAGCAAGCACATTGAGACCAGATTCCACTATATCAGGGAACAGGTCAGTAATGAGAAACTTGAGATCGTACACTGCAGATCCGAAGATCAACTTGCAGATATACTGACTAAAGCCCTTAAAGGCGGACACTTTCTGAAACTCAGAAAGCAAATCGGGATGGTGCAAGCAGGGACTTCAGAAAATTAGGGTTTCCTTCACGGAGAAGGAGATCGGACAAGGAGGTGTTTTTCCCCGGTTTTAATCGGTGAAAAACATGTGCGTACTTAAAGAAAGGTGGTTTTGCCGATTTTAATCGGTAGAAGTTGCTGGAAATCAAGGAGGAGAAGATTTTCACCGATTCAATCGGTGAAAAAAGGGGATTTCAACATTTAATCGTTAGTTTTTCAAAGTTTTTCTTAGGAGGAGTGTTGAAGTGTAATAAAAAAACAGAAAAACAGTTATTCTCATGTATATAAAAACTCTGCAAATTCAGTATTTCAAGGTTAATGAAAAATTGAGGTTATTCAGAAATTACCTGGAGTCCTAGCTAACTGTTGTTTCATCTGGAGCTGTGAGAGTGGTGGTGCACTGCCGTGTGTGTGTGGTGGTGACTGAGGAAGAAGGGATTGTGCCCTAGCAGAGAGTCGTGTGACTCTTTCTCTCTGATCATCATCTCTCATTTTCTTTCTCTTACTAAAACGTGCGTATTACGTTTTTAAGAAAAGATAACTCTGGTTGGTGCTTTTACGTTTTTACCCTCACTTTAATATAAACAAGTTGAGTATCATAACCTAAAACATATTAGCATAAAAATAATGAACCCTAGATCAATTATCAACACAAGCATTTATTATACATATTATTTTTTCCTGAATTCGTTTATAAGAGTCGTAAAACCTATATCAATGATCTCGCACTTGTGAAACCTTCTCAAAGAAGAGTATTAACAGTTTTGTTCATACTTCCCCATTTTTCTCATATGCTCTCGCTATATTCTGTTCCAATTCCAATAACAGAGATATGTTTTGTAGTTTATATAAATTTCAATCAACCAATCAATATATGGCTCATTTTTTATTAAGATTTTAAGAAATTTGATTCATACAAAGATAGATATTGCGTACAACTTTTGGATCTTTTAACTGTCGTAGCTTTTACAAAGATTATGATGTTACCAAAATATAATTTGAAGTTTTACATTGCGCACGTCTAACGAACGCAAAAAGGGGAAAAGAAATGGAAAATGGAGCTTGATGGTGATGAATGAGAGATTTCTTATTCTTAATTAGTTCGTCTCACACTAAGGTAAGATTCTTAATGAAACGTTAAATAATTTTATTATCTAATAAATAGAAAATTTATTTGAATCTTCTATTTAATTGTTTTAAAAATTATACTGGTCATTATATTAGATTCATATTCAATGGTTCAATCAAACTACAACCCAACAGATGTAATAAAATTTGAAAGTTGAAGTATCATTTTCCAAAAGATTTATATATATTTAGCCAATGTGTAATTCATTAATTTTGAATAAAGAATTAAACAACATCAATTTGATAAAGTTTGAGGAAAACGATAATTCCAAACTCAAATTATTCAAAATGATTAGCCTACCTTGTTAAAGATGGTTTCTACTTGTTTGAGTAAAAAGTATAAAATTTTCTTTGTGACCTTCCTTGCTTAAGATGTATGTCTCGTAAAAGATAAAGTTAACTTAAGCAAATCTTGTCCTTTGAAAACTTTACTTGCTTTGATCGTTTAATCTTCACTCGTTTACTCTTGAAATTAATCAAACTTTATTTAAGAGTTAATTCAAACTAAATTCTAATTAATAACAAATGCTTATAAATTTTTTAAACCATTAAATATCTAAATTGAAAGAAGCAAATATAATTGCTAAAGAAATTAAGCACGAAGTACAATTATCATTTAAGTCGACGCTTCCCTCTTACACAAAATATATTCTCTATTTATTGAAGGTGGTCAACAAATTCACGCCCACAGCACGATAATTAAGTTTCTTTATAAATAATAAATAATACAATCGCAAACAACTCCGAACTGAAATAGTAGATGAATGTTTTTAATATTTTAAGAAAATAAAAGCTATTAATTTGTTCTTAGTACTCAAAATCAATAGGAAAGGTGAAAAAAAATGATAATGCGTAAAGAACTAAAACATGAAATCAAAACTATTAAAAGGTCGAAAATTTT
This sequence comes from Vigna umbellata, assembly GCF_029865625.1. NCBI lineage: Eukaryota > Viridiplantae > Streptophyta > Magnoliopsida > Fabales > Fabaceae > Vigna > Vigna umbellata. The sequence goes on along the minus strand of NC_142174.1, from coordinate 8,404,358 downwards.
TGTCTTGGTTTTTCATTTTTGTCCAAACCATTTCAGTCTTTTTAATATTATCTACTTTTGAAAGTTTTTTTAAAATCCATGAACTTATTTAAAACTTTATAAAGTTATAATATTCTTTTAAAAATTGTAAATTCTTTCAACATAAATCCTTTAAATACAAACTACAAAATTTTAATTTCGTAGATTGTTCTTAAAACCAAGATAAGTATGCATAGTCTTTACATTTGCGAAACTTTATCTGTTGTCAACTTAATTAATATCTTATTTTATACGCCTTTATAACTTTTAATATAATTAAGATTGATAGATTTGAATTTAGTACATGTACATGTGAATTTTTATTGATTAAACATATATAATAAGAATCAAAAATTGAATTCTTTGGGGCCTTTTGCCAAAGCTTCCAAAGGAGACATTATATGTCTTTTTATAATTTTTAAAAATATTTCTTTGTATACCATATTTTTAGTTGTATTAGTTATATTTCTATCTTCATATAAGATCACTAACACAGTTAACCATGTGTAAAAATTTGAATACGGAAGATATAATCCAACGTTTGAAAACGATTGAACATGAGTCTTATTTATTATGATGACAAAATATAAAAATATCAATATATTAATATATTTATCATGTATGCTACAATATATTTGCGTCTTCACTATCATAGGTCAACAACATGTAAAAAAATGTTAAGGAGATAGTTTGTACACTATCTAGCTTCTTTTAGTTCATGATAACTTCTTTCATAGTACACATATGTTAGATTAGATCTAGTTTTGATATGATTGCGGAATTTGAACAAATACATAAAAGATAGATGCTAACAAAGAGAATAGTGAGAAAATAGTATTTCTCATTAACTAGACAAAGAGAGTACAGAGGGTTTTTGTATGCAGAAACAAAACTCTATATAGAACTGTCATTTAATAGTTATTACAGTTACAACACATTTTGGATTATCTCAATACAACCCTTAATCTATTGAGAATCATTTTTTATTCTCTTATCTGTCTTTCAACAGTTACTTTATTTTAGGTGTTCTTTCTGTTTTACCCTTCTTCCATGGAACTCTATATATAGAGTTTCTTCCCCCGTTTTCACACACAACATGTATACACAAATTTCATGTTAATCAGAATAAAGAAAGGATCTGTTTTCCTTACTCACCGTGTTACGATCTATATTTTCTTCTTCTGCATCACCGGCAACCACCATCTCGGAGCGCCGTCGAAGGAGCCGTCGGCCACTTCGCACTCCATCGCCTCTCGCCCTCTGTCGCGCCATGCTCTCTCTTGCAATCTTTCACTTACCGAATAATGCCACGCATGCATCCCATTCTCAGAATAATAAGCTTCATGGGCCAGCAGAGATATTGGGCCATCAAGGGTCTAAGTGCACAGTGCTGGGCTCGTTGTAATATGGTATCAGAGCAGGTCTAAGTGCCTGCTCTGCTTCCGTTCGTTCCTCTGATTGTTCTTGATTGTTTCTTGGGCCCTCCTGATGGTTTCTTTCTTCCACCATGGAACAATTCGAACCAGCAACTAACCCAGCTAGTCCCTACTATCTGCACCCAGGAGAAAATCCCGGGCTCACTCAAATCACTCAAGTGCTAAACGAAAACAATTACTCATCCTAGAGCAGAAGCTTAAGGAGATCCTTACTATCAAAGAATAAAGTGAAGTTTATTGATGGTTTCATAAAGAGACCTCAAGAAAGTGACCCTGCCTACGACGCTTGGGAGAGATGCAACGTTATGATTTTATCTTGGATAACGAAAACTTTGTCACCCCACATTTCCGAAAGCGTGATTTACATTGAGGAGGCTAAAGAGTTATGGGATGAGCTCAAAGAAAGGTTTTCTAAGGGAGATTACTTCAAAATCTCTGACTTACTACAAGAAATACACTCCATCCGACAAGGTGAAAGGGGGGTGAGTCAATTCTTCACAAATTTAAAAATATTGTGGGAGGAACTAGAGTCTTTAAGGCCTATACCCACTTGCATTTGTGCCACTCCATGCAGCTGCGATTTATCCAGAATTTCTTTGAAATACAGAGAGGTCGAACATGTAATATGCTTTCTGAAAGGTTTAAACGATTCTTACAACACTGTCAAGACACAGATACTCTTGATGGACCCTCTTCCCAATGTTAACCGTGTCTTTTCCCTCATTATGCAACAAGAAAGGCAAGAAAAACAAATCTCTATAGAGGCTAAAACTCTAGTTAATGTTGCAGGAAGAAATGGTCAATGGAAACCAGACCAGAATTGGAAAAATCAAGGAAGAAATGCTGAGAACCAAGGAAGGGGAACTGGGTTTCGTGGTCAAGGCAGAGGAAGGGGAAGAAATCCCAATTATGGAAAACAATGTTCTTACTGTAACAAAATGAACCATACCATAGATGAGTGTTATTCCAAACACGGATATCCTCCTTGGTACAAAAAGGAAGACAAAAGAAATGAATGGAAGACTACCAATGTTTGCCAGAACAACATTGACTCTGAAGAAGCCCAGAAAATTCAAAAAATCAGCAATGGAAATAGTTTCAATTCTCTCACACCAGAACAGATGCACAAACTCCTCAAAATGATAGACAGAATAGATGAAACCCCCCCACACAAGATCAATCAGGTTCAAAGAAATGAAACTGAGAATGAACAAGGTATTTTTTCTTGGATTGTTGATACTGGTGCTACTGACCATGTCACTCACAGTAAAAACAATTTTATTACCTCCTACAAGATCAAACCAATTTCTATAAAACTACCAAACAACACTATACTGATTGCTGAACATGCTGGAACTGTACAGTTTGCCAAAGATTTTACTATTTTCAATGTTCTTTATATACCAGATTTCTGTTTTAATTTGATATCTGTGCAACGACTTATCAAGGATATGAATTGCAGTCTAACTTTTTCTTCTAAGCATTGTCAGATCAAGGAAAATCATACTTTGAGGACGCTTGGATATGCTAAATCCTGGAATGGGCTCTATTATCTACAAGTCTTACCTAAACTAGTTCAAAGCAATACTTCAAAAGGTGTTTTCTCTTGTAAGAATATTGATGTTAACCTGTGGCATCTTAGACTAGGACACCCAGGACATAGAACAATGAAACACATATGTGAAAGTTTTTCATATATCAAAGCTTATGATAATTCTGTTTGTGACACTTGTCATTTTGCCAAACAACACAAGTTACCTTTTCCTAAGAGTATTTCTGCTACTAGTGAAAGTTTTGAAATCATACACTGTGACATATGGGGACCTCTAAATACTATCTCTGTTCATGGTCATAGATATTTTCTCACGATTGTAGATGACTATACTAGGCACACGTGGATTTTCCTAATGAACAATAAAGGACAAACAAGAGACTTATTACAAAATTTTGTCATTAAAATCAAGAACCAATTTAATAAGATGGTTAAGAACATTAGGTCTGACAATGGACCTGAGTTTAAATGTGAAAGTTTCTATAATTTACATGGTATTAATCATCAAAACAGCTGTGTTGAGACACCTCAACAAAATTCTATTGTTGAAAGAAAACATCGTCATATACTTAATGTTACACGCAACCTTCTCTTTCAATCAAATATACCTAAAGCTTATTGGTCATATGCTGTTGGGCACGCTGTTTTTTTTAAATAAATAGAATGCCTTCACATATTCTCAACAACAAAACTCCCTATGACATGCTTTATGATAAATCACCTGCTTATATAGATCTTAAGGTTTTTGGATGTTTGTGCTTTGCTTCCACTCTTGAAAATAGCAGAAACAAACTTGATTCCAGAGCAAGGAAAGGTGTTTTTCTAGGTTATAAGAGTGGTGTCAAAGGTTATACTGTTTTAGATCTAAATACTAAAGAGCTTTTCATAAGCAGAAATGTTATCTTTTATGAAAATGTTTTTCCTTACAACAACTTGCAAGAAGACAGACAGGATACTTCCAGCAATGAAGAGAAAACTGAATCTCTCAATGATCTTCTAAAGGATTCTTATCCTTTGGCTGAAGATATAAATGATGAGTCAGATGACCAGGAAAGACAGGAACAAGCCCCTGTTAACAGAGACAACAATAACGACACTGAAGATCAAGAGAATCATATAAGCAGAAGATCCAACAGGCTCAGAAAGACCCCTGACTACCTAAAAGACTATGTCCATCAGGTTCATCAATCTTTATCGATTAAAAATACTCTTAAAACTGCCTACCCTATAAATAATGTGTTGAATTGCGACAATCTGTCAGAGAAATACTCGAAATATATCATGACTATTACTAATAACAAAGAACCAGAATCTTATATTGAAGCTAAAACCAAGGCTGAATGGGAAGAAGCTATGGATAAGGAAATCAAAGCTTTAGAAGAAAATAATACTTGGATCCTAACTCAGTTACCCCTTGGAAAATTCCCCATAGGGTGCAAATGGGTGTACAAAATTAAATACAAAGCGGATGGTAGTATTGAGAGACATAAAGCCCGATTAGTTGCCAAGGGTTATACCCAACAAGAAGGAATAGACTATCTTGACACATTTGCCCCTTTTGCTAAACTTACTACTGTTAGGCTTCTTATTGCTCTTACTGCTTCCAACAACTGGTTTTTACAACAACTTGATGTTGATAATGCTTTTCTTCATGGAGATTTGAATGAAGAGGTCTATATGCAATTACCTCCAGGTATGGACACTAGCAAAGAAGGATTGGTATGTAAGCTAACTAAATCTTTATATGGTTTAAAGCAAGCCAGTAGGCAGTGGTTTGAGAAGTTATCTGCCTTTCTTATATCTGTTAATTACAGTCAATCCAAATCTGATCACTCATTGTTTACCAAAAGAACTGCTACTGGTTTTACTGCTCTACTTGTATATATGGATGATATTGTGTTAGCAGGAAATTCTATGGAAGAAATTAACTACATTAAAGAGCTTTTGCACAAAAGGTTTCGTATTAAGAACCTTAGAGAGCTTAAATACTTCCTTGGACTTGAAGTGGCAAGATCCAAGAAGGAAATTCATTTGTGTCAAAGAAAGTATGCCCTGGACATACTTGAGGAAACAGGGATGCAAGGTTGCAAGCCTTCTTCTACTCCCTTTTTAAAAGACACCAGCACTCTATACAAAGAGGATAACTATCTGACCAATCTTGAATCATATAGAAGATTGATAGGGAAGTTACTCTATCTTACCAATACTAGGCGTGATTTATGTTTTACTGTCAATCTTCTCAGTCAATTTATGCAAAACCCCACTCATTATCATTATCAGGTTGTTCAACATATTCTAAGATATATAAAGTCCTCACCTTCTGAAGGTTTATTCTTTGCAGCTGACTCTCTTAAACAACTAAAGGCTTTTAGCGACTCCGACTGGGCCACCTGTCCTAACACAAGGAGATCCACTACGGCTTTTTGTGTTTTCCTTGGATCGTCACTCATTTCCTGGAAATCTAAGAAGTAGAAGACTGTTTCCAGATCTTCCACTGAAGCAGAGTACAGGGCTCTTGCTGCCACTGTATGCGAAATACAGTGGCTCCATTATCTTCTACAAGACCTTCAAATTGAAGAATCTGGGGTTCCTGTTTTGTATTGCGACAACAAATCGGCTCGTCACATAGCCCACAACCAAAGCTTCCACGAACGAACCAAGCACATAGAGCTTGATTATCACGTGGTCCGTGAAAAACTTCAAGAGCGCCTCTTACATCTTCTCCCCGTCCGATCCGACGAACAGCTTGCTGATATCTTCAAGAAATTTCCGCATCGCGTCAAGTTTGGAACAATTATCCCCAAGCTTGGACTGGTAAACATACACTGTCCAGCTTGAGGGGAGGCTATTGAGAATCATTTTTGATTCTCTTAACTGTCTTTCAACAGTTACTTTATTTTAGGTGTTCTTTCTGTTTTACCCTTCTTCCATGGAACTCTATATATAGAGTTCCTTCCCCCGTTTTCACACACAAGATGTATACAGAAATTTCATGTTAATCAGAATAAAGAAAGGATCTGTTTTCCTTACTCACCGTGTTACGATCTATATTTTCTTCTTCTGCATCACCGGCAACCACCGTCGAAGGAGCACCGTCGAAGGAGCCACCGGCCACTTCGCACTCCATCGCCTCTCGCCCTCTGTCGCGCCATTCTCTCTCTTGCAATCTTTCACTTACCGAATAATGCCACGCATGCATCCCATTCTTAGAATAATAAGCTTCATGGGCCAGCAGAGATATTGGGCCATCAAGGGTCTAAGTGCACAGTGCTGGGCTCGTTGTAATATAATCCAAAGAATCTATTAGCTTCAAACCCAACAAATCTCTCAGCTTCTCAAATTTGTTCTCAGATTTGGTAAACACATAAACTCTTCGAACTTTTGTAGCACAATGTACAAGCTCCAATATGCTCTTGCTTACTTGGTCTCTCAAAAAGTGAATTTTCTCTCTATGTGCTTATTTCTTGCGTATAAACAAGATTCTAAGAAAAACTAATAGCATATTTATTTTCTACCAATAACTGAATTGGTTTTCTGTACTCAAGCTTTAACTCTTCGCTTGAATGCAATAAACTTATTTTTAATCTTTAATTTAACAATTCGCTTTTAGATAAAATCTTAGATGTGTCTGACATTATTCTCTCTCTTTTATATATATATATATATATATATATATATATATATATATATATATATATATATATATATATATATATATATATATATATATAATTTGATACTTAGATCCCCTATGTTGATCTAAAATTTTGAAAATTATTTCTTTTACTGTTGGCCGGTAAATGTCACCAGTAAAAAAACGGCTTTAGAACGCGTCTGATATGCCTCGGTTTTGGCACACCCGGTGCCTATACGTGATACCGCCTCGGTCCTTTGCAGAACCGGTGTCTAAAGGGTATACGACTTCGGTCTACAAGAAAACCGAGGCATATATAATTATTTTGAATTTTTTTAAAAATGTTTAGGCATCGGGTTTGTGTAGAACCGCTTTAGTAGCTCGCATACGGCTTCGGCTTTCTATGAAACCGAGGTAATATCCTTTGCTTTATTTTTACCAAAGCCATTTACAGTTCTGTCTTCCACTCCCGTTTCTGAGAGTTTCTCTTCCACCAGCACCAGCCCTTCTTTCTCTTCGACCAGAGCAAAAGCGAACTGGTGCAAGGCGATGCGATTCTCTCCCGCTGCCATCCAACCCTTGCTCGCGCTTCCCCACTACTGCTCCCTCACCGCCGCGGCCTCCCCGTTGCTGCCTCACCGTCGTCGATCCACTACAGATCCGCTCCAGATCTGCTTCGTCCAGATCCACCGCTAGCTTCGTCGATCCGCTCCAGATCTGCTTCGTCCAGATCCACCGCCAGCTTCGTCGATCCGCTCCAGATCCGCTCCGTCGTTCCGCCTCTTCGTCGCCACCACTTCGTTGCTCCGTCGTCGCCACCTCTCCTTCAACACTGCCGCTCCGTTTTCGCTGCCCAAAGCCATGGCTGCATCCCACCCCGCAACCCCAACCCATGACGCGATCTCAGATCTCATCTCCAGCACCGGACGCGATCTCAGATCTCACTCCACCCGATCCAGCCCCCTTCCGGTCCATCCCTCTTCTGGTGCCAGTGGTGGTCACGGCAAACCGATTTGGCGGTTAGGGATTTCAATGGGGTTTTGATTGGATTTGGGGGTTAGGGATTTGAAGGGGTTTTGACTGGATTGGGGGTTAGGGATTTGAACAGGATTCATGTATTGCTGATTCAAAAACATTCATCTGTGATGAAAATCACAAGAACAATCAATTTGCTTGTTCCCTATTTCCTGATTCAATTTTTATTTCAATTTTTGGTATCTGAATCTGCTTGTTTACTTCAAATTTTTGACTGTTCAATTTTTGGGTTTCTGCGTTTCTGCGTGAGAGTTCCAGGAACAGAGGTTCAGAGGCTGGTGGAAAAAATTAAAAAACAAACACGTTACTGCCTCGGTTATTCAAAAACCGAGGCATAAATTTTAATTTTTTTAACTCAGTTCACAACCGAGACATAAAATCTACCTTTTTTTACCTCGCTGGTATATACACCAGTTGTAGAACCGGTGCCTATAACCAAAAGTAACCAGTGTCATATCCTGATAGTGTACTAGCGTGTATAAGTTGTTTATGAGTTTGAATAGTACACTATCTTTTTTTTTATAGCTTACTCTTTAGTTTTACTGTTAATTATAGTTGGTACATAAACAAATAGCATTGAAAGCCTAGGAGATAATATGGAAACATTTAGGATGATGTTGTCATATTCATATATAATCTATGAATCACAACGTAAGGTGTTTTGTAGCTTTATATATATATATATATATATATATATATATATATATATATATATATATATATATATATATATATATATATATATATATATATATATATTAATCTGTATATCGACTCATTTTTCTAAGATTATAATTAAAAAAATTGACCCATACAAAGATGGATATTACTTACAATTTTTTGGATGTTTCAAGTGTGAGCAGCAGTAACCTGTAAACGAGGGGAATGTTGAGTAAGGGAAAGAGAATGCAAGGGTGAGGCAGACGCGTATAAAGGAGAAAAGAAATGGAAAATGGTTGATGGTGATCAATCAGAGGTTTCTTATTCTTAGTTTGTCTCACACTCAAGGTAATATTTTTAAACTACCACTTATCCATGGATCCATTGCTCAAATGATACTGTTTTTAGCTGAATTATAGTGCCGGTTAGTGTAAAATTTAGTTAATATGAAATAATCAATCATCATTTTATCATTTCCGTAACAATTAGTTCTCAGATATTTTAAAATATCAATTTAACAAATCATACAGTTACAATTAACCCAACATTACATTCACGAATCAAGAACCACAAGCAAGAACAAGATCATTACACATACACATATGCAAACAAATTAGCTCGCCATACTTCGTTTGGCTTTCCTCCACCACTAATGTTAACTATGCTAGGTTCTCTTTTTCACTAAACTCTCCCTTCTTCGCTCTGACACCCCTAAGTCACGCACTAGAAACACACCACACCTTACAACTAAGCCAACTTATTTTGGTTGATAATATAGCCATTAACATCCTTTAAAATTTTTCTTATTTTCTTATTCCACCTTTTTAATGCAACGAATAATATTTCTTGTCATTTAAGACTTGTACGCATCACAACCAACTCTACCTTATTAACTCCATGGTTCTAGAAAGTTAACTTTAAAGACAACAATAAGAACTTGAGATCCTGAAAGAAAGACAACAATAGAGAAGAATGCAACTATACACATATTGGAAAGGTACAAAATTCCACCACAAAAATAAAATATTTGAATAGAATTGTAAACAACATATTAGTCTCAAGAACCAAAGCAAGCACAAAAACACACAAATAAAATAAGAAAATAACACTCACCACAATGGAGAAGACCAGCGACTAAAACAAAGAACAGTGGAATTTTTATCCTGGTTCAATTCAAAAGAATCTACGTCCAGTTGTTAATCACTATAAAAAGTGATTAACGATTTTACTAAAATCAGTTTCAACAAATTACAATTAAGAGTGAATAAACAAACAAAGAGATAAAACCTTCCTTCGACCAACGAATTGGAAGCAAGCAATTTACATTTTCCTTCGACTGACGAACCGAAACAGTGCAGAACAATTCTTCCTTCGACCAACGAATTTGAAGAACAGTAGCGTTACCAACTCGAAGAGAATCGCTCCAACCTTTGACCCACAAAGCGCGAGCTTCTCCTTTTCACGAGACTAGGCAGTGCAATGAACTAGCTTATGGAACTTCCTCAGATCACACTGTATTCTCAAAAGCTCAGATATCTTTCTAAGAGTTTTGGAACTCACCTATATAGCCTACTGGTCTAATTTCGCAAAGATGAATTATAACTGCCACAAATAATCGATTATTGTTAGTGATAATCGATTATTCGAGTCCGTTACAGGGTTTTTCAAAAAGTGATAATCGATTATCCTGAGGAATAATTGATTATTCCAGAGACTTTGACAGTTCTCGTCAGAACTAGTGATAATCGATTATTTGGAGTAATAATCGATTATTCCAGAGCAACGAGGTTTTTCAGAAGGGCTCAGGATAATCGATTATAGCTTCTAATAATCGATTAAATACGTAGTAGTTCTAAAAATACGAATTTTTCTAAGTATTACATGTTTAAGGCTTTTCCTAATACATATATAATCTACAAAGTGCTTTTAAAACAACTATAACAATGTATCATCTTTCAGCATCATCAAAATCATTTATCTTCAAATTTACCAATGCTCTTCATTGGTAACAGAAACGGTGCAACATGGAAGAAAAATTACCTGAACGTTAATTGCGAACGAGAGAAAGCAGATGAAGAAGATGCACGCAACAAGAGAGAAAACGCGTAACTGGCAAACGCGAACGAAGCAAAAAATCAAACGAAAATGCGAGAGAAAGTGAGGCTCACATTATGAGTTATTGGGGTTTAAAAGGGAATTTGACGTCAGCCCCCCTAGATCCGACGTCTAATTGCTAAAAATATCCATTTTGGCGCTAGTTTTGGGATATTTTCGCAGCATATTGACGTTTGGGGAAGGGGATTTAACGTCTAATGTCTACGAAAATGAGCTTTCAATTATGATTTTGCAGCTTTTGGCAGAGGATTTGAGATCTGATCTGGAGTCACCAACGTTTTTTTTATGTCTAATCTGCGGCCACGACGTCTAAAGAAGGATTTGACGTCTGATTTAGGGGGCCCGGCGTCTATGTCGTAGAAAAATTAATATTGGGTTTTAAAATGGGATATTTTTATACCTTTTTAATGTCTGATCTGTGGGGGCCGACCTCTAAAGAAAGATTTAACGTCTGATTTTGGGAGACAACGTTTATGTCGTAAAAAATAAATATTATCGTTTAAAATGAGATATTTTCGGATCTTTTTGATGTCTAATCTGAGGGGGCTGACGTCTAAAGGAGGATTTGACATCTGACCCTAGGGAACAAACTTCTATAATGACATTTTATTGACAAAAATGACATCGACCATTTCTTACGTTGAATTTTTGATGGTCAGACATTATACACGTGACGTTAAAGGCCATTTTTGCACTAGTGTAGACCTTGTTCACGAAGGAATAACTTAAACTGTCATCTTTTTGTAAAAATTGATGATTTAACATCCCTTTAGGTTTTATTTGTTAATTAATTAAGACCAAAAGGTACATATGACCTTGGTTCTTTAGTGAGCCGAGACTTATATGTTCACGAAATTTACAAAAATTCTACTATAACATTTTATGCTGTGGTTTCATCAAAATCAAAGCGTATTAAACATATAAATACATATTTGTAGAAGCCTAATTTTGTACTAGTGAAAGAAGACAATTACACGAAGGAAGACTATTTGCTCTGGTGTGCTAGTGAGAGGAGACAATTACACAAAAATGAAGAAGAAGGAAGACTATTTGGTGATGTGCGGGACAACTTAAATGAGGATTATGCAAATGGAAAGAAAGAGGGGAAAAGTCTAATATCACCCAATCACTAGTGCAGAAAGGAGTTTTAACGTCCGATATTTTGGCCTTTTGACGTCCGCCGTACGCCCGACGTTTATGTGGGTGACGTCGCTCAGACGTCCGTTGTGGCAGGACGGACGTCTCTGTAAACGTCCGTTGTGTCAGCACGGACGTCTACATGAACGTCCGTTGTGTCATGACGGACGTCGACATGAACGTCCGTTGTGTCAGCACGGACGTCTACATGAACGTCCGTTGTGTCATGACGGACGTTCACATGAACGTCCGTTGTGTCAGGAGGGACGTTTACATGAACGTCCGTTGTGTCTGGACGGACGCCTATATAAACGTCCGTTGTGTCTGGACGGACGTCTATATATACGTCCGCCTCCTCCCCCCTGACGTCTACCTTGCTGAAATGTTTTAGGTAGGAGCTGGGGGGTGGACGTCCGTGTGTGCACTGACAGACGTCTGTAGACGTCCGACTGTGCACTAACGGACGTCTACTGGGCGTTTTTTTTTTTAAAATTAGTTTATTTTTTCAATAAAACCACACCTGAAAAGCAGAAAAATGTCCCAGAACAATTTTGCAATAATATAAAAATGCGTTTTATATAAACAAAGTTCTACTTAATGTGGAGTTCAATCCACTACCAAACTATCAACATAAAACTTAAACTAAAAAACTAAACAATGTTCAACAAGAAATATAACTATTCCTAACTCCATCTTTGCAGAAGATAAGCTGTCCACTCCTGCCTTATCTGTTTAATTGTGTCTTCTGTAATAGGCGATGTAGTCTTGAAGCGCTGCAAAATTCAACAAAGATTCATTATTGTTTCATATATAGTTGTAGATGAATATGATTTGTAATGTATTGAAGGTATACATCATTACCTCATTCCAGTCATCTGTAATGACTGCTCGAATGATGGTCTTAATCCAACACATCACATAGAAGCCACATTCCCATGAATCTACCTGGTGGTTACACTAAAATAACAAACTAAATAGTTAAGAATTTAGATCATTCAATACATAAATGAAAAGGAAACGTTAAATGACTTACAACCTTTGGATACAAAACTTGAACCAGTTGACCACGAGATTTACCAATAACTCTGTACAGATTGAAAAGACAAAGTATAATTAATATGACTATTTTATCATAAAAGTTGAAGGTGAACATCAAATTCAAAGTCATTTTTGGAGAAACACTTACCCTTGAAGCATGGTTCTCAACTCAGTTTTCATCCTCCTGTGCAACGAACAAAAAAATATAATTTTACATTGTTTGGGAATGATTACCATCAGCTGCCAGTGCGACCTATCACGAAGGACAAATAGTTATTCAACTAATTAACGAAACTATAATAATAAACTGACCACATATAACAACACCTACCCGTCAATGTATGGCACAAGGTATACGTCTCTTTTTGACTCATCCATCCATGTTTGCAAATAATCTTGTCTGTTTTGAAGTGTGTTACCAGACGGTTGAATGGTCTGAGGTTCAACAAATCCGTACATGGAAGACCGACCTTGGTCTACAACGATTGTGTCCATGTACCTAAAACAACAAAGTTAAGTTGTTAGAAACTATATAACAATGTAAATAAAAGTAATATGAAAGACCAAATTGAGTAACTTACATGCACCACAGCTGAATGATGGAAATATTCAACATCCTGTCTCCCCCAATCACCTCCAATGCATCAGAAAATGTGATATAAACTGGCACATGTGGGGGAAGACCAAATACCCTCAAATCCCAGTAGACTTCTAATGATGCTTTCTTTAATCTGGGTAATTTTGTCACTAACTTTGATAGAGGATCATCCTCCGCTTCAGCCATCTCATCATCTTCATGTATGACTGTATCATGAATTGGCTGCTTCTGAGGACGTGTGAACTGATGAAGATAAGAATTTACGTCAAAGCTTTGTCAACAATTATATGAAGAATAAACATAGAAATACTATTTTAAAAGACATTATACCTGTGGAGTAGCGATGTGGGACATGATCAATGCTCTAGGCCATGCAATAAATGATCCTATGGCCTCCCCCACAAAGTTAATTTCTGGAGTGGGTACAGGCACCTGAGCCTGGGGATCCCGAACCTCGTCAATGGTCACACGCACGTGCTGGGGTAATATGGCAACACCATGAATGGTCTCCCCTCCCTCAAGCACTCGTCCGACAGCCACAATGCGTGGTCTTCATGTAACTTTCAACTGGGTACATCCACCTTAAGAAGACCGGCCCACATATTCGAATTTCTCTGACTAGATGAACAATCAAATGTACCATGATGTCAAAAAAGGAAGGTGGAAAATACATCTCCAATTGACATAGTAGTCTTATTCCCTCATTTTCCAATTCATCTAAACCTCGAGGGTCAACAACTTTCTTGCAAATGGCATTAAAGAAAAAACTCAGACCTGTCAGAATACCCCTAACAGAAGGAGGTAATATACCTCGAATAACAACTGGTAACAACTGTTGCATCAATACATGACAATCGTGAGACTTTAAACCAACTAGCTTTAAGTCTTGCATAGACACAAGGTTACTAATGTTTGAAGAATAACCTTGCGGAACCTTCACACTTCTTAAACAGTTACAAAAACTTTATTTTTCTTTTTTGGAAAGTGTGTGACAGGTTGGGGGCAGATAGGTGCGTCTTCCTATTATCTGTGGATGTAACTCAGATCGGATTCCCATGTCAGCCAAATCTTGTCTTGCTTTTATTCCGTCTTTGGTCTTCCCTTTGACGTTTAATAAAGTTCCGATAACACTGTCACAAACATTTTTTTCAACGTGCATCACATCAATACAATGTCTAACATCAAGTTCACACCAATATGGAAGCTTAAAAAATATCGATCGTTTCTTCCAGATTTCTTTGCATAGGTACTTTTATGATGTTTTCCAAACACAATGTCAATGTTTTTCACTTCGTTGTACACCTCTTCACCATTCCGGGGTCTGCACACAACCTCATCCTCAGCACTTCCATTAAATGCTTTTTTCAATCTACGATAAGGATGATTACGAGGAAGAAATTTTCGATGTCTTGTATATACTGTCTTCTGACCATGCTTCAACTGAAGGTAACTAGTGTTTTCTTCACATATGGGACATGCAAAATGACCTTTAACACTATAACCGCTCAAGTTTCCATATGCTGGGAAATCATTTATAGTGCAAAACAACATTGCACGCAAACGAAACTGTTCCTGAACATGTGAGTCAAACACGTCGATGCCTTCTTCCCACAACAATTTCAAATCATCAATTAAAGGTGCTAAGTAAACATCAATGTCATTTCCAGGTTGTCTAGGACCCGATATCATCATGGACAACATCACATATTTTCTCTTCATGCACAACGAAGGAGAAAGATTGTAAATCATCAACATAACTGGCCACGAACTGTGTTTGCTACTTAAGTTTCCATAAGGATTCATACCATCAGTTGCAAGTGCAAGCCTTAAGTTTCTTGGATCTGCACCAAATTCAGGAAATTTGTCATCAATCTTTTTCCATTGTGGAGAATCAGCAGGGTGTC
The DNA here is from genome assembly GCF_029865625.1 of Vigna umbellata. Classification (NCBI taxonomy): domain Eukaryota; kingdom Viridiplantae; phylum Streptophyta; class Magnoliopsida; order Fabales; family Fabaceae; genus Vigna; species Vigna umbellata. The sequence goes on along the minus strand of NC_142174.1, from coordinate 8,389,231 downwards.
GAAGAAGATTATCGCACTTTCTTTCGTCAGAGTGCCATTTAAGGTTCTTTGCATCTTCTTTAACAGAGAACATACGTTTGAACCTAGGTATTATAGGCAAATACCACATCACCTTAGCAGGTGCACCATCATTACCTTCATCACCAGTGACTCTGTCAGATTTCTTTTTAAAACGGGATAAACCACATGTTGGACAATACTTTAACGAAGCAAACTCCTTTGTGTACAAAACACAATCATTAGGACAAGCATGTATCTTTCGATATTCAAGACCCATTGGACATAAAATTTTTTTGGCCTCGTAATTACGAATAGGTAGAGTATTATTTTCTGGAAGCATCTCCTTCAACAACTTCAACAACTCGGTGAAACTTTTATCGGTCCATCCATTCCTTGCTTTTAAACTAAATAATTTTAAAGTTGAAGACAGACGTGTAAAGTTCGAGCATCCTGGGAACAACGGTTGCTCTGAATCATTAATAAGAGAATCATACAAATTAGCCCTTACAAAATTATCTTCACCGACATCACGTATCATGTCCTCTAAATGGTCACTCATCCATTCTTCCACATAATCCGTTCCTCGTGACGTGGTTTGCTGCTCCAGTAGTTCTCCATGCCAAGTCCAAACGGTATAAGTCCTCATTATGCCGTACATGAATAGATGGTCACGCACATTGCCTAAGTCTTGCCGTATTTGATTAAGACAACGCACACAAGGACAAAAATATTTCCCGTTGACGGATTTAGCATTTTGTTCAACGTATTGCAAGAACTTCGAAACACCCTTCTCATACTCTTCACTGATGCGACGTTCCTTCATCCAGCTTCGATCCATACTATGTTCGTAAAATCATTAGTTCAAGTGTTTTAACTCTCACAAGGTTAGGCCCTACCCATTCAAAAAAACTAATTTTCATAATTGTATCAGCCACGTGCATTGAAGTCTACATCATAAAATTGATAAGATTTCGGCAGCATTTCGCATTGGTCTCCGAAATACACGAAATGAGAGTAGTCAACGATGACCACAATCAAATATGCATCCGGAGAACAACACAAGTACTGAACCGAAATTTTATCAATCTTATCCTTAAACTCCAAATGACATGGAATTGCAAATTATGGAAATTAATTTTCTCAAACTGTCCAATCGGACAATTCAAAATTTAACACAAACGATTAAAAGATTAATCGTTTGTCTTAAATTTCAAACGGGAACTAAGTGTCACTCAATGATTTGATACTTATATAATACACAACTAATACAGATATATTCAAAAGCCAATTACGCAGTCACATTTTACAGTAAAAAATGTGCATTCACAAAACTCAATTACATGCATACAAAAAAATTTCAACCAACAAGCTAACCTGAAAAGTAGATTCGAAATGAAAAGGATGAAAACGGAGGAGTGAACGACCTAAAACGCAGTCCAAAAACAGTCAAAGAAGCCTCCAAGAACACGCAAGAGTCTGCAAAAAAACGGACCGAAAACGATTTTTAATCGGTTCAAATCAAAGGTATTTCATCACAGGGCAATGTAATCGGATTGAAAATGAATTTAAACGGTCCAAAAACGAGAAAACTCACCTGGAAATCAATGGCGCAGCAGCGTTTTGCGGAGGAAGACGATGAACAGTGCGTTTCCAAACGTTAACTGGTCACTGGTTCGCGGGAGCACGATATTATACCCTTAGACGTCCGGCGAGCTTGTGGACGGACGTCTATAATAGTATAGACGTCCGGTTCGTCACTAATGTGACGTCTTTGAGGATTTAAACGTCAGTCCTTGGTTGCGTCGACGTCTGTAATATGATAAACGTCCGTTTTGGGGGGCTGACGTCTATTATATTGAACAGACTGAACGTTTCAACTCCCCATGCCAGGCCCTCAACGTCCGTCCTAAGAGGGCCCGGACGTCTATAATAGTATAAACGTCTGGCCCCGCATATGGGACGTCTCTGGACCTGAAGAGAATTAAATATCCAACCACCCTGTCAGTACATTAAACGTCCGTTATACGGGCTCGGACGTCTATAATATTATAGACGTCCGTGCCCTCTTAGGACTGACGTTGAGGGCCTGAAGAGAATTAAATATCCAACCACCCTGTCAGTACCTTAAACGTCCGTTATAAGGGCACGGACGTCTGTGTTTATTATAGACGTCCGAGCCCTCCCAAAACGGACGTGTAAGGTCCCTACTTGAGAAATTGAAACGTTCAGCCTCGTAGACGTCCGTCCCCCTGAGACGGACGTTTAAGGGCTGCAATGGGTACTTGAAAACGTTCAGCTATAAACGTTCAGCCTTTTAACGTCCGTCTCCGAGGACGGACGTTCGCTATAGTATAAACGTCCGTCTCGGCCAGGGACGGACGTTCAAAGCCTGCAAATGGTTTTCACTGTTCAGCCAAATAAACGTCCGTCACTTAGGACGGACGTTCACTCAAGTATAAACGTCCGTCTCGGCCAGGGACGGACGTTCAAAGGCTGCACATGGATTTTCACTGTCAGCCTAATAAACGTCCGTCACTTAGGACGGACGTTCACTCAAGTATAAACGTCCGTCTCGGCCAGGGACGGACGTTCAAAGCCTGCACATGGTTTTCACTGTTCAGCCTAATAAACGTCCGTCTCCGAGGACGGACGTTCGCTATAGTATAAACGTCCGTCTCGGCCAGGGACGGACGTTCAAAGCCTGCAAATGGTGTTCACTGTTCAGCCAAATAAACGTCCGTCACTTAGGACGGACGTTCACTCAAGTATAAACGTCCGTCTCGGCCAGGGACGGACGTTCAAAGGCTGCACATGGATTTTCACTGTCAGCCTAATAAACATCCGTCACTTAGGACGGACGTTCACTCAAGTATAAACGTCCGTCTCGGTCAGGGACGGACGTTCAAAGCCTGCACATGGTTTTCACTGTTCAGCCTAATAAACGTCCGTCACTTAGGACGGACGTTCACTCAATTTTAAACGTCCGTCTCGGCCAGGGACGGACGTTCAAAGGCTGCACATGGTTTTCACTGTTCAGCCTAATAAACGTCCGTCACTTAGGACGGACGTTCACTCAAGTATAAACGTCCGTCGCGGGCAAGGACGGACGTTCAAAGAGCTGATAGGTGTTTACTAGTTCAGCCTATTAAACGTTCGTCACCCAGGACGGACGTCCAGAACATTATAAACGTCCGTCTTGACCAAGGACGGACGTCCAAAGGGCTGACACGTGTTCACTTTGTTCAGCCTATAAACGTCCGTCTCCAAGGACGGACGTTCATAACATTATAGACGTCCGACTAGCCCCACGACGGACGTCTACAGTTCCACTTATTTACTAATATGCCACCGGTCAATTATATACGTTGGGGCTTTTGTGGACGGACGTCTATTAGGAGACGTTAAAACCCCTTTCTGCACTAGTGAATTTTACCCTTTTAGAACAAACTTTCAAACTCTTTTAATGAACTTCCTCTCACCCAATTATAAACAAACACTTCAAAATAAGTTATCCATGTCAATTTTAATTGAGGCTAAAGTCTAATCTCGTTCAAGTAATAAAACAATCTCATTTATGGCTTTGGAGGTGTCAATGATAATTTTTACTCTCATGAAGGACCTTATTGCATGCTCACAATAACCTTCCTCACTTTCAAAGACTTACACTTGCCAAATTGAGAACAATTCATGTTCTTTTAAACCTATCTTCTTAAGGAATGTTTCTACATGCTTGAGTGAATAAGTAACACTTTTTTTAACTTTCTTGCTTAAGTAACACTGTTTGTTTAAGAAATGCACAAAATTCGAATATCACCTTGAATGAGTGTGCAAGTGCCAGCTATTGTAAGCAAATTCGTGCTTTAAAAACTTCATTTGCGTTGCTTTTTTAATCTTCACTAGTTTACTCAAAAAATTAATCAAACTACATTTTACGATTTGATTCAAATTATTCATGCTAGTTTTAATTTGAAAATATCAAATCTCTAGAAAAAATAAACATAATAAGGAAAATAATCATGGAAAGTAGTTTACCATTCACACCTTTTTACGCTTTCCTACGTGTATCCCTCTTCCGCACAATATATTCTTTATTTGTTGAAGGTCAAATATTCCTTTGTACTGCACAATTAGTTTCCTTGTAAATAATGTAATTCTGAAAAGTTTCCAACTGAACTGTAGTATGCCATTAATATTTTTAATATTTCGAATATAAACCATAATTTGAACTTATTGTTAAAACTCAATAGGGGCAATAAAATAATAATAATAATAGTAATACATAGAGGACTAATATAATATAAAAGAAATGAGCTCCAAACCAATCATTTATTAAAAGACTGAAAAAAGTTATCTTGGTTTTTCTATTTTGTTCAAACATGTAATCATGTAATTTTTGAAAGTTTTATAAGTCAATAAGTTATATCAAATTTTATAAATTTATAAAACTATTTTAAACATTTTACATTCTCACTACATAAACGCCGAAAAATTCAAATTACAAAATCTTAATTGTTTTAGAGTAAAAATCAAATAAGTGTATCACTTACATAGTCCTTCAAATTTGCAACACTTTGATTTTATCAAAAATATTATTTTAAAGTAATAATCCATTACATTTCTAACCAATATTTTTCCCTTCTTAAAAATTTAGCACGCCATTATAAATTTTACATTTCTAACCAATAATTTTCCCATTCTTAAATATTTAGCAGGCCATTATAAGTTTTAACATAACGTTGATTATAGTTTTATTTTAGTACATGTACATATGATTTTTTAAGTAATTAAACAATATCCTCTTTTCTTAATTAGTTATTCACTAATATGTTTCCACTTTATGTTTATGTTTGTTGGAAAATAGATGTAATTTGACCTTGTACAAGATAAATAATCTTTGAAGATGGACTTTTTGGGACCTTTTGGCAAATTTGTCGAAAGAGTGGCTAATTTTGTATGGAAACATGGGGTTCGACACATGACTTACATTGTCCATTACAAGCAAAATGTTGTTGAACTGAGCGACACTGTTAAAGATCTTAGATTTGAAAAACAAAAGATAGATCATAAATGTGACGAGGGTACAAAGAATCTAAACAACATTGAAGGAAAGCTATTGAATGGGTTCGAAAAGTGAGTGAAATTGAGACTACAATAGAGGTGTTTGAGAACGATGATGGCCACACAAGGGCCCGATCACCCAATTGTTTTGTTTTTCCATACTTGTGGAATAGACACAGGTTAGGAAGACAAGCACATAAGATGAAATAATATGATCTTAAAAGACTAATTGATGAGTTACAATGCTTGGATAAGTTACGAATGTTAGATATCAGTGATTGTTCTGAATTGAAGATTATACCACCTAATGTTATATCAAGGTTAACATGTTCGGAAGAGTTATATATAAGAGAAAGCTTGATCAAAATGTTGGTGGAAAGAGAGACAAACAAAGGTCAAGATTTGTTTCTTTCCGAGCTATAGAATTTACATCAGTTGAAAGTGGTGGAGTTAAGTATCCAATGTGTTTCAAATTTTCCCAATCACTTGTTCTTTGACAAGTTAAGAGATTACAAGATTGTGATTGGTGACTTTGAATCCTTTTCTCTTGGAGAATTTAGGATGCTGGATAAACATGAAACATTCAGAGTTTTATCATTGCAACTAAAGGATAACACTAACATTCATTCTCAGGAAAGCATAAAAGTTTTGTTTTAAACAGTACAAACTTTGTTGTTAGGAAAGATAAATGGTGTTTAAGAAGTTGTGAATGATTTGAATATAGATGGATTTCAAGATCTGAGGCACTTATCCATCTTAAATAACAAGGACATCAAATATGTCAATTCAACAGAATTGTTTAATATTTATGTGAATATTTTCTCCAATTTGGAATCTCTCTGTCTCTATAATCTGGGGAACTTGGACATGATATGTTATGGTCCAATTACAGTAGAGTCATTTGCCAAATTAAGAAACATCAAGATTGAGATGTGTCATCGATTGAAGAATCTCTACTCCTTTGACATGGTTAAGTTTTCTATTAGTGCACAAACATGTGAGATTTCTGAATGTAATTATGACATGGATATATTTCTTTCTAGTCTAGAAATAATTGAAGTTTCTGAATGTGAATCTTTAAAGGAGATCCTTCAAATACCAAAGCATTATTGAAGATTGAGTTTCTAAAGTTGCATACTTTGACACTCCGATTATTACCATTGTTTGCATGTTTTTATACCAAAGTGGAGAAATTTCGTTGGCCGCATAAAGGCTCAAACTACAATTAGGGGTCACACTGAACTTACTAGTGAAGAAGAAAAACAAAGTGATGAGGAACCTCCTCTTTTTGGTGAAATGGTATGATATTGCATACTTTTCCTACAATTTTAAATAATAAGTTCAATTGTTCTAAATATATTAATCATGTATGTATGTGTTTGCAGGTTGAAATTCCAAACTTAGAGACCTTGAATTTATCCTCACTCAAGATTTATAAGATATGGAGTGTTCAACATTCGTCAAGTTTCATTTTTCAAAAATTGATAAAATTAGTTGTGAAAGATTGTGATAAATTAACATATCTATGTCCGTTGTCTATGGCTAGAAGTTTGAAGAAGTTGAAAAGCCTTGTCACAAGTGAATGTCCAGTTATGGAGAAGATTTTTGAGACTGAAAGAAATAGTGCAAACAAGGTTTGTATTGGCATAAATAAGTAAATGTTTATAGTTGACCAAATATTAAGTTTACGACTTTATTATTATTGAGGTTGTGAAAGGAATAATTGATGAGATAGAGAAAATATGGAGATAATATAATGTGAAAATAATAGTTGGAAGAAGTGCATTTTGTAGTTGTCTTGTGTTGTGTGTTGTCATAGATGTTGTCTTACATCAAATGGTAGTATACATGGGTAATTATAAACAATAGATTATTATAGAAATTGCTAGCCATAACTTATGTGGAATTGTCTAGATTTTTACCTGTAGAATGTTCTTGATTTTTTCCTACTATCTTAGTTTTTTCAATAATATTTTATAATTTGTATTACATTTCAATAATTCTATCTTAAGGTTTTCTATACTGTTCTAGAATTTTCATTACACTTTAATATTCTTCCTTGATGCAAATTCGATAACTCCATGCATAGTATGCAATAGTTCAAACCTTGCTCTATGTAATGCCTTTGTGAAAATATATGTAATTTGATTTTCTTCCTCCATTACCTTGACCCATTTATCTTGTTTTGCAGTGCCTTCAAATCTTGTAGAGTCTAGTATGGCCAAGTTGCAAGATTCATATATGTCTAATAGAGATCTTGCTTGTCTTGGAGATTAAGGTGATGATTATTCTCAATCTTAAATTGATGTTGGAGTTGCAGGAGATTCTAGAGCATGTATATTGTTATCGTGTTGGCTTGTAATGGATTGATTGATGGGCATGTATATTGTCTTCCTCTCATTTTGCACTTCTTCCTAGTTCCAAGTAGTGCTTTCATCTACTTCAATGTCTCTACTAATGGTTAGCTTCTTTGTCTGAAGATTGTAGGCTCTATAGCCTTTTGATTATGTATTGTATCCCAAGAATATTAATTGTATAGTCTTGTCTTCAAGCTTGTGCCTTCTTTGATCAACAACATGTATGTAGTAGACAGATCCAAATACTTGTAAGTGTTAAGCTGAAGTGTAGAATAACTTGCTTTTGACTACTTCAAGCTTAATATGAATCTTGCTTTTGACTATCTTGGTTGGACATTTGTTTAGAATGTAAAGTGAAGTGTAGAATACTTCAGTCCAAAAAAGTGTTGGGCATACTTTTCTCTTTTATCATTGATCTTGTCATCTTCATGACAGTGCAATTCTTTCTCTCTAAGACACCATTTTTGTTGAGGAGAATATGCTACTATAAGTTATCATTCTATGTCTTACTCCTTTCCATGATCACTTTTAAGTACTTTTATCTGTTTTCCACTTTGCTTCACAATAAGGACCTTGAATTTCCTGAATATTCCAAAGACTTCTAACTTTTCCTTAAGAAATAGACTTATGTCATTTTAGAGAAGTTATCAATGAAGAGCATGAAATACCTTTTATTGTGATGTGACGACATCTTCTCCATGCTTTTCCTGTTAAAAATGGTAATCGATGTTGTATGTTGAGAAGATATCCTTTGCATGATTCATTATTCTCCTTCAAGCATGAAATATCTCTCATCATATTTTTCTTATCTAGAAGCTTTAAGACATGTGTCTTAAAGTGGCCAAATCTCCTATTTCAAAGCCATAAGTCATTAACTTCTACCTTCAAAGAAATATTAGTTCCAGGTTTGAAGCCGGTCACCAAGACAAATCATCGGCTCACTGAGAAGACACAAACATCAATGAGATATGAGCCCAATTATATAAAGGATTGACACCATTCTCTACCCAAAACCTTAAGGCAATGTGTTAATGAGTCTTTCATCTTTATATAGTGCTCTACTTTCTCATTTCTATTCAATGTGGGACCTGGACTCATACTTGGATTCCCAACACCACTATCCAAGTACCAATTTCCTTTTCTGCTAAGAGATTCTTGATTGACATGAAATGAGTGTTGCTCTTGATTATGTTATTCTAGAAAAGTTTGCTTGATGCTTATTTTTATTACAACAATACTTTTTCACATGGCAAAATTTCTTATAGTATTGACATTGAGGTTTTCCATGATGCCAACAATATTTTTCAAGTGACTTATTTTTTTACAGATGTCACATGGAGGATATTTTACTTCATGGGTTATAAAGAAGCTTCTAAAATTTTCTTTATTTCTTGAAATTTCTACTATATTTTTATTTCTTTTATATTCTTTATTTTGAGATCGTAAGTTTAGTTTTGATTGAAATTCATTTTCGACCGAATCTTCTTGACATCTTTTCAATCTTTGTTCATAAGCTTCAAGAGAGCATATTAGTTGTGTAATTGACAATATAGCTAATTCCCTTTTTTTGTTAAAAAACGATTGTGATTGCCTCATATGTTTGGGGATAAGAAATAAAGCCCTTGAATCTTTTTTTTTCTTCCTTCTAGTCTTTTTCCCTTTTGAGTTGTGGTAGAAGTAGAGGTATCTTCTGAAATAGTGAATTCATATTTTATATTGTCTCATAAATATTAGGAGCAAAAGAATGTCTTCATTTTGACACTCCCAAAATCATAATTTTCTCTCATAAAAATATGTACTGGAATTGATAATGTTTGATTGTTAGTGACCATCGGTTGGGAAAATATTTTAGAAGTAGTATAGAATGGAGTTATAAGTAGTTGAAATTTTTTATTTGTGTCTGTAGATGACTGAACGTAGTTCTAATACGAGTGTTATTATTTTGAGGTTATGAATGGAATAGTTGATAGGATATAGAAAATGTGGGTATAATATAGTGTGAAAGTAGTAATTGGAAGAAGTATATTTTGTAGTTGTGTTGAGTTGTCTACTGTCATAAATGTTGTCTTACATTAAGTGATAGTGTACATAGGTATTTATTGACGTATAGATTATTCTAGAAAATGTAGCCACAATTTATGTAGAACGTTCTTGATTTTTCCTCCTATTTTAGGCTTTTCTATAATATTGTACAATTTTCATCACATTTCAATAATTCTATCTTAGGCTTTTCTATATTGTTATAGAATTTTCGTTATACTTTAATAGGTTCTTGATCACACTTTACCTTGTGCATTTCCGCTTGGCTTCTATATGTAATAATAAATTGTTTTCAAATGCAGGTCTGCATCTTCCCTAAGTTAGAGGAAATCCACCTTAGCAAAATGAATAAGCTAATAGATATGTGGCAAACTAAAGTGAGTGTTGATTCCTTTTCTAGTCTCATTTCTATGAAAATTGAAGAGTGTAATAAATTAGACAAGATTTTTCCAAGTCACATAGATGGATGGTTTGAAAGTTTGGACAACTTGAAAGTTTATAGATGCAAGTCGGTTGAAGTGATTTTTGAAATCAATGATTATCAAGAAATAGATGAATTTGGAGGGATAGACACAAATTTGCAGGTAATTCTTCTTGAAGACCTCCCAAAGTTGAAACAATTATGGAGTACAGATCCAAATGGAATTCTTATAACTTTAAAAATTTGAGACCATAGAAGTAGGTGGTTGTGATGAACTTAAGAATTTGTTTCCAGTTTCTGTTGCCAAAGATGTTCCAAAGCTTGAACATATTTCAGTATTGTATTGTGATAAAATGGGGGAAATTGTTGCAAGTCAAGATGCATAAGAAGCTAACAAAGATCTATTGGTGTTTCCTCAGTTAACCTCTGTGAGATTACATCGTCTACTAAACTTGAAGTATTTCTACAAAAAGAAATATCCTATAAAGTGTCAAAAGCTGAAGGAGTTGAGTGTGAGAAATTGTGTGAAGCTTAACACATTTCTCAAAGATATCATTAAAAGAACAAACAAAGAGGAAAAATTTGTTTTCTCAATTGAAGAGGTAAGCAATACTATATCTTTTTTGGAGTTCGTGAAAAAAACATTTTAGTAACTTTTTTATTATATGTTTGGTAGAAAATAAAAAAGATACAAAGAAAATTAAGTATAAAAAAAGAAATAGGTGACAACTTAAATGAAGAAAAAACTATTTTGTTAGATAGAAACAAAATGAGTTAAATAAAAATAAAAATTCACTTAATATTTTATTTTATTTACTTTTATTTGTTTTATTCTTTGGGTATTCCCGAACTTGGAGCATATGGAAATTGACTTCAACGAAGCACAAGAATTGTTACCAAAGTACCAAATGCACCGCCTAAAAGAACTTAGTTTGATTTCAGTCGAAAGTGTCGATCTTCTCAACCAATTTCCATTCAGAATACCAAATCTAGAAAATCTAAAATTCGAATCCTCTTATTTTGAAGAGTTAGCGCCAAAAGCAAACATTAAACGACAAAAAGGATTAGGGATTGTATTGCAACTGAAGGAATTGGTTTTCTTGGATTCAGATATGAAGGATCTAGGATTTGAACGAGGCCAACTTCTACAGAGACTAGAGGTTTTAAGATTAGAACGTTGCTATGAATTAAGCAATCTGGCTTCTCCCTCTGTATCATTGACTTACTTGACACATTTGGAATTGAAAAATTGTTTTGAATTAAAGAACTTAATGGCATCCTCCACTGCCAAAAGTATGGTTCAACTCAAGACAATGAAAGTAATCAATTGTGACAAAATTGAGCAAATAATAAGCATGGAGGAAAGTGAAGAAGGCAAAGGGATGAAAATTGTATTAAGCAAATTGATTTCTCTAGAACTTGTGGGGCTAAAGAACCTTGCAACTTTTTGCAGTCACGGAGTGTGAATTTGAATTCCCATCACTGGAAATATTGATTGTAAGAGAATGTGAGAAAGATGGAGAAATTCAGTGAGAAAAGGTCAATAGCACCGAACTTAAAGAATATATTTGGTGTGGAAGGAGATGAAAAAACCAAGTGGCAGTGGGAAGGTGACTTGAATGCCACAATACACAAAATTTTCAATGATAAGGTACTCACTCTTTCGCTTATTTAATTTCCACTAGTACAAAATATATTTTTAAACTCGCACAATAGACCTCTTTTTACACAAAACCGCTGTCTATTCAGACACGGTGGCAGTTTGGTAATTAACGAGACCTTATACGTCTCGGTTCAGACGAGACCGGTGCCAAAAAGAGATATTACTTCGGGTGTAAAGGCAACCGGTGCCTAATTATTAGTGTCTGACGCAGTTTCTGACGCGGTTAAGAGAAACCCGAGGTGAAAGAACTATACGGCATCGGTTGGTAGGAAGGACCGAGGCATAAGCCTCTACTGCTCAGACCCGAGGCATATAAGCCTCTCTTTTTTTCCCCAAAATTTTCCCCAAGTTAACCTATATCTCCCTCCGCACTCTCGCCTCCCCTGGCTCTCCCTCCCTCCCTCCCCTGGCTCTCGCCTCGCCTCCCCTCCCCTCGCTCTCGCCTCCCCTGGCTCTCGCCTCCCTCCCCAGGCTCTCGCCTCCTCTCGCTCTTGGATTCTTCTCTCCCTCCATTCCATTGCCGCTTCTTCCTTACCCCCACGAACCTCCCACAACTAAACCACACCACGCCACTGCCAGCCCCAGATCTGCCACCGTTTCCGTAAAGAGCACCCGATGAAGAGGAAGGAGAGGCATCGCGCAGTCGGCGGCGGCGAAGGAAGAGCAGCGCGCGACAGAGGAGTGGACAATCTCCGATGAGATGCGGCGGCTGGAGGAGAATATCGGAGAAGAACGACGTGAGGATGAGGGCCTTGTGGCGGAGGCAGATGCGGAGGGCGCGGGGGCGAATGCGGAGGGCGCGGAGGGCGCGGAGGCGAATGCAGAGGATGTGGCGGAGGAGGAGGAGAAGCGACAGAGGCAGCGGTGATGGCGGAGGCGGATGCGGATCCAGATTTCATTTCTTTTTGTCCAGCTTGTGGCGGATCCAGAAGCTTTTTTGTCCATATTTCATTTCTTTTTGTTTTGAATTGAATTGAATCTGAGTTCACACCGAAGATTTGATTTTGTTTTGATTTGTTTGGTTCCTTTGTTAAATTGAATTTGACTTTACTTGTTAAATTGATTTGTTGAATTGAATCTGAGAAGCTTGAGGCACCAAAATGATTTTTGTCAAGAAGCTTGAGCAAAGACAGAAGCTTGAGGCACCAAAATGATACGAGTGGCTAAAGAAGAAGAAAAAAAAAATAAAAAATGGATCCTACTGCCTCGGTTCAGGCTCCAACCGAGGCAGTAAAGGAAGTGAAACGATTTCGGTTATTAGAACCGAGGCCTAATCGTATCATTATATGTCCCGTTTCAAAACCGAGGCATAAAGTCCACTGCTTTTTACCTCGCCCGAATATGCCTCGGTTCAGGAACCGGTGCCTATCAGCGAAAATAACCGCTGTCGTTTCCCTTAACTGTACTAGTGTTCATTTATCCTAATCTTATGAACTTTTCTTCTGTCAAAAGGGAAAATCACATGATGGGAAATTATAAATCCTTGTTTTTGGCATAAAAGCTTTAAACGTTAATTAGTATGTTTGTTGAGAATTTGAAAGAGTGAATTCGATCTGATTCTTTTAAAGCATTGTATTTTGTCTTAATTTTCTGTAAAAGCATTCATTCAATGTTATCAATTTCCATTTAAACAAAAATACACCCTGAATTGGAAGAGATATTTAGGAAGGATGAAAGGAGTGGAGAAGAAGAAGGATCAACACAAGAGTCTGTGTTTCATCGTCTCACCACATTGACGCTACAACAATTGCCACGCCTCAAATACTCTATCCACTACTCCAAACAACAGGTTTCTCACACTTTTTACTTTATCTATTCTTACTCTTATTATTTCAATTTTACCTTAATTAAAGTAAAAAATTAATAATCTCCGACCTTAATCAATGTCTTTTTGTTTTATTTTCTAACATCAATCAATTTTCTTTTGTTTTTTTAATAAATAGTGATACATTTCTATAACTTTACCAGCACCATAAAGAGGAAAAACCAAATGTAATTTTGACGTTTTATATATTTAGAATTCAAGTATTAAATATGAACTATAAAAAAAACTTCACAAGAGAATATACTATAGTGAATATATAATAATATTAACTTGGTATTTTTCGTTTTTGATAGTTATGGTTATTGTTTTTGGTTGGAATATTTGTTTGAGCACTCCTTAGAACCCTTATTTAAGAGAAAACCCCTAGGAACCCTTATTTTGTGTCTAGTGTGAACTTTAAAAATTATTTGAAAAGTTAACTACGACAGATCTTTAAACGATCATAACATTTGGTCTAGTTGCTTGATTTGGCAGTATTATATATGTATTTGGAGTAGAAAAATATTTCCATTCACGTGGAATATAGTTAGCTATTCTTCTAGATTTTCTAGAAAAAAATGTCATTTTTTATTTTTTTGTCAATTTATTTTAATTTTTCTATACTTTGTAAAAATATTTCATATACTTAGACATTGAATTTTGATCTAAGTGAGAGGTTTCTCATGATATTTTGGTGCTTTGAACAAATTTTCAAGTCCTTTGGAGTTATTTTGAATACACTCTCAATTTTATCCATAACAAGCAAGTTTGACAATATCAATATGAATAATACAACAAACAAGTTCAATAATATCAATATCAACAATACAACAAACAAGTTCAACCTTCTTCAAAATGAAAACGAAAACGAAAACTAGCCTTCTTGAAGGTGAGTTCGTCAGAATAAAGTGTTGTCGCTAGTGAGGGAGAAAGGAGAACACATTTATGCTTCAAAGATTACCTGTGCATGAAACCAATCGGTCAAAACGAAAGAAAATCAATGTGCATTTGTATAAAATGAAAAAAAGATTACATGTGTTGGTCGTTGAAAGCTTCGTCCAAGAAGGGTTTGAGCATAGAAGAGGGTCTCGGACAAAGATAAAGTGAATGAATTTTCAACCTCTTGCTCAAAATTTTAATGAATTCACTAACATATAACGTCTTAAAAGTGATATTCCGACTTCTTATAGCCTTTTGACGTTTGAAACTAAAACATTTGACGTCATACATGAGTACATTTTCACCTTTCCATCAAAGATTTTCATAAAATTTATCCAATATGATGTCGGAAATTCAGAATTCTGACGTCTAATAACCAATTGATGTCGGAAAAGTCTAAATTTTCACGTCCTACTTGAAGTTCTATAAACAAAAATGCCACCAGCCATTTTTAATATTGGCTTTTTCATTTTTTGACGTTGAACATAAGACGTTGAAGCCTTATTTTACACTAGTGATTGTTTAGAACAAAGATACCATAACCTCATTTTCTAGTTGATCCAATTTCTTAATGTAGATAACTTTGTTATATATTACATTGAAAAAGAAGCACAATTTTGTTAATGTGTCTTTAACGTTCTTAGGTAATATGCCCCAAATAGTTATTGGTAGAATTTGATACATTAATACATGACAACCATGAGATTTTAAATGAAGTAATTTATAATCTTTCATAGATACAACTCGTTTAAAATTAGAAAAGTAATGGTGGAACTTTCACACCTTGTAAAAACTTCCAAAAACTTCTCTTCTCTTCTCTTGTTTACACAATGTGTAATATATTGGAGGCAAGTATGTCCATTTACCATGTAATATTGGGACTAATTGTTCTCTTATACCCATTTCAACTAGGTCCAAGCGAGCATTGAGACCATCTTTCGTCTTCCCTTGAATATTGAGGAGTATTATGATAATACTGTCAAAAAAATTTCCCTCTATATGCATAACATATAAACAATATTTAACATCAAGCACCCTCCAATATGGGAAATTAAATAAAATTAATATCTTCTTCCATATGTTGGTTGAAATGCCTTTTTTTTTGCGTGTTTTCAAGAATACCCCAATGTCATATACACACTCATATACTTGTGATCCACTTAAAACCATTGGAGCTAATTCATTTTCTTGAAACTCGTTAAATGTTTTCTTTGATTTATTATATAGATGGTTTGTACTAAGAAACCTCTAATGTCCAAGGTATATTGTTTTCCTTTCATGTTGTAGTTGATGGTAACATGTTCCTTCTTCATATATAAGGCTTGCTTTATGACCCTCAGTGCTATAGCCACTTAAATTACTATAAGCTGAAAAATCGTTCATTGTACAAATAACATGACATGCAACTTGAACGAATCATCGGTGTACCCATCAAACATATCAACTCCTTCCACCCATATAACATCTCCAAATCTTCAACTAATAGGACTAAATAAATATCAGTGTCATTTTCTAGTTGTCTTGGACCTGAGATAATCAAGGATAACATCACATATTTGCGTTTAATGCACAACCACAAAGGTAAATTATAAATCACTAACATCAAAGGACATGAGTTATGTTTAATGATCAAGTTGCCATATGGATTCGTTACATCTAAAGCAAGTACAAAACTAATATTCCTTGAATCATTAAAGAAATTTAGGAACATGGAATCAATATTCTTTCATTGTGAACCATCTACCAAATGCCTCTAATTCCCATATTTTATACGTTTATCTGCCTCCAATACATGGAATTAATATTCTTCCATTGCAAAGCATCTATCAGATGCCTCAAATTCCCATATTTTATACGTGCATGCCATGTCATGAGTTTTGCATAATTTGGATGAATAAATCATTGTTTCAACTGTTGAACAAGAGGAAGACATCACAAGATTTTTGTAGGAGGACCCTTTAAAATACAAGAAAAGCGCTCGAAATTGGGGGAGGGGGGAGGGGATTGCGAGAGAGCGGGGTTGAATAATTTTTTCAAAAAATCTTTCATAAAACAATGCGTGTCAGCGATAGCAGGGGGTTAGACGGTCTGATATAAGCGTTAATTAAATGATTGTGTTAATAAGGTGTTTTAAGTAAACATTTCAAGTAAAGAGAATAATAATATAAAAGTTTTATAGTGATTCACTCAACTTAAGCAACGTCCAACAGTCTCCCTCAAGAATTGTTGAGAGGTTCCATTAATCTTATCCAAGATTACAACTGAGTTTAACCCATTTCTAGTTGCAAGTATATTATCACCACTCCTGGTCCCTTAGTCAATCCTGAGTAGTCCGAGTATTCTAAACCACTCTTGGTTCCCCTAGTTAATTTTGACTAGTTCGAGTTTAACCACTCTTGGTATCCAAGTATTCTAACCACTCCTAATATCCCTAGTCAATCTTGACTTAATCTGAGTTTATCCATTCCTAGTTTTCAAGTATTACAACCACTCTTGGTTCCCTAGTCAATTCTGACTAGTACATATAGCTTAATACAATTGTTTCAATAAAAACATAATTAATGTTCAATTACAAATCAGGTTTGCATAACTCTCAAGGAGAGGATCAATATAATACAATACAATATGTAACCATTTAAGTTTCTTCCTCTTAGGTTGAAGAGCATAAGGCGATATATGCTTGAGGTAGAGAAGAGATAATGTTTAATGATCTTTCTTGAGCATATATTATCTTTCTTTCTCTCTATCTCTCTCTCTCCTTTTCTTTATTCTATGTTCATTTTCCTCAATTTGAACAACTTCTTCTCTTTAGTGGATCTTTTTTATATAGCCTTCTTGAGAAATGACTGTTGGACATAGAGTTGACTTTTGGATAGACTTCATAGCCTTTTTAGGAAGTTGGTCAGACTTAGGTCTATGTTACAACGTGACAATACTTTATTAGTGCTTTCATTCAAATGTAGTTAATACGCTCTTTTAGTGTAAAGCGTGAGGAAACATTCTAAGAATGTCTTCTTATCACTCAACACCTTTTTGTCCTTTGTTGAACACTTATGAACAAAGCTTTTTTATTGACATTACCTGCACAGATAACAAGAACAAAACATGCAAGCAAAGAAACACATTTTTGTACAACATTAAATGTTTTAAACGTTTATGATTGTTAAGCACATCGTGTGTTCAAAGCATTTTGTCACATGTTAGCATGTTTTGATAAATTTGCATTGTACGGAGGAAAAACATTTGGTATATGATCTTTTAAGCCTTTTCTTTCATAACGTCGTTGATGAGTCATTATTTTCTTCACTTCACTTAGTTTATTGTGCTAGAATTAATCGGGGAATTGTGCTTAATTGTCCAGTATTTTCCCGTTTTTACTGATTGTGCTTAATTTGATCAGAAATTCTTATTTTAATTAATTTGAATTCTCTGAGCTAATTATTTTCATTATTGATTGTAGGGAAATTATTGGATAAAATTTAGGGATTAAATTCTTTTGGAAAGCAATTAATTACGAGGTGTATATTTCATTTTCAATAATAGCATACGGTCATGGCCATGGAGTACTCTCGGCTGCACAATTGGAAAATTGGAATTGGTGTGCACGTGATGTGCAACTAAAAAGTGCAATTGGAAAGGGTGCATTCCATTTTTTGAATTAAGAGGCCACTACACGTTGGAGGCAACATGTGCCACGGCTGAAAAGAGTTCTTTTCTCTTTTCTTCTAGGAACTCTCTTGACAGCAGAGAAGCTAGTGGTGTCACGTCTTGAGCCAGCCACCCGTACCACTTCACGGTTCAGTTTGGAGCAAGCTAGGGAGGAGATGAGAGAAAACTCGTCCCATGGCAGCTTGAAACCATCACCGGAGGGGAGAAGGTGCTGGAAGGGAAAGCAACAGCCACATCCAGCTTAGGAGGAGCCTTCACATAGAGGTCCAACTGAGATGGAAAAGAAGGAAGCATGAGAAGGTGCAGTACACATCCAGCAGAGTGGGCAGTGGCAGGAGCAACCAATAGAGGAGTAGCAGCTCTCGTTGGTGACATGGCTGGCTGGAAGAAAAGTGAGGATGCTGCACGTAGATGGAAAAGAAGCAAGACCATAGAGGAGTGATGTTGGTGGGCTTCATGATAGGTGTGAACTTTGCTTATATTTATTGCTTAAATTGTCGTGCTTTTGAGCGAGTTTTAGTGTTAATTCTTATGAAAAGTATATCAATGTTGATGTAAATATAGTTTTAATTGTTTAAATGTATTTTGATGCTTTTGTTTGCTTATTTCGAAGTAGAATAAGGATTGGATACTATCACAGACTTGGAGAGCGTCATTTGCCGAAGCCAAGGAGATCAAATAGCTGAACGAGCGCTCGCCCAGCGAACGGACGCTCGTCGCCCAGCGAGCGCTCGCCCAGTGAAAGGACGATCGTCGCCCAGCGAGTGGACGCTCGTCCAGCGAGTGGACGCTCGTCCAGCGAGTGGACGCTCGTCCAGCGAGTGGACGCTCGTCCAGCGAGTGGACGCTCGTCCAGCGAGACCAACAGAGGACTCTCGTCCAGCGACGAAAGGACGCTCGCCCAGCGAGTGCTCATCCGTGACCAAAAAGTGGACGCTCGCCCAGCTAGAGAACGCACGCTTGCCCAGCGAGAACGCTCATCCAGCTAGCGGTGGACGCTCGCCAGCGAGAGGACGCTCGTGACTGAAAAGTGGACGCTCGCCCAGCGAGCTAGGACGCTCGCCCAGCGACAGACGCTCGCCCAGCGAGCGTACGTTCGTCGCCCAGCGAAAAGTCACTTACAGCCCTTCTCTTTAAAAACACGATCCAGAGGCAGAAATGGAGTTCTGGAGAGGGGAGGAGACCAGAGGACGCTGCAGCTCGTGTTTTGGGTGCTTCCGTGGTGGAGAACCATCAATTTCCACCGTCCAATCCATCATTTATCGCTTCTATGATGTATATTTGTAGCTAGAACTCCATTTCACTGGGGTTGAGAGTAAATTTCTGAACTTCTATGTAATTTCTCTATTAATGCATGAACTTGTTTGAATTATGTGTTCTATTCTTATTATTCATGCCTATGATGGGAATCTGAGCTATTTGAACGGTTAAATCATTGGGAAATGTATGAGACCGCGGACCTAGGATAGAACTGCTAAAGGATTTCGAGTCCTAGACATAGGAGGGAATTTTTAGTCATCTGTGACATTGTGTTTAAGGCAAATCTGATAACTGAATTAGCTAAGGGATTAGTAATTTAGTTTGAATGATTCTGAACTCTCACCTGAGGGATCAGGGACTGCATGCGCCTAGAATGTCGATGCTTAATTTCAAGGAATTGTGTTAGTAGAAAATTACCGGAGTGATGAACTTAAATTTCAACCCAGTGAACTTTAATTCGACTGTTTTTACCACTTTAATTTCATCTGTTTGCAAATCTCTTGGGAAAACGATTTCCGGACTTACCGGTTTATTACTTGAACGATCCGGTGCACTTGCCGAGGTCTCAACAAGTTTTTGGCGCCGTTGCCGGGGATTTGTTTTTGTTTTCGTTGATTGTTTGTTGTTTATCTGGTTTAGTTGATTTTAGCTATCTGTTATTTAAGTGTTTATTGTGATCGTATTTGAATTCTTGTTCATAATTGTTATCATCTGTAGAAATTGTGTCTTTTTGGATTGTTTGTTTTTAGTTTGTGTTTTGTATGAGAAGCAGAGAACAGGTTGAAAATCTACTCTTTGATCCGGAAATTGAAAGAACCGCTCGAAGGAACAACAGTAGAAGAAGGAGACAAAGTAGAGAATCCAGAGAATCATCTGCTATCTCTGAAGACATTCTAGACTTTTCATCTGGTCAACAAAAAGAAGAAATGGAAGATAATCATACTGGAGAAGGTTCTGGGCAAGGAAGACGTACTCTTGCAGATTATAATACTTTCTCAGGACCTCTGCACTTCAACAGTATTGCAAGACCAGTGGTGAATGCTGCTAACATGGAGATGAAGCCAACTCTTATTCATCTGGTGCAGAACAATCAGTTTCATGGATTATCTCACGAGAATCCATACACTCACTTGGCTACTTTCATGGAGATCTGTAATACAGTGAGGATTCACCAGGTTCCAGATGAAGCAATTCGACTCAGCTTATTTCCATTCTCATTGGCTGGTAATGCAAAAATGTGGCTGAATTCCTTTCCAGAGAATAGTCTGACAGTCTGGGATGATGTGGTTGCTAAATTTTTGAATAAGTTCTTCCCTCAGTCCAAAGTCAATAAGGGAAAGCAGGAGATCTCTTCTTTCCAACAGGATGCTGATGAAACTCTAGGTCAAGCATGGGATAGATTCAAAGGCCTACTGAGAAAAACCCCTACTCATGGATTTGATGAGCCTACAATGCTAAATCTGTTTCTTGGAGGGCTGAAATCTCAAACAAAGTTAATGTTAAATGCATCAGCTGGAGGTAGTATCAGATGGAAGACGCCTGAAGAAGCACATGAATTGATTGAAAATATGGCCGCAAATGATAATGAAGTTCAGAGTGAAAGAGCCCAATTTCAACAAAAAGGTGTTCTTCAACTTCAATCTCAAGATGCTTTACTAGCCCAGAACAAGATTATGACTCAGCAACTTGAGACATTAATGAAGAAGTTATCTCAGCTACCTAAAGAACTGCAGAATGTTTCTCAATTTCAACATCAGATGGTTCAGAATTGTGAACTGTGCGGAGGAGATCATAATAATGGTCAATGTATTGTGCAAAGCAGGTCTCATGAAGAAGTACATTATATGGGAAATCAAGGTCTTCAGACAAATTATGATCAACGTCAAAATTTTAATCAAGGATGGAGACCTCATCCGAGTATGGGACAAGCTGTTCCTTTCAACAGACCACCTCCACAGAACTTTCAGCAACAACCTTCTTTGACAGAAAGAACTTCAAAACTGGAAGAAACTCTTCAGCAGTTTATGCAGGTATCAATTTCCAACCATAAAAGTACAGAAGCCTCACTCAAGAATTTGGAGATTCAGGTGGGTAAATTAGCTAAGAAGTTGGAAGAAAAACCAGAGAAGGACTTTGGGGCAAACAATGAAGTAAATCCAAAGGAAGACTGCAATCTTATTACTACAAGGTCAGGTAGAATTCTTAAAGACAGAGAGATTGAGAAAAAAGTGAGTGAAGAAAAAGATGAGATGAGTAAACAGGGAGATGAAGAAGAAGAGAAAGAGGATAGAGAAAGTGAAAAAGTGAGAGAGGGAGAGAAAAAGAAAGAACATATGTATGAGAAACCTCTTCCATATCCAAAGGTTTTCTCTAGAAATGAGAAGGAAAAACAGTTCAAGAGTTTCATTGATATTTTCAAGAAGTTGGAAATCAAGATGCCCTTCTCAGAAGCACTGAAACAAATACCTGCTTACTCGAAATTCATGAAAGATATGCTCACGAAGAAGAAAAAGTATATTGAGGAAGAAACTGTAGAAGTACAGGGCCAGTGCAGTGCTATCATTCAGAAGTTGCTCCCACCAAAGTTTAAAGATCCAGGGAGTTTTACAATTCCATGCACCATTGGTAAACTGGCTATTGGGAAAGCGTTAATTGATCTTGGAGCCAGCATCAATCTTATGCCTCTGTCAATGTTTAAGAAGATTGGAGAATTAGAGTTAAAGCCCACACGCATGACTCTACAATTGGCAGACAGATCAATCAAATATCTGCAAGGAGTAGTAGAAGATGTTCTGGTAAGGGTAGACAAATTCTTATTTCCAGTGGATTTTGTTGTCATGGAAATGGAAGAAGATACAGAAATTCCTTTGATTCTGGGAAGGCCATTCATGAAGACTGCTCGAGTGTTGATTGATGTTGATGATGGAAAGCTTAAAGTGAGAGTTGAGAATGAAGAAGTAAATTTCAATGTTTTTGAAGCAATGTCTCACCCAAATGATGAAGATACATGCTTTCAAACTGATGAACTCGAGGAAGTCTGCATGATTACACAGAAGACAATGCATATATCATCACCTCTTGAAAGGACTCTTATTGATGCTTGTGAATTCTTACTTGCAGATGAAGAGAAATTAACTGATGAATGTATACAGAGTCTGAATGCTTTAGAGGAGATTCCATCTGATGAAGAAGAGATAAAAGAAAAGAAGCTGGAATTGAAGTTGCTGCTTCCACAATTGAAGTATGTTTTTCTTGACAAAGATGATAATAAACCTGTGATCATCAGCAATGCTTTATCCACTCTGGAGGGAGAAAAGTTAATTGAATTCTTGAAAGTGGACAAAGGAGCTGTAGGTTGTTCAAATTCTGATCTGAAAGGAACAAGTCCTTCTTCTTATTCCATGCATATAATATTCATGAAGGATGATTTCAAACCATTGGCTCAACCACAGAGAGCTTCTTATTGTCAAGCTAAAGACGTTAAACAAGCGCTTACTGGGAGGCAACCCAGCTTTCTAACTCTATCTATTTATGTTTTCAGTTATTTTGGTTGTGTGGATTGAATCTGAATCTGTTTGATTGTGTGGATTGAATTATGTTTCTGCAATGATGTGTTTGTGAAATATGTGTTTGAAGTTTGATTTTGAATTTTGAATTCTGTCCATGATAACTGGCATGATTGTGAGATTGTTATTGCAAAATCTGAGTTTTAGAACTTGTGTTATGATTATATATGATTCGTTCTTGAATCTGATTGATTGTGACCCAGAAGTTGAATATCTGAGTGTACTGAGACAGCTTTGAAAGCAAGTGAGAAGTTGTTATTGCTATGAATTTGGTTTTTGCATAATTCTTATTATTACAGTTGCATTCTGATTTAGAAATGAGAAAGGCAGTTGTTGTTTTTGAAATTAACTACTTGGCCAGATGACTACCCATTGTGAATATTCATCCTTTGTTATCCTGTTTGAGCCTTGTATATATTTTGTGTGAACCCTGAACTTATTACAGAACAATCTACCTTATCCAACACTCTAGAAGAAGAGAATAAGAAACATATTTGACAAGAGATAGGTAGAAATTAAGTTTGGGGGAAATCATAATCAGTTGAGTCTTAAACTGATAAAAAAAAAAAAAAAAGAAGAAAAAGAATCTGGGTTAGAGAAAAATTCAGAAAAAGTGTTATGTGATGAATGAAGAGGAAGTTGATAAATAAGTTTCAATGTTGTTATGTTCTTATTCTCCTCTTCTTTAGTGTTGTTTTGTTTCCCTGTAAAACCATGTTTCTTCTAGCCAAGCCAAGTTATAACCTGAGAAAGTCCTTTTGATTTAAATCAGAATGTTTGAATTGTATATAAGATGACTTGCAAAAGTTGATGAAGTAGTTGATGACACTTTGAGTGTGAATTTGAGTGTAAACACTTGCAGGTTGAGGTAAACACTGATTGAGAATGTCTTATCATTTTGGATTCAAGAATTTGTCAATATAGAAGTTATAACATTTGATCTGAATATTTGGAGGTGTAGGTACAATCCTTACTTTTGTGACAGAGATCATGTGATGGAATACTAACTGCTTTGTTGGGTTCGTTTTCTGTTGATTTTGTTTATTTTCATAAGGACATGAAAATATATAAGTTTGGGGGAGTTTGATAGGTGTGAACTTTGCTTATATTTATTGCTTAAATTGTCGTGCTTTTGAGCGAGTTTTAGTGTTAATTCTTATGAAAAGTATATCAATGTTGATGTAAATATAGTTTTAATTATTTAAATGTATTTTGATGCTTTTGTTTGCTTATTTCGAAGTAGAATAAGGATTGGATACTATCACAGACTTGGAGAGCGTCATTTGCCGAAGCCAAGGAGATCAACTAGCTGAACGAGCGCTCGCCCAGCGAACGGACGCTCGTCGCCCAGCGAAAGGACGATCGTCGCCCAGCGAGTGGACGCTCGTCCAGCGAGTGGACGCTCGTCCAGCGAGTGGACGCTCGTCCAGCGAGTGGACGCTCGTCCAGCGAGACCAACAGAGGACGCTCGCCCAGCGAGTGCTCATCCGTGACCAAAAAGTGGACGCTCGCCCAGCTAGAGAACGCACGCTTGCCCAGCGAGAACGCTCGTCCAGCTAGCGGTGGACGCTCGCCCAACGAGAGGACGCTCGTGACTGAAAAGTGGACGCTCGCCCAGCGAGCTAGGACGCTCGCCCAGCGACAGACGCTCGCCCAGCGACAGACGCTCGCCCAGCGAGCGTACGTTCGTCGCCCAGCGAAAAGTCACTTACAGCCCTTCTCTTTAAAAACACGATCCAGAGGCAGAAATGGAGTTCTGGAGAGGGGAGGAGACCAGAGGACGCTGCAGCTCGTGTTTTGGGTGCTTCCCTGGTGGAGAACCATCAATTTCCACCGTCCAATCCATCATTTATCGCTTCTATGATGTATATTTGTAGCTAGAACTCCATTTCACTGGGGTTGAGAGTAAATTTCTGAACTTCTATGTAATTTCTCTATTAATGCATGAACTTGTTTGAATTATGTGTTCTATTCTTATTATTCATGCCTATGATGGGAATCTGAGCTATTTGAACAGTTAAATCATTGGGAAATGTATGAGACCGCGGACCTAGGATAGAACTGCTAAAGGATTTCGAGTCCTAGACATAGGAGGGAATTTTTAGTCATCTGTGACATTGTGTTTAAGGCAAATCTGATAACTGAATTAGCTAAGGGATTAGTAATTTAGTTTGAATGATTCTGAACTGTCACCTGAGGGATCAGGGACTGCATGCGCCTAGAATGTCGATGCTTAATTTCAAGGAATTGTGTTAGTAGAAAATTACCGGAATGATGAACTTAAATTTCAACCCCAGTGAACTTTAATTCGACTGTTTTTACCACTTTAATTTCATCTGTTTGCAAATTTTACTTCTGTTGTAAAAATACGTTCATTAATCGCTAAATTAGTAAATTTTAACAATCTGTGAAGCGAAACAAATCTCTTGGGAAAACGATTTCCGGACTTACCGGTTTATTACTTGAACGATCCGGTGCACTTGCCGAGGTCTCAACACTTCACGGGGGAGAGCTGGGATGTGTTTTGGAGCCGCCACCTAAAGGAGGAATTTGGTTGAAGACGAGGAGGACGGTGCAGTGGAGAAGGAGCTGTGAAGGGCTGGAACGGTGGCTGCAGCGTGAAGAGGAGAGGCTACGGATGTGTGAAGGGAGAAGGAGATGTTGATCACATTCCAGAAGCTTGGAGTGGGAGCCACGGTTGAAAAATATTTTCCATGAAACCCAATAGCAGCATGAGTACAAGAATGGAGGGGCCCCCAACCTTATTTTCTTTGGCACATTAAGGAACATTTCACGGAAGAAATTCCCTCTGCCAGTTAGAGACAAAACAAGACGCGGAAATCAAGGAGAGGTTACAGGAGTTTGTTATGTGATTTGGCTATAAATGAAGCAGCGGTAGAGAGGATAAGGCAGTAGATTTGAGTGTGAGATTAGCATTAGTTTAGGAAAAGTCACGGCCTGGAGGAGGCTCTTGCCTCTTTCCATCTTCCAGTGGCCAGCTCTCGGTTTTTCAGTTCAAACAGTGGAAAATGTAATTTTACTTCTAAGCGTGTAGTGTATTAAAGTATTTGAAACAATTTGTTCGTTTTATTTTTATCTTTCAGTATTTTGGAATTTTAATTTAAGAGATAATCTTTGATGAATCCCATTTCCAGTGTTTTATTTTTATCTGTTGTATTTCACCGTTCAATATTTTCTGCATCGCTATATTCCATCATTTTACTGTTCATCATATTTCCAAACGTTGTTTTTATGATTTTATTGATGTTTTTACTTTTGCGTTTTACGTTTTCTGCACAGTTTTAATTTTAATTTAATTTTCCCGCATCAAAACAAAATCACAAAACCCCCCCTTCGTGACTAATATGAGACTGAACCCAAAATTGATCCTTGAGAGACGACCTAGGAGTCACTTCCTAGTCTATACTGCATTCTTTATCTGTATCAAATTTGTATGACCGCGACAGTCGTATCAGTCGTTTAGGCTCAAGTATATCATTTAACGATGCTTATCACAACTTGATGTTAATATGCCTAATCATTTTGTTCAAGTACTATGGTGATTAGACATTCTGTTTGGAGTTTTATAGTGTTTGACACTCTTTATGTCATATGCCTTGGACATTTTTGAGATGTCAGATAATTATGTATCTACTAAAGACGTTTAGCGTGTTATTTTGATATCCTAGGTAATGTTGTGTCACACTGTTGGTGGCTTTCCACATTTGTATGTTGAATTTTAAGCATGAACACTCAACTCAACATTTACATAGATTATGCTTCTTATGTATCAGACGTTGCTTTCATTTAGAAAAATTTAATTCAAGCATTGCATTCGTCATGTTTATCTTATTTGATACACTGGATATATGGTTATATCTAATAGACACATGTGTCATCCAACAGTATCCTTTAGTACATGTCATCATTAAACATTATATCTTATGATTAATATTTAGTTGAGTTTTTTTTTGTTAAACTTCAAAACACGAGTTGTTGGATAATCTAGTTTCTCTAGACGATCTTGTCTCAACACCTTTACTAATCACTTTCAAACTTACTCTCTTTCTATTTGTATCGTGATACTTCACATTGTAGAGATTGATGTAACTTGGCAAACTTGCTCTTGTATAAAACACAATCATTTGAGCATGCATGAATTCTTTTTATACTCCATACCCACGAGACACAATATCTTCTTTTTATACTCCATACCCATGATAACAGTTGAAAAACTGTTATTTTCATGCTTAAAATTCATACTAAAAGCAACCTTTACACTTAAAAACTAGCTTGAAATCATGCCTTTTATTGATATTTTTAGAAATAAGAGAGCTGGACAGGTTTATGCTTGATTTCAGTGTTTTTGTGCAGGTTTTAAGGTGAATTTGGTGAAAGAAGTGAAGAAGGAGAGAAGTGAAATCAGAAAAGACAACAAAAAGTGCAAAAAGGAGAAGCCGAAGTCACCGCTCAGCGGCAGTTTACCGCTGAGCGGCACTCAGGAGCTTGCGGGAGGTCCGCTGAGGGGCAAAATGGCCGCTGAGGGGAGAAAACCAGTCACGCACTCACCGCTGAGCGGTATTTTACCGCTGAGCGGCATTTTAATGGGCTTGGACTTGACTTTTTGTAAATTACGAATGATATATAAGCTTTAGGGTTTCCTAGGGTTAGGTATCTTTGGCAGAAACGAGGCAAACACTCTCTCTTCCACCCCTTTGAAGGAGGATCTTGGATGCTGAGGCTTCCTCTTCACCTTTTTAGGGTTTATTCTTTCATTCTTTCATTGTTATTCATCTAGATTCACCATGAATATGATGAACTAAACTTGTATGTTTGTTGGGGAATCAATGTAATCTTTTGAAACTCTCATATATGGAATCTGTTGTTACATCTTTCAATTAAGACTCATGCTTTCTTTCATCATTAGTTAGGGTTTTTCCTCTTTGATTAATGCTTGCATTGTTTAACTCATTCAATGCATGATCATTGGTTTTGTCGATACGGGCACGTACGGGGAAGTCTAGATCCGGGGAATTTCTCCCAATAGTATATTGGTTGCCTTAAGCTCCTGCGCAAAATAAAGTAATCATTAGGAATGCTAGGAATTGTATGAACTCGTGATTAGGGAGAAGCCATCTAGAATGGTACTTTAGAGAGTGGCATTAACAATGATGATTTGACTGTTGAATTCCTAAAATATATGAGAGTGGATAAGATGAAATTGACCCCCAACAACATATTCATATCTATATTTCATTGAAAGTGTTTATCTTTTGCTTTTTGCCATTGATCAAAATTCATGCATACATGTTTATTTTCTGTCTTGCATATTAAACTCCAAATATTTCGTTCTTAAGTCTTAGCTAATCAACAAACCACACAACTAAACTAGGCCGTGAGTCCTTTGGGAAGAACGATACTTGGTCTTACCAAGTTTATTACTTGAACGATTCGGTCATACTTGCCGATTGTGAAACAAGTTTGTGACATCATATTTTGGTGATCATAAATTTGTTCATCAAGTTTTTGGCGCCGTTGCCGGGGACTTGTGGTTTAACTGGTTAATTTGTGTGATTATTGATTATCTTTGACTTATTTTTTTATTTTTAATTTAAATTTCGAATTTTTTTTATTTTATTTTATTTTTCTGTTTATATTTTTCAGTTTGTATTTTATTTGATTTGATTTTATTTTATTTTTCTGTTTTTCTGTTTTTCTGTTTTCTGTTTTTTTGTTTTTATCTTCTGAATCTTATATCTTCTCTTATATCTTTTATTTGACTTTAATTTTGAATTTCTGTTTTTTATTTTTTCTGTTTTTATTTTATCTTTTTAGATTAGATTAGATTAGATTTGATTTGATTTTATTTGATTAGATTTTATTTTATTTTATCTTTTAGATTAGGTTAGATTTTATTTTATTTTATTGTATCTTTTAGATTAGGTTAGATTTTATTTTATTTTATTCTATCTTTTAGATTAGGTTAGATTTTATTTTATTTTATTCTATCTTATTTTATTCTATCTTCTAAATCTTTTATCTTCTGAATCTATATCTTCTTCTCTATCTTTTTGTGCTAACAATTGTTTTTAGGGTTTTGTGCCTAATGTATGCAGAATGCAATTTGGTAAAGAATTTAATTATAGGGGCACTCAATTCTACCAAAGTAATCTCAACCACTGGTGGGAACATGACTCAAGCATGGATCAAAGCCAATTTTGGCAAGCTGCCGGATAATTTGAGAACCAACCACAACAACAATGGCAGCAACAAAGCTTTAGAATCAACAAAGGGAAGCAAGAGATCTCTTCATTTAGACAAGGCATGGAGGAAACACTAGGTCACGCATGGGACAGGTATAAAAGCCTATTACGAAAGACTCCCACGCATGGATTTAACGAAGGAGAAGTAGTCCTAATCTTCCTTGGAGGTCTTGGTTCACAAACCAAGATGATGCTTGACGCCTCAGCTGGAGGCAATATCAAATGGAAGACTCCAGAGGAAGCCACAGAAATAATTGAAAACATGACTACTAATAACAATAAGTGGAACAGTGAAAGAAGAGCTCCTATTCAACAAAAAGGAGTTCTACAGTTGCAATCCAATGATGCCTTGATAGCTCAGAACAAGTTAATAACTCAACAATTGGAGAATCTCTCAAAGATACTTGAACAATTGCCACAAGAGTTAAAGACTGTTGCACAGGTACAATCCCAGTTATGCGAATTGTGTGGAGGTGACCATATCAATGGTCAATGTGCCTTTCCAGTTGAAGCCGTAGAGGATGTAAACTACATGACCAATCAGTACCGTCAAGGGAGCTACAATCAAGGGTGGAAACCACACCCAAGTATTGGTCAGGAACAAAGTGGGCAAGCTGGACAAACTGGGCAATTTAACAAGCAACAGCAACAAACCTTTCTATCAGGAAGTTTGGATAGGTTGGAGGACACCCTTCAACGATTTTTGAAAAATTCCGACTCTACTCAGAAAAGCATTGAAGAATCATGTAAAAGAATGGAGATGCAACTTCGTCACATTAGTCAGAGATTAAATGATGATGTTAATACTGAAGTTAACCTTAAGGAGGAAGGGCAAGTCATTATCACTGAAAGTGACAAGATTCTTGATGAGGAAAAATTAGAGGGAGATGAGGAAAGGGTAGAGAGAAAAGAGAAAGAAGAGTTGAGTGAGAAAAATAACGATGAAGAAAAAGAAAAAGAAGTGGTTGAGAGAGAAGAGAGAAAGAAAATTTGTGTGAAAATAAAGAAGTTGAAAAGAAAAAGAAAAGGGAAGAAAAAAATAAAAGAAAGGAAAAAGAGAAAATTTAGGGAGAGAAAAAGGAAGAAAAAGAAGATGAGAGGAAAGAAGAAGAAATCATATGAAAAATCACATCCTCATCTAAAGAAGAATCATAGGAAGGAAAAGAAATTTAAGTGCTTTATGGAAATCTTCAAGAAATTGGAGATTAAAGTTCCTATGATTGAGACACTACAACAGGTTCCCGGTTTGATCAAATTTCTGAAGAAGTTCAGTAGAAAGAAGAAAAAGAAGAAGGAATTTGAGGTTGGGTCAAGCTAGTGACGTTAAAAGAGCGCTTGCTGGGAGGCAACCCAGTGGATTTAAGAACTTTTTAATTTTTTTTTGGTTTGTAAATTTTTAATTTGTTGAACATTACTTTGTCATTATTTTTGGAGATAGCATCTACTGAAGGATGCTAGTTTGACATAGCATCTACTGAAGGATGCCAAGTTTGAAGCACCTACTGATGGGTGTTGGTGAGAAAATTTTGCACCTACTGATGGGTGCTGGTAAGTTTGTAACACCTACTGATGGGTGTAGGTAAGTATGGTAACACCTACTGATGGGTGTTGGTGGATTTTGGGTCAGGCTCGTGACGTTAAACAAGCGCTACCTGGGAGGCAACCTAGTTGATTGATTGTTTTTGTTTGTTTATTTTAGTTAGGGTTTGCATAAGCCTTTTTAACATTGAATTGCAGGGAACCTATGAGGGACATGTAGGGAAGGCACGTAGGTCAAGAAAAGAAGGAGAGGAGCACATCACGAAAGTGCCGCTGAGCGGTATTTTACCGCTGAGCGGTACTCTCGCAGACTGGGCTTTAGTTCCCCTTAGCGGGACCCGAGCCCATTAGGGTATTTTTATACCCCAAGCTGCATTTTAGGGTTTATTTCCAGACTTCTCTCTGCACAAACACTTCCACACACCTTCTCCTAGGTTTTCCACATCTTTTCACTCTTCCCTCTTTAGAAAATCTCTCTTTCACTCACTTTTTCACTAGTGTGCCATCAAAGTTTGGGGTTGGAAGAGAGCATTCTAGTTTGAAGGCATTCTCATTGCATCTAGTATCTCCACCCAAGTAAGTAAAATGCATTTTGTTCATTCTAGGGTTCTTGAATTTGAATGTGATTGTCAAAGCATGAATATTTAGGGGTTTTGATTTTTATGTATGATTTGATGATATATTTGATGTTTGAACCGATTAAACTGCATGATTATGAACTGGAAAACTGAAAATTGCATTTGGGTGGAGTTAGGACAGTTTTAAAACTGATTTTTCAAAAATCTGCAGAGTTACCGCTGAGGGGTAAATTACCGCTGAGCGGCACTCTGCCAGACTTGGTTTTTTCTGGTTTTTGCGTGTTGGAATGTGGCACTAGTGGCGCTGAGGGGAAATTCTGGCCCTCAGCGGTGGTTTAGCTTCGAAAGGAGTTGTGTTCTGTGTTTTACTAATGATTAACATCATGTTCTGTGGTTTTGTTTGTGTCTTGAATGTAGGAATGGCATCCTCATCAGGAAAGAGATTGAAAACCATGGCAACCAAGAGGAAGGAAAAGGAACCAGAGCAACCCTACTCTAGCAGATTCCTCTCTAGGAAACATGAGAAGCACTTTAGGGTGGTTCAGGACAGGAGACTTCTGATGGAGAGAAAAGTTGGAATGATACCTAACTTTGCTCCTCAATTTGGAGAGCAAGTGTTAGGGAATGATTGGGGAAAGCTAGCCACTTATCCAGCACCTGCCAACATAGCAGTGGTGAAGGAATTCTACACCAATGCAAAGAAGATTGGTGATTATCCAGCTGAGAATTATTTGGGCTATGTCAGAGGCCATGCTATCAGGTATGATCCTGATTCTATCAACAACTTCCTGGATACTGTGTGGGCTGGTGAGCAATGTCAGTTTGCTCTTAGCATGGAGGAAGGTGCTGATTTTGAGGATGTGGAGAGAGTATTGTGTATACCTGGAGGACACTTCCAAAGGAATAGATCTGGCTCAGTGGTTAACATTAGGAGGACAGATTTGACTCCTCTTGCAAAGTATTGGATGGCGTTTTCTCATGCCAACATTCAGCCATGTTCACATGTGTCAGATATTACTCTCAGCAGGGCACTATTCATCTACTGTGCTATCAGAAGCTTAAATGTTAATATTGGGCAGGTAATAGCTGATGAAATTAGTATGTGCGCCAACACCTCAAACAACAAAGCACCATTAGGACATCCCTCCTTGATTACTCACCTTTGCAAGCTAGCTGGGGTGGATACTTCTGTTCCACCATTTGAGAGGCCAAGAAAAGCTATTGATGAGGCTTATTATAGACAGTACTGTGGAGGTGAGGATGCAGCTCAGCCAGTTCCACCACGCCGTGCTCGTAGAGAGAGAGGGCCAGCACAGAGCCAGACATCTGCTGAGACACATGAAGCAGAGCCATTCCAGATGAGGGACATGTATATGTCTCTTATAGGGGCTCAGTTGCAGTCCATTCACAGAGGGCAGGTGGCAACTGCTGAGATGATAGTGGGGATGTATGATACACCTCCAGCCCACAGGTGGACTATGGATGAATTCCATAATGTAGTAGCTTGGCCAGAAGAACCAGTACATGGAGGAGGAGCTGGAGCAGCTGAAGCTTCAGCTAGAGATATGGAAGAAGATGAAGCTGAGGAGGAGGATGCGTTTGATGATGATGATGATGAGGAAGAAGAGGAAGATACAGAGGACAGCTCAGACTGAGGAGGAGCTGAGATAGCATTTACTGATGAATGCTATCATATGATTATGCTTTTTTGGTTTAAGTTTTCTGAACTTATTTGTTTTTGTTTTTAGATTAGGGTTTGATGTACTCTATTTGAAACCTGGTTTCTTGTGATGGTTTGCTATTAACTGTGATTGTGTGATAAGTAATGCTGAATGATGCTTATGATTAATTGATGTTGAGATGATGTGCACATTAAAATGCTTATACAGTTGATTCACAAGCTTTGTGAACAAATGCATGATATCATGATTGTGATTGTGAAATTAAGCAGGATGTGTATGTCAAATGTGAATGAGCTTATATGTGAGATTTTGAGCTCCAGAGTTGTTATTGTTAAATGCTATTACTTTGAAAGCATGAATGATTTTGCCCAGGTTTTCTATGATTGAATCAATTGCTTGTTTTGCATCATATGATCAAGGCCGTTTGTTGAAACCTTTGTTATTGGCCAAATTCGTAAAATTAGCCCACTACAAGAGAACACTTTGTGTTTAATCCTTTTGAACCCTTAGCCTTGAATATACACTGAAAACCTTGATTGAAAATCTTTACCTTGAGTTAAGTAGAAGATCTTGTGTGGTATTGTTAAATGTTCAAGTTTGGGGTTGTTGGGAAAACATGAAAAGCATTGAGCTAAGAGCTAAAAAGTAAGAATATGCAAAGAAAAAGAAAAGAAAAGAAAAAGAAGCAAAGCTCAATGCAAAGGCAAAAGAAAGTTGGGAAAGAATAAGATGATTGTGTTGTTATGGTTCTCTTAACTCAAGGATTTTGTGATCCAGAAAAACCAATTTTCTTGTTAGCCCAGCCACATTATAAGCCATAGAAAAGTCCTTGAGATGATGCATGCTTGTGAATGTTTTGATTATGGTAAAATGAAAGGCAAAGTTGATTCATGTAACATTGTGATAGTAGAGTGAATGAGTGATCATCTCTTATACACTTGAGTGTGAGTGAAACACTTGACTTAGTGAGGAAATATCACATGAACACATGAACATCCATGCTTACTTGATTGATCATTCATGAAAATAGCATTTGTTGGAATTTAAATGACTTTGTGAACACTAAAGCATGTGCACATCTTGATTGAAATTTTGGTCATAAGTTTGATTGAAGTTTTTACTTATCATTGAAAAGAAGATTTTGAATGAAGTGAATCATCATATGAATTGGTTGAAGATAGAGTTACATCTTGTTTGCTTGAGGACAAGCAAAGTTCTAAGTTTGGGGTTGTGATAACAGTTGAAAAACTGTTATTTTCATGCTTAAAATTCATACTAAAAGCAACCTTTACACTTAAAAACTAGCTTGAAATCATGCCTTTTATTGATATTTTTAGAAATAAGAGAGCTGGACAGGTTTATGCTTGATTTCAGTGTTTTTGTGCAGGTTTTAAGGTGAATTTGGTGAAAGAAGTGAAGAAGGAGAGAAGTGAAATCAGAAAAGACAACAAAAAGTGCAAAAAGGAGAAGCCGAAGTCACCGCTCAGCGGCAGTTTACCGCTGAGCGGCACTCAGGAGCTCGCGGGAGGTCCGCTGAGGGGCAAAATGGCCGCTGAGGGGAGAAAACCAGTCACGCACTCACCGCTGAGCGGTATTTTACCGCTGAGCGGCATTTTAATGGGCTTGGACTTGACTTTTTGTAAATTACGAATGATATATAAGCTTTAGGGTTTCCTAGGGTTAGGTATCTTTGGCAGAAACGAGGCAAACACTCTCTCTTCCACCCCTTTGAAGGAGGATCTTGGATGCTGAGGCTTCCTCTTCACCTTTTTAGGGTTTATTCTTTCATTCTTTCATTGTTATTCATCTAGATTCACCATGAATATGGTGAACTAAACTTGTATGTTTGTTGGGGAATCAATGTAATCTTTTGAAACTCTCATATATGGAATCTGTTGTTACATCTTTCAATTAAGACTCATGCTTTCTTTCATCATTAGTTAGGGTTTTTCCTCTTTGATTAATGCTTGCATTGTTTAACTCATTCAATGCATGATCATTGGTTTTGTCGATACGGGCACGTACGGGGAAGTCTAGATCCGGGGAATTTCTCCCAATAGTATATTGGTTGCCTTAAGCTCCTGCGCAAAATAAACTAATCATTAGGAATGCTAGGAATTGTATGAACTCGTGATTAGGGAGAAGCCATCTAGAATGGTACTTTAGAGAGTGGCATTAACAATGATGATTTGACTGTTGAATTCCTAAAATATATGAGAGTGGATAAGATGAAATTGACCCCCAACAACATATTCATATCTATATTTCATTGAAAGTGTTTATCTTTTGCTTTTTGCCATTGATCAAAATTCATGCATACATGTTTATTTTCTGTCTTGCATATTAAACTCCAAATATTTCGTTCTTAAGTCTTAGCTAATCAACAAACCACACAACTAAACTAGGCCGTGAGTCCTTTGGGAAGAACGATACTTGGTCTTACCAAGTTTATTACTTGAACGATTCGGTCATACTTGCCGATTGTGAAACAAGTTTGTGACATCATATTTTGGTGATCATAAATTTGTTCATCAACCCACGAGACATAATATCTTTTTATACTCCATACCCACTAGTAATGTGTTACTTTTACGAAGTATGTCACTCAACAACTCAAGCAATTCTATAAAGCTTTTATTAGTCTACCCATTTCTTGACTTCATATTGAACAATTTTAATACCACTAACAATCCAGTGTACTTAGTGCATTCTAGATACAAAATCTTTTTTGCATCACTACACAAGTTTTCATACACATGAGCAAATTGGAAAGAATCATATTCGACATCATCTATCATGTCCTCTTATCGATCACCCATTCCTAAATAAACTTCTTCTGCTTCTAGTTGAGGGTGAGTTATTGACATGTTTATTAATTCACCATGCCATGTCTACTTTGTGTGGATCTTTAGGAGTTCATCACCTAGAATATACTCTCGAAAAACTTCAGTTAGTAGTTTTATCTCATTAAAACAATTAACACACAAGTAATTAAATCTTTCGATAATTTTTGGATCATTCATCTTTGAAAATTCAAGTAATTGCTTCACTCCTCCACTTTCATATTCATTTGTGCGTATCAAATTTATCTAACTCTGATCCATTGTTTTTTGTAAAAACCAACACCTCTCCTTTTAGGTTGAGTTAAGAAACAAATAAACACAATTAAGAGTTTCCAATCTATTGGACCGCCTATCTGGTTTGTAATAAAAGATTATTGTTTCATATAAAATGAATGGGTTCATTCATTTCATGAACTTAAGTTCATAAACTCTAACGAGTTTATGAATTACCTTGAAATCATAACAAGTCATTCTAATAATGCACGTTGCATACAAAGCTATCGTATAAAATGCACATAACTTAAGTTGTATTCATAACTTACCAAACTAAACTATTTTCTTCAATGCTTTCAGTTCACTCATTTCTTAAGATCATAAACTCGTTAGAGTTTATCACTTACCTTAAAGTCATAACAAATCATTCACGTAATGCATTTGAGATACAAAATTGATCGTATAAAGCACACATCACCTAAGTTGTATTTACAACTTACCAAACTATTTGCATGTTGTCTCCAAGAAACCTGTAGCAAAAGACAATTGTCAAAGATAGACTCAATATACATTAAGGACCTCAACAAAGAGGAAAAATAACTACTTGTCAAACGGACCCTAAAACTAACACATTAAAAGTCTATTTCTAAACTAAAACTATTTAATTTCTAGTGTTCACAGTGAAGCTTGAAACTTATCTATCCAACAATGCAACAAATATACATACTTTTAAGATTTAAATGTACATTCATAATTCATCTTAAAAGTTATCAGTTCAAACAAATTTGGATGTTATGAAAATCTAAATCTAATTTCTTTTGCAGGTGAGTACATCAAATTTGGGTGAGAGAGACATATAAGAGTTATGTCTTGGCTCACGACCCATCCCAAACTCCAACTTCAGTTTCTTGGAATCTCTAACTATGGATGGTTGCGATTTTTTATCATATGTAGTTCTACCATTCAGTTTGCTTCCTTTCTTAACTAGTTTGGAAAAGTTAGAAGTTCAAAACTGTGATTCTGTCAAATCCATTTTTGATGTCAAATGTACATCACAAAGCAGAGATGTGACATCTATAGGGCAAACACTCCCTTTTTCTCTGAAGAAATTAACTATATCGAAACTGCCAAATCTGAAGAATGTTTGGAATGAAGATCCTCAAGTAATTGTAAGCATGAACCATTTACAAGAAGTTTGTGTTGAGAAATGTGAAGGGCTTACAAGTGTGTTTCCAGCATCAAAAGACAAATATCTTTTGAAACTTGAAAATCTAGTAGTGAAAGAATGTAAAGGATTGTTGACTATTTTTGCAGAGGATAATATAAATCCAAGAACAAAGCTAGAGCTTAAAATTTCATGTTTGTGAGATCATTGCAACTAAGGGATTTACCCAACTTGAAATATTTTTACTACAGCTCACTGTATTGTGACATTTTTACAGATCTAGAATCACATACCGAGAATCAAGTCGGTTCTGGAAAGGTATGTACTACTGTTTTGTCACTTCCTCTTCGACTGTAAATTAAAGATAGAATCATCGGTTTCTATAATTGTTTGTCATTGTTTCATGAGTTGTACGAAATATTGCGAAAATTAAAATATGAAAATTTCACGTACAATGCCATCACGTGGCTAATTTGTCACCAACTATAACTTATTAGGAATCTGTCATATTTATGTCATTGTATACAAAAGAGATGGATCTCTAGTTATCAAAAAATAACATCCTTTTTCATGTGCTTTTTCTCACCTATTCAAGTGTTTGTCATTGGGGGAAAGTGGAGTAGATATGATTTTGCAAGGAGAATTTAAGGGAAACATCCTACACAACATAAAAGCACTTACTCTCTGCTTGGGTTCGGATGTATTTCGATATAAAATTCTAGAACAGGTTCCTAATATAGAGAAACTTGTGGTGTGTGATGGCTCCTTCAAGAAGATGTTCTGTCGTGAAAGTCCTGATAATGTGTTACAGCAGCTGAAAGTATTACAGTTGGAGTGCCTTGGAGAGCTGGTTTCCATTGGGCTAGAGAACTCTTGGACTGATTCCTTTGTCAGAAACATCGAAACCTTTGAAGTCATTAGTTGTTGGAGATTAAAAAACTTGGTAGCCTGAACAGTGTCTTTGTCCAATCTGACGTGTTTGAAAGTAGAAGGTTGCCATAAGTTATCATATTTGTTGACATCCTCAACAGCCAAGCGTTTGGGTCAACTCAAAAGAATGGACATAAGATGGTGTAATTCAATTGAAGAGATAGTGTGTAAGGAAGATGGGGAGGAATCAGATGAGGATGAGATAATATTTCCACAGCTCACTTGTTTGAATCTTCATTTGCTACGGAAGCTCAAAAGGTTCTACAGAGGGAGTTTAGGTTTTCCATCCTTGGAGGAACTGTCAATAACGTATTGCGATGAGATGATAACTTTATGTGTGGGTACTATAGTAAGCGAGTTGTCTGAAGCAAGAATTGATTCCGAAGAGGTTATTCCATTGGGAACCGAGCTCAACTCTGTATTGTGGGAGAAATATCTGAGAAAGGTACGTGTTTAATATTTTTAATGATTCTTGTCGTTATAATATATAGTGATTTAATTTATCACTTTGCCATATATAGAAAAACATCTAACTATAGGTTATATTATTATTCAATCATAATTATCTTGTTTATTATTCAATCATAATTTTCCTTGTTTATTTTTTAAAAATAATTATCTTGAATCATATCTAATACTAGTAGAAAAATAAGAAATTATTACAATTTTTCAACTAACATTAGTTAATTTTAGTTTATGAAAGAATTTTTTTTCTTATATATATTTATTTATTCCTAAAAGAACTCATGACAGAATAATTTGTTGTATATAATTTAGTATTTACATAAAGTTGTTTTAAAGTTTATTAACAATAAACTATAATGTGATGGAAATTATTCAAAAATATGACATTGGAGTGAAATGAGTAGGTATTAAATGGCATGGGCACTATTCATCATCAACGGAGTTCTATTCATTGTTGAACATAGAATTGTCTTAAATTGTATATAAGAAATTTTAGAAATTTCTAGATATAATGGTATTTGAATGATTTCAATTGAAATCCCTTATTTTTAAGTTAGTTTTGCATAAATTAATTAAAATATGTAAGATTTTAATTTTTTATAAAGCAACTTAATTTAAGGAAAAATAAATCTATTTAAAAGTTATTTTGATAACTTGATTCTAATATTGAGTCTAAGTTTACTTATTCGTGTGATTCACCTAAATACCTTGGTACAACCTCCAACCCATTCCTTTATTAATGTGATTCACCCTTGTCTTGTATAAGAACATCTTAATAGTGTATAACCCAACCCAAACCCAATATTTGTTGGAGAATTTGGAAGAGAAAAATGAAGAATAGAGAGTCTATATTGAACTGAAATATAAAGCAATGTTTTTATATACAACGTGTATGTGATAACAGTATATCAGAAGAAAACGAAAATTGTCTAAACTGAAAACCAGTAAGCTATTAAAAGTTGTTTGACTTGACTTTTCCAATACCCCCCTTCAAGGCAAACTCACACAGCCGATCCCCTTTCTTAACCACTCAAATCTTTCAATCTTCACTGCTTTCGTAAAGACATCCGCAAGTTGGGTTTCGGTGCTGCAGTAAGTCAGAGCTATTTTTCCTTTGTTCACCATAGAGAAAGTGATATCTCACTTCTATATGCTTGCTTCGACCATGGCTCACGAGGTTTTAGAGAGATTGATAGCAGACACATTGTCTATCTTCAACTGCAAAGGCGTTTTCACTGGAATCATCAACTCTCTCAATACTTCTTCCAACCAGATCCCCTGACAAGCTACATAGCTGCCTGCTATGTACTCTGCTTCACAGTTGGACAGAACCACCACAGGCTGTTTCTTCGAGCACCACGAAATTGGAGATCCATTCAACATAAACATATAGCCTGATGTGCTCTTCCTCTCAACACAGTCTCTACCATGCTCTGAATCCGTGAACCCAATAAGTTCTAAACTTCCTTCATCAGCGTTGCGCTTCCCAAATGGAAACAATATACCAAAGTCTGCAGTGCCTTTGACATATCTCAACACCCTTTTTGCTGCGAGCATATGCATTCTCTTTGGCTTCCTCATGAACCTGCTTTTCAGCCCCACACTGTATGACAGATCTGGTCTACTGTTGCACAAGAATCGTAGAGAACCTACAATCTGCTTGAATGTGGTTTCTTCAGCATCCTCTTCTGTTTCATTATTAGTCAACTTTAGATTCACTTCAATTGGGCTCCTCGCAGGATTGCACTTAGTCATACCAAATATTCCTATCAACTCTTTAATATATTTCTTCTGATGCAAGATCAAACCTGTTGATGTGTAGGTGAACTCCATGCCTAAAAAATAGCTCAATTTGCCCAGATCAGTCATTTCAAACTCTGACTGCATGACCTTCTTTAACTCATCTATACGTTTTGGGTTTGATCCAGTGATGAGAGGATCATCCACATACAAACAGATGATCAACAAGTCTTCTCCTTCACCCCCTTTCACGTAAACACCCTGTTCAACAATGCATCTGGTAAATTTGAGCTTCAGTAGGAACGAATCTATACGTTTATTCCACGCCCTGGGAGCTTGCCTCAGTCCATATAATGCTTTTTCCAACTTGTACAATTGGTGTTCTCTGTATTCATCAATGAATCCAAGTGGCTGTTGGACATACACTTCTTCTTCCAATGGACCATGCAGGAAAGCGGACTTCACATCAAGCTGAAATAAAGACCATTGTCTCGCACAAGCCACGGCTAACACCAATCGAATAGTTTCCATTCTTGCAACTAGCGCAAACACTTCGGTGAAGTCCA
The DNA here is from genome assembly GCF_029865625.1 of Vigna umbellata. NCBI lineage: Eukaryota > Viridiplantae > Streptophyta > Magnoliopsida > Fabales > Fabaceae > Vigna > Vigna umbellata. The sequence continues at coordinate 8,348,470 of NC_142174.1, read as the reverse complement.
CGCCTTGTCTCTGGAGAAAACCCTTTGCCACCAGTCTGGCTTTAAACTTGAAGACTGATCCATCAGGTTTTAGCTTGCGTTTGAACACCCACTTCACCCCAGTACTCTTCTTCCCAGTCGGAAGGTTAACAAACCGCCATGTTCCATTTTTCTCAATGGATTTGATTTCTTCTTTCATCGCATTCCTCCATACAGGTTCTTTCAAAGCCTCAACTTCGTTTATGGGTTCTGCTCCAGCCAACAGAGTCATGTGCACTAGATCACCTTCATCACCTATCTACGCATCTGAGTAGATCTCACAGTCGTCGAACCTCTGCGGTTGCACTCGCTGCCTCCTTGGTCTATCAGATTCATTACACTGAACTTGCTGCCTGTTTTCTGATATCGTTGTTGACTCTGCTGTGATTGGGTTATCCTCATCTTCCGCCATTATGGTTTTTATTAAGCTGATACGCTTCTGATTCTAGTCCCAGCATTTGTCTTCCATAATCACCACATCTCTGCTCAAAGTGACTTTCTCTTCAATTGGATCGAAGAGTTTATACGCGCCAGTGGGATGATACTCGATGAACAACATTACTCTACTCTTATCCTCCAACTTAGATCTCTTTTGATCTGGGACGTGCATGTACGCGAGTGAGCCGAACACCTTCAGATTACCAACTATTGGTCTCTCACCGCTCCACGCCTCAAGTCGCACTTTATCCTTTAATTTCTTCGTAGGACACCTGTTGAGCATGTGGAAAGCTGTGGATACTGCCTCGTCCCACAACTTCCGTGGCAGTGCTTTCTTCTTCAACATGCTTCTCGCCATGTTAAAGATTGTTCGATTCCTCCTCTCCGCAAGCCCGTTATGTTGAGGAGTGTATGGGGCGGTGATCTCGTGTGTAATCCCACTCAACTGACAATGGCTCTCGAAGGCAGCAGACGTATACTCTCCTCCTCCGTCTGTCCTCAATATCTTTAGCATAATTCCGCTTTCCCTTTCAGCATGTGTCTTGAAACGAATGAAGGTTTCCAGTGCATCACTTTTCGCCTTAATCAAATATACCCAAGTCATTCTGCTGAATTCATCGATGAACGAGATGAAGTACCTGTTTCCAGCAACTGTAGGTACTTCAATTGGACCACAAATGTCCGAATGTACAACTCCTAGGCAAGCCTTTGCCCTCGTACCCAACTCAGCTTTGAAAGGCTTCCTTGTCTGTTTCCCAGCAATACATGTTTCACACTCCTTTCCTGGTAATACAATCTTGGGCAGGCCATAAACCATCTCCTTTGCGCTGAGCTGCTATAAGCTTTTGAAGTTTAGGTGGCCATATCGCAAGTGCCATAGCCAGCTTTCTTCACTGATCTTTATTGAAGTCATGCACTTAAAGTTTTCCACTGTTTCCAGGCTAACCTGAAAGGTTCTGTTATTGGAAATCTTGCTTCTCAAGATCAGATTCTTTTCGCTATCGAATAGCTCAACCTTATTGTCTTCCACCACTACCTTAAATCCTCGTTGGATCAACTGTCCTGCACTTAGCAGATTACATCTCATATCTGGAACAAGAAGCACACCCGTGACCATTGCATGCGAGCCATTCTTTCTCCGTATCACTACATCTCCAATGCCCTCCACTCTCAGAGTACTGTCGTCAGCAAACTTGACTCTACTCTTCTTCGTGGCATCTAAGTTGATCAGCCAGTCTTGATGACACGTCATGTGGTTCGAACACCCCGAGTCCAGATACCACATGTTAGCGTGAGAGCTTGAGCCTTTTCCTGAAGTGGTCACCATCAATGTTAAAGGTTCAAAGTCTGAATCCTCTTGAGTGACATGTGCTTCTATGCCTTGATGTCGCTTTTGTCTTCCTTCTTCTATGTGACACTCAGACGCAAAGTGTCCATACTTGTTGTAGTTAAAGCATTTAAAGTTTCTTTTATCCTTCCTTGAATAATGACTCTTCTCTAGCTTTCCATCTTTCTCCACTGATGCAGACCCATGATCAACCTTGTCTTTATGAGATTTCCAATTCCCTTTTGATCGTTTTCCTTTCCACTTCTTTTTGACTGGGTTTCTGTCCATCATTCTCATTTCATGGGCTTCCAGTGAACTTTGGAGCTCTTCAACTTTCATCATCGAAAGATCCTTCGATTCTTCTATCGCGACTACTATATAGTCGAACCTCCGTGGTAGCGATCTCATGATCTTCCCCATAATCATAAGATCATTGATAACTTCCCCGCACCCTTTCATTTGATTCGTAAGGGTGATTATCCTGTTGAAGTAGTCACCAACCTTGTCATTGTCCTCCATTTGCAGTAACTCATACTGCTTTCTAAGGGTTTGAAGCTTCACCTTCTTGATCTTCTCCCCCCTGCGTGACAACGTACCAGTATGCCCCAGGCTTCTCTAGCAGTGCTGGCATTCTGGATCTTCTCGAAGTGGGCATCATCAACATATTGATGGATTATAAAGAGTGCCTTGTTATCCTTCTTCTTGATAAGGACTTTCTGTTCTTCCGTTACACCAAGACCAAGCTCTCGGTCATCACCTTCAATAACATCACTCACATCTTGAAACTTGAATAACACCCTCATCTGTGTGCTCCATCTCGTCCAGTTCTTCTCTGTGAGTATTGGAAGGTGTGCTGTGGAAATATCGCTCCCCGCCATTCTTCAAACACGTACTCTTCAAGAACTCAATTCTTGACAGACACTTTTCTTCCTTTTGCTTCAATCACCGATCAGCCGCACCGTGCTGTGTTTATGATCTTTTGAAGCACCACAGGTCTTTCTTCGGAACCTGGCTCGGATACCAATTCTGTTGGAGAATTTGGAAGAGAAAAATGAAGAATAGAGAGTATATATTGAACTGAAATATAAAGAAATGTTTTTATATACAACGTGTATGTGATAACAGTATATCAGAAGAAAACGAAAACTGTCTAAATTGAAAACCAGTAAGCTATTAAAAGTTGTTTGACTTGACTTTTCCAATAATATTAACATCACCCAGCGAAGGCACGATCAATCAGGGTGCGTTCAAGATCTCACATATCACACAACCCCAAACACAACGTCAGGTTATATCTCACGATATTCCCTCTTAAAACCCCATGCATCATGCAAGGCATTTTTGAAAATGAAAAAAAAAAGGCCAAGAATCTACACCCTCTTGCATGAACTAAAGAACCCTCATGCCCATTACATAGAAACATAGTAACACAACCCAAAACACAAGGAACCCCATTTAAAAATCAAGAAACCCAATGCATCAAACCAAGAACCCATGCTACACATGTTGTTTACGTGACTATCAATAGGAACCATGCACATGTATTTAGACTGACCATATCATTATTGGGTCTATCAAAGACAAGGTTCACGAAAGATATAAACACCAATAAAATATGAGTTAAATCACATAAAGGATTGACATCATTCTCTACCCAAAATCTTAAAGCAATAGGTTAATGGATCTTTCATTTTTATATAGTACTCTACTTTCTCATTTCTATTCAATGTGAGACTTTGACTCACACTTAGATTCCTAACAACCACATGCATTCACGACACATCTCAAAAAGGAGAAGAAAATGTGATTTCATACTACCAACATAATCATACACAAAAATTTAACTCCATTTACCTTCACTCACCCAGGTAGTTTCCCCTCATTTGGTTGCTACTCTAGCCTGATCCTCTTGCCTTGACAGCTTCCAATACTTGCTTCTTTCCAACCCTTCACACGAATCTTTTTGTACTCCTTTCCCTTCTCTCTTTCTTCTCCTTTTATATCTTAAACCCTAGGAAAACCCCCTCCTTTCTATCCTGTTCTACCTTTTAAACCATTGGAAGTCTATTTTTATCTTCTTTTGTTTCTGGTTCTGTTTGCAAAATAAAAAACTATTTGAGATTTTCTGAGTAAAAGCTACATCTCTTATTGAATTGATGAACACTTTAAATACAACAAAAAATTCAAACTGCACAAAGCATAAAAGTAGGAATACATGGGACACGATTCCATGTTTAACAACTTCCTAAAAAATTTGAAACTGACTAAGATGTTTGAAACAGTCAAACATCTTTTAAAAAATAAAACAGAAATTAAATGAAAGAGTAAATTGTTGTAACTACTGCTGCAACTGAAGTATAACTTTAACACTCCTCCTTACTTTGGTTGCTACAAACTCCAAGCTTTTCTCTAAGAAATTCGAACTTGCTTTTTGCTAAAGGCTTGGTAAATATATCAGCAAGTTGCAACTCAGATTTGCAATATGTCAAGCTAACTATACCTTCTTTTTGCACTTCTCTGAGAAAGAATAATTTGATATTGAAATGTTTGGTTTTTCCATGAAAAACAGGATTGCTTGAAATAGAAATAGCAGCTTGATTGTCAACAAATATTTTAGTGCATTTTTCTTGCTTCATATTTAAATCGACTAGAATCTTTCTTAACCACAAATCTTGATTTACAGTAGCGTTGGCTGCAATAAATTCAGCTTCTACAGTAGATTATGCTACAGTGTTTTGTTTTTTACAGCACCATGAGAACACACATCCAAACAAGAAACAGTAGCCTGAAGTGCTTTTCAGGTCATCCAGCGAGCCTACCCAGTCACTATCAGAATATCCTTGCAGTGTATCATCCTAACTTGCAAAAGAATTGATTCCAAAAGTTAATGTTCCTTTCACATACCTCAGAACTTTTTTTGCAGCAATAAGATGCGTCTCAGTTGCAAAATTTGTAAATCTAGATAATATCAGGTCTAGTAGTTGTTAAGTACATTAAGCAACCAACTAGAGTTCTATAAAAAGTTTCATCAACTGGTTCGGCTTCATCCTTTTTGCTCACCTTTTCCTTCTGGCACATTGGAGTATCTACGCTCTTGCATTCATCCATTTTAAACTTTTTTAGAATTTCTTTAATATACTTCTTTTAACAGATGAATACTTCTCCATTTTTCTGATTTATTTCCATTCCTAGAAAATAAGCCATTTCCCCCAAATCTGTCATCTCAAAAATTTGCTTCATATCTTCTTTGAATTTTCTCACGAGTTCTTCATTGCTTCCTGTAACCAGCAAATCATCCACATATAATGAGATAAAAATGCACTAGTGCAAAATTGATCTTTAACGTCACCCCATAGACGTCCGTCCACCAAAACACCAACGTAAATAATTGACCGGTGGCATAAATGTAAATAATTGAGTGTGGAGACGTCCAACCTAGAAGGGGTCGGACGTCTATAATATAGTAGACGTCCGACCCCTCTAACGGACGTTCAAAAGCCTGACAAGAGAGTTGAAGATTCAGCCTTTTGAACGTCCGTCTTAGAGGGGGCCGGACGTCTATATATAGTAAACGTCCGGCCCCCTAAAGGACGGACGTTCAAAAGACTGACGGGTTAAACTACCCTGTCAGCCTCTTGAACGTCCGTCCTGGAGGGGGACGGACGTATACTATATGTAAACGTCCGTCCCCCTCAAGGACGGACGTTCAAGAGACTGATGGGTTCAACTATCCTGTCAGTAGTTGACATCCAGGAAGGACGTTCAAGAGACTGACAGTATGTCAACCCATCGATCTCTTGAACGTCCATCCTGGAGGGGGACGGACGTTTACTATATATAGACGTCCGTCCCCCTCCAGGACGGACGTTCAAGAGAGTGATGGGTTCAACTACCCTGTCAGCCTCTTGAACGTCCGTCCTGGAGGGGGACGGACGTCTATATATAGTAAACGTCCGCCCCGCTCCAGGACGGACGTTCAAGGGGTTGGCGTGTTCAACTAATCTGTCAGTCTCTTGAACGTCCGTCCTGGAGGGGGACGGACGTTTAATATATATAGAGGTCTGTCCCCCTCCAGGACGGACGTTCAAGAGACTGATGGGTTGAACTACTGTCAGGCTCTTGAACGTCCGTTCTGGTGGGGGACGGACGTTTACTATTTATAGACGTCCGTCCCCCTCCAGGACGTACGTTCAAGAGCCTGACAGAGTAGTTGAACCCGTCAGCCCCTTGAACGTCCGTCCTGGAGGGGGACGGACGTTTACTATATATAGACGTCCGTCCCCCCAAGACGGACGTTCAAGAGACTGAGAGAGTAGTTGAACCCGTCAGCCCCTTGAACGTCCGTCCTGGAGGGGGCCGGACGTCTACTATATTATAGACGTCCGGGCCCCGCCACAACGGACGTTCAAAAGACGTTTAAAATAAGGACTTACTAACCAAAACGCGAACCCGCGAGGAGTTATGCGAACCCGTGAGAGTTCCCTCTGCGCCTTGCATTTCCAGGTTGGTTTTTATCTGTTTTGGATCATTTAATCTTACTTTTATTCCGATTAAATTGTTCAGTGATGAAATATCTTTCATTTGGACCGATTAAAAATCGTTTTCGGTGCATTTTGGTGCAGTTTGTTGCGTGTTCTTAGGCGGCGTTTTTGGCCTACGTTTTAGGTCGTTTACTCCTCCATCTCCCTCCATTTTCATTTCGAATCTGTTCTTCAGACGTGTTGCAGTGCACAAACAAACGTCCAAACTCTGTAATCCTAAATAACCCGTAAATAACCTTAAATAACCCATCTAATAAAGCCCTTTCTGCAGTAGTGTATAGACGTCCGGCCTGACACAGCAGACGTCTATATAGACGTCCGGCCTGACACAACGAACGTCTACATAGACGTCACCCGCAAAGACGTCGGTCGAACGTCGGACGTCAAAAAGCCTAAAGAACGGACGTCTATAGCCCTTTCATCACCTTTAATCTAGACGGTAGCTTCATTAAGACTTCTCTTGAATCCCAATTTCATCAAGCAATTATGTTGTACCATGCTCTAGGGGCCTGTTTTAGGCCATATAAAGCCTTTTTAAGCAAATACACATCATCTTCTTACCCTTTCATAGTGAAACCTTCGGGTTGTTCAACATAAATCTACTCTTCCAATAAACCATTTAAGAATGCTGACTTAACATCAAGTTGGTAAACTTTCCAACCCTTTTGTACCGCTATTGCAAGCATAAGTCTAATTGTGTCTAATCTGGCAACAGGAGCAAAAGTGTCAGAAAAATCAACACCAAAAATTTGAGCATACCCTTTTACAACAAGTCTCGCTTTTTGCTTGTTGATTGAGCCATCAGGATTCAACTTTGTTCTAAATACCCACTTCACACCAATCACTTTTCTATTTGTGGGTCTTCTCACCAACTTCCACGTTTCATTTTTTTCAATCATTAAGAGTTCTTCTTTCATTGCTGCAATCCATTTGGAGTCTTTTTCTGCTTCCCAAAAATCTGTTGGTTCAAGTACAGCCACAGTACATCTTTGGTAAATATCAGAAATTGATCTCATACCTCTAATTGGAATGTCATCAATCAGATCATTTGTATCAAGCTGAGATTTTGAAACTTGATCATGAAATTCAGCTACTTGTTCTTTATCCCACTCATCATTTTCCATGAAATGAACATCTCTGCTTATTAAAATTTTCGTAGTGTTTGGTTGGAAAATTCTATAAGCTTTAGAGTTTGAGCTATACTCGACAAAAATCCCTGCTTCTGCTTTTTTGTCTAACTTATCTCGTTTTATTTGTGGAATATAAACAAAACACAAGCAACCAAATACTTTGAGATTTTTCAGAGAGGGTTTAAAACCATACCAGGCTTCATATGGAGTTTTCTTTATGACAGCTTTTGTGGGAAGCTTGTTAAGAAGGAAAACTACAGTGTATGTAGCTTCAGCCCAATACTCTTTTGGCAAATGTTTCTCAAACATTAAACATCGAGCCATTTCCATAATGGTGCGGTTCTTGCTTTCACTAACTCCATTTTGTTGTGGAGTATATGATGTTGTGAGTTGGTGTTCGATTCTCTCTTCTTCACAAAACGAATTAAATTGATTTGAAGTGTACTCCTTGCCGTTGTCAGATCTCAATGCTTGGATTTTATAACTACTTTGTGTTTCAATCCATTGCTTGAATTTCCAAAATATACTAGCAACTTCTGACTTGTATTTAAGAAAATATATCCAACACATTTTGGAGTAGTCATCTATAAAAATCAAAAAATACCTGCTGCCATTTAGAGATAGAGTGTTGTGAGGTCCTGCCACATCTGTGTGTATCAATTGCAACTTTTATGTAGCTCTCCAAGTTGACTGTTTGAATGGAAGTCTTGATTGCTTTCCTTGTTGACAAGTTCTAAAGTCTGGAATTTCATATTCAAGACAAGGGAGATCTTGAACCAATTTCGTTCTTTGCAGATTCACAAATGCTGGATGATTGAAGTGTCCAAGCTGCTTGTGCCAAACTTCAGTGTGGACATTTGTTGCAGAGAATGTTGTTTGCTCCTCCTTCATTGGATGAAGCGCAAAGCTTTCTCCTTTCATTTGTACATTGAATACTTCATTGTTATTTGTATCTTTGATGAAACACTTATCACTTTCAAAAATGACTTTGAAACCTTTTTGAATCAACTGTCCAACACTCAACAAATTTTGACTGATGTTAGGTACAAATAACACATCTTTGATAAGTTTTGTACCTGAAACACTTTCAATTGCTACTGTGCCTTTTCCTTTGACTTCAATATATTCTCCATTTCCAATCTTTACTTTGGAAATCACATAAGTATCCAATTTCTTAAAGAGATCACGATCAAATGTCATATGATTAGTGCAACCACTATCAATTAGCCAATTCTCACTTGAATTGGGAATGGCAAGGCAAGTGGCCACGAAAAGTTGCTCTTCTTCTTCATCAACAACTTGGGCAACATTCTTTTGTTGGACATTCTCTTGTGTGACTATCTTTTGCTGATTGTTGCTTCTGCAAGTTCTTTGATGATGTCTCATTTTCAAGAATTTTTATGGATGATTTTTTCTTCCACAATGTTTACAAGGAGAGAAATAAGGGTTGTCCCTGTAATCTTATGAAACAATTATTCAAAATAATTGTCATAATTGGATTACCTTCTTGTTATTACACAAGTTTTCATAATAAATTGTCAATAAAAAAGAATTGAATTTCAATTTCATACACTCAATTTAAGAGTGTCAAAGCAAACCCACATTATATGAATTGACTTATAACAAATTGAACTAATGAGTCACTTTAATCAATTATTTTTTGGTGAACTAATTTTTTTTTTTTAGAATCAACCAACCAGAGATTGATAGATCAGGTGGATTGATTCACTTAAAAATATTTTGTTATTTTGCTCTGCTAATTTATTTTATACATTCATTATAATACAATCAAAATATATTGACTGAATTCATCTATTAATAATAGCAAAATTAACATATTTACTAAATATTATTATAAATATAGTAATTGAAGATTTAAAATATCAAGCTATGTAATTGGACAAAGAAATAAATTAATATCTAAACTATTTATACATTCCTTAACAACATTCTTGGCTTTATAAATATCAGATATCAAATTTTCAACCTACATAATTAATGAAAAGTAATATATAATTATAATAAAAAATATGAAAAAAATTATAAAAAATAATAATGAATTGTTGTTTGTGAATCACAAATCCACTATCTTCAACCATACTCAAATCCATTTAACTCGGATTAAGTAAATCGGTTTGAATTTGACCCATTTTTTTTAAATAATATATAAAAATAAAATGTTTGAAAAGGAAAGAAACATAACAATGTTTAAATTAACTATAAATTTTCATATTCATAAACATAACTTTTATTTATTCATTTACATGAGCGGACATACCGAGGAGAGTATGTATGTGAGAGTTATATTCAATGAGTCTTAAGCTATGAGTTACTCGACCCTACCACCAGTCTACAACTTTCAAACAATGGATATTTGTGGGGTTTTTTCATTATATAGTTTTTTTTTTATTAACAATAAGAATAAATACATTAGGAAACACTTGTCAAATCTAAAGAATGTTTGGAACAAAAATCCTCATGGAATTCTACGAATTCCCCATCTACGACAAGTACATGTTACGAAATGTAAAGACCTTACAAGCGTGTTTCCAGCATCAGTAGCCAAAGATCTTTGGAAACTGGAAGATCTAGTAGTGGAAGACTGTGAGGGATTGATGGCAACTGTTGCAGATGAATCTGATGAGGATGAAGAAATTATATTTGATCGGCTTCAGGTTTTGGAGCTTAAAAAATTACAAGAGCTGAGGTGCTTTTACGCTGGTAATTTCACTTTAAGGTTTCCATCCTTGAAGGAAGTCCACGTCATCGAGTGCAGCTCTATGAGAACTTTCAGCGCAGTCAGCAAAATAGATCATTTGATAAAGTGGTATTATTCAGAACATGCGAGACCCCGAAAGGAGGATAATCTTAATTATGCTGTACGCAGAACTTCTGAAGAAGAGGTTTAAATAGGCTCCAGATGCTTCTAATGTCATCATTTCAGTTCTTCTATAATTCATATACCGATGAAGATAGTGAACATGGTACATCAAATAATAACTAATGCTACTTAAATTAGTATTTCTTTTTATGGTGAGTTATCGTTTTCTCTATGCGCATGCAGGTGATGATTAATTAGAAGCAGTATTTTCACAGCATTGCATCGTGATTACGTCTGATTACGTAAGCAATTTTATACTATTGTCATTTTATGTTTTATTCACATCTATTTATGTGGATATTTCTTTCTTGTGCTCTATTACGAGACTTGTATTTATATCATGAAATTCAGTTAATGCTACTTATAATTAAATTCATGTCTTTTTTCTAATCAATCTTATGAAAGCATGTAATTGTTTTCATAATTTGTCCAGGTTGAGTTTGTGTTACCGCCTCCAATATTGCAGTGATTAAGAGGAGATTGAAGGCTTAAAGAGTGGATGAACGTGTCCGTATTTTTTTACGTGTGATTGTGTTTTCAAAAAATAAAAGACAAATTGTGTTGTTCTACCTAGTTCAAAATGTATTGACTGTATTCACTAAATATTGACTGTATTCACACGTGTGGTTATGCTGGTAAAAAAAATATATTATGTGTGCATGTATTCATTTGCTGTTAATTTTATCTTTGATCATAATAATTCTCTCTAGTACTCAATTTTTATCACTGTTTGCATTTGAGCCCTCTGTTAACGTACAAGCATCATTACTCTGAATTGAGGTTTGGTGAAGGTTCCGTTCAAGTCCCTAGTCATGAGTGTAGGATAGATAGAAAATGTAGACAGGGGGAATCTTTTTGGTGGAATGATCTTCGAAAAGGTATGTGGATATGGTGAAGAGAAAATTTGGTTTGAGGAGAGTGTGACTGGGAGAGTAGATCCTATGATAGAAAATAAGGTAAGAGGATAGAAGGTGGAAAAATGAGACAGCGGTTAGGAAAGGCAAGGCAGGATGAGAGATCTTATATAAATATAGTTATATTCATTGTTAGAAGGTAGCTAGTCATTTTTTTTCATATAGACAGGTTTTGGACCTTGTGAGGGGGGTTGGGCTTCCGTAAGATGGAGGGAGGTTATGTCCTAGATACTAATTGTACGCTACTTCTGTTAATGAGAATACAGATAATTCATTCTTTTCCAATCGTTTTTTTCTTGTGATTGTGTGAGTGAGTTGTCATCGTTAGGTTTCATACTCAGAAACTTAACAAATAGGTCTGACCTGCTGGATCTTTATCGGAGGAGACAACAGAGCGTGTGTGAAGAAGAAGAATGAAGGGAAGAAATGAGGGACGCCTGAACGTGGTAGAAAGCCGACTAGACGCGGTGGAGGTTGCAATAGACGGATTGAAGGTCGAAACTGCAGTATTGAGACAAGATTCGGCGGCCATCCGCCAAGATCTTCAAGAGGTGATGCGATTATTGGGGGGACGACACCGCACTCAAGGGGAACAGTTCGACGACAGTCCGTCACCTGTGAACGCCAATAGGAGTACGAGATGCGAGGACGAAATTGGGGGTGGAGAAGATGAGCGGTTCAATTGGAGGAAGAGGGTGGAGTTTCCCATGTTCGAAGGATTAGATCCATTGAACTAGATTAATTGGGCGGAGCGATTCTTCGAATTACAAGGAGTAGCGGAAGAGGAGAAGGTACGATTGGCGTATGTGAGCATGGAGGGGAGTGTTGGTTACTGGTTCAGAGCTTGGAAGGAGAAAGCCAAGAATCGTTCATGGGATGGTTTGAAGGAAGCCCTGGTGATAAGGTTTGGAACCATTTGTTAAGCGGTTGACGACATTGAGACAGACGGGGACGGTGGACGAGTATGTACAATACTTCAAGATATTGGCGAGTCGAACGAAGAGAGCGCCGGACGAACAACTATTAGGATATTTTCTTGCGGGATTGAAAGAGGATATCTGAAATCAAGTCCGACAGCATGACCCGCAGGAATGGATGGTGGCGATGCAGATCGCAAGGGATGTTGAGGAGTTCCAGAGAGTCGTCGAATGATCCGAGGACAAGTGTTATAGCCCATGCCGATCGGGAGTGGCCGAGTGGTCCGAGGCCAATCACCTAGGCCGATCGGGAGCTGCCAAGAGTGAAGAATTCTAGGGAAGCGAAAAGGAGAGGACGGTCGGATCCGAATAGGAGAGGACCGTTGGACCCGAATGGGAGAGAACCGCCGAATCCGAACGGGAGATGACGGCCGGAACCGAACGGGAGATGACGGCCGAAACTGAACGATCTTACTGTTACAGTTACATGTCGGACGATCTTACAATCAAAACGGTGTCTCATTCATTGGCCGAGCGGTCCGAGGCCATAGAAGACTAGTCGTCTGGGGGACAAACGAGCAGTGAGATGACAAGGTCCAAGGTTAATCGCTATAACCCAGGCCGATCGATTGTTGCCAAGCGGTCCGAGGCCTTGAGCAACAGCCCAGGCTGATCGGGAGTTGCCGAGTGGTCCGAGGCTAATTACCCAGGCCGGTCGGGAGCCGCCAAGAGTGTGGGGTCAATACGGAAGATGCACGCTCTAATAGGGGACCAAATGATATTGGCCATTAAAGGACAAATGGTAGCAGAACGAAGAGGAGAAGTAACTCTAGACTGGGAAGATCTGGCAGCAACTCTGTTCAAGGTTGTTAACGCGAGCCGAACGGTTGAATGCAGGGGAGAGGAGCCGAACGACATAAAGATAGGGAGAAGAGATCTGAACGACATAATGAAAGGGAGAAGAGAGCCGAACAGTATAAAGATAAGGAGAAGAGAGTCGAACGGTAGAGGAAGTTATTTTACAGGAAAATATAAGAAGCTCCTCGCCTTCAAGGAAATAATACAAAGACAAAAATGGATCCATAATTTTTATCTCTCAATTCGACCACCACCCAAGCCTCCAGACAGGAAGTTGTAGGTAGTAGCCAGCGGGTTCTCTTCTTGTGATAAGACCATATCAAAATGTCATGGACTCAAACTTCATTGTTCCAACCTTGAGGACAAGGTTGTTTTGCAGTAGGGTGTAAAGATAGGATCTATGGTAAGAGGATAGAAGGCGGGAAAATGAAAGAGCGGTTAGGAAAGGCGGCATGGGGATCTTATATAAATATAGTTTTATTCATTGTTAGAAGGCAGTTAGTCATTTTCTTTCGTATAGACAGGTCTTGGACCTTGTGAGGGGGGTTAGGCTTCCGTAAGACGGAGGGAGGTTATGCTCCCAGATATTGATTGTACGCTACTTCTGTTGATAAGAATACAGATAATTCATTCTTTTCCAATCGTTTTCTTGCTGTGATTGTGTGAGTGAGTTGTCATCGTTAGGTTCCATACTCAGGAACCTAACATCCTAAGACTACGATAAAGTTTTAGGAAGATGTAAAGACAGGTGAAAGAGTACTTAAAGATTCGTATCCAAAAATTTATACAAATTCTAAGAAAAAGAAAAAACTATTAGTGAATGCGGAAAGTGGGAAGAGGATAAATGAGAATGGAATTTGAGTTGGAATTTCTTGCAGAGGTTATGGCCTTAAATCTTAGTTTCACTTAGGGGTTAGTTCTTTTGGTTTGTTTCACTTCTTTTGTTAGAATGTTTTGGGTTGTTCTATTGATGCATTGAATTGATCTTTTGAGTTAGTTTGAATTCGTAGTGTTGACTGGTTCTTCAAAATTATCTTCAAACACCTTGGGAGCTAAGAAGAGACTTCATCTTCAGACTTTAATTATCATAGTTGATCATCTTTGTCAACTTAGACATGGACATACTCTGTGCAAGGTTGGCCTTCTAACTCAAGCTTTCTAGCTCTCAACCACTCTCTAGCTCTCTAACTCTTTCTCAAGCACTTAAACACTCAAGCTCTCTAGCTTTAATGCCAATTTGCTGACAAGTCTTTCTAGATAAACACACTTTAATATTACGACTTGTTGTATGAAATTTTGAGTAGTACATGCACTATTTCTAGGCCCTTTGTCTTGGCCCTTCAACCATTATACTATTAACAAACTTCAAATCTTAAACATAGCTACCTAGCTACTACCAAAGTACAATTTAATGAATTTCCTAATTATTACTAGAAGTACTCAAATCTTTTGCATTTTTCTAACTACTCTCATTTAAGTTTATATAACATTTTCAAAGGATGTAGATCTAGCTTTCTGTTGCCTACCATCCTCAAATGAATGGACTAATGGGGATTTGTTGATAGATTTTTGGTCAAAATGGTTACCTTTGACTGAGTGGTGGTACAATACAACTTACCACACTATACGCACTACTTCTTATAAGGTAGACCAGAAGCAATAAATACAACTACTACCAAAATGTTATTGATAAACTTTCAATCTTAAACACAGCTACCCAACTATTACCAAAGTATAATTTAATGAACTCCATAATTATTACTAAGTACTCCAATCTTTTGCATTTTTACCAACATCACGTATCATGTCCTCTAAATGATCACTCATTCATTCTTCCACATAATTTTTTCCTCGTGACGTGGTAGGCTGGTCCAGTACTTCTCCATGCCAAGTCCAAACGGTATAAGTTCTCATTATGCCGAACATGAATAGATGGTCACGCATATTGTCTAAGTCTTGGAGTGTTTAATTAGGACAACGAACACAAGGACAAAAATATGTCTCGTTCACAGACTTAGCATTTTGCTCAACATATTGCAAGAACTCTAAAACACCCTTCTCATATTCTTCACTGATGCGACGTTCATTCATCCAGCTTCGATCCATACTATGTTCGTAATATACTTCATCAGTTTTAATTTTTTAACTCTCACAAGGTTAGGCCCTACCCATTCAGAAAAATTATTTTTCATAATTTGCTAAGACACATGCAAAGAAGTCTACATCATAAATTTGATAAGACACATGCAAAGAAGTATACACGAAATAAGAGTAGTCAAGGATGACCACAATCAAATATGCATCTGGAGAACAATACAAATATTGAACCGAAATTTTATCAATCTTATCCATAAACTCCAAGGTACATGTTATAGCAAATTATGAAAAATAATTTTTCCAAACTGTCCAATCGGACAATTCAAAATTTAACACAAACGATTAAAAGATTAATCGTTTGTGTTAAATTTCAAACGGGAACTAAGTTTCACTCAATTAGATACTAATAATCTAACATACCAATCATAACAACACAACAAAACTTTATCACATGCATATTCAAAAGCAAATAACATGCATACGCAAAAGCCAATAACATGCATACCCAAAAGTCAATAACATTTATATCTCCAAAAGCCAACAACATGCAAATCTAAAAGCCAACAACATGCATACTAAAAAGTCAATAACATGCATAGACAAAAACTTTTAAACAAGAATGCTAACCTTCTTAACCGATTACAAACGTAGTGGAGGAATTTGAGGAGTGGAAAATTCAAAAAAAAGATGCCCAAAACGCAAGAAATCGTCGCTCAAGGAAACCAGCAAAACTACACTAAAACACAACAAAAACTCATTTTAATCGGTTCAAATGGAAGATAATCCATCAAAGACTAATTTAATCGGAGTAAAAATAAGTTTAAACGGTCTAAAAGACGAAAAATGTACCTAAAAATGCAAAGCCGAGAGAGAAAACACGAGGAGGAAGAAGATGAATAATGCGCGTAACTGCCCCGAGTTCGCGTAAAGTGTAATAAAACGCCTTAGGCGTCGGGGCCCTCTCCTATCGGACGTTTATAGAGACATCAGACGTCCGACATATGGGCCTGAACGTCTATGTCTATTTAAAATTTAATTTTGGCGGAGGCTATATACGTCTGATATATGGGGCCTGGACGTGTATAGGGACATCAGACGTCCGACATAGGGGCCCAGACGTCTACTCTGCGAAATGAAAATGTCTTTTGGTATTCTTTGCCAACATCAAACGTCTAACATAGGGGCCCGGATGTCTAAAGCAATGGAACAGGGCAACTTTTCACCTACCTATCAGGTCATTAGGCGTCCGACATGGGGGCCTGGACGTCTATAGGGACATCAGACGTCCGACATAAGGGCCTGAATGTCTAAAGGAATGGATCAGGGCAACTTTTCACTTACTTGTCAGGTCATTAGGCGTCCGACATAGGGTCTCGGATGTCTATAGGGACATTAGACGTTCGACATAGGGGCCCAAACGTCTAAAGCAATGGATCAAGGCAACTTTTCACCTACCTGTCAGGTCATTAGGCGTCCGACATAGGGGCTTGGACGTCTATATAGACATCAGATGTTGGGGACCAGCCCGATCGGACGTTTACAACATTAACTTATTTACAGAAGTGCCACCGGTCATTTTTTTCGTGGGATATTTGGGGGTCGGAAGTCTAAAGGGTCGTTCAAGGCCTTTTCTGCACTAATGATTTTTCCACCTAGATCTAACTCTTGCGCTGACAATAGTCTGGCAACCACCTACGACATCGGTTCCCCCCTGAACCGAGGCAGTAGGATTAATTCAAAATGCTGACCATCTGACTTTTGAAGGTTTTAATTCCTTTTATCGACCTCTTTGGCATCGGTTCTACCAGGCCAAGTATATAGTAGATATTAGGATATAGTAAGTTTTAATTTTATGCTTCTAAGTTGTTTTATGCTTTTGTACATTATTATTAGTTTAACTTTGTACATTGGATTGATTTTTGCTTCAAAGTTTATTTATGATTACATTGAATTGATTTATGCTTCAAAGAATTTGATTTATGATTACATTGAATTGATTTATGCTTCAAAGAATTTGATTTATGATTACATTGAATTGATTTATGCTTCTAAGAAGTTGATTTATGATTACATTGAATGCATTTATCCTATAATATAACTTTTATTGAAAATATATGCTTCTGGATTGTTTTGGACTGTTCTGGCTGTAAAATTATTTGCATGTTTGTTTTTGTAGTTGGAAAAGTTGCAGAAATAGACATGTTCTTAAAAAAACATGGGAATACGCCTCGATTGTGACCATAACTGAGGCAGAAAGTCCCCATATGGCATCGGTTAAGGTCACAACCAAGGCAGAAAGTCTGACGGAAAAATAAAATAAAATAAAAAAACACTCTACTGTCTCGGTGCAAAGGGTACCAAGGCGTAAAGTCCTGTGAAAAAAAAATAAAAAAACACAGAAACTCTACTGCTTCGGTTACCTTTAAACCGAGGCAAAATCTTACCCTTTTATGCCTCGGTTCAGAATCGAGACATAAAATGGTAGACTTTTTGTCTCGCATGTATATGTCTCGGTTCAGAAACTGCTGCCTATGGACGAAAATAACCGTTGTCGTTTTCCCTGACTGCACTAGTGAAAGTGTTTTTAATGTTAAACGCATTTTCATCGAACACTATTTGTAAGCTATATACCATCCTATACAGGCTTATCATAGAAGATTTGTTTATCTTGTTCAACACTATTTTTAGCAAGCATATCCTTTAAATGGTTATATTAAAAAAAATTATTTCATTAAATATTTGTTTGTTAAACTTCAAAACAAAAGTTGCTAGATTATCTTATGTATCTAAACAATCTTGTCTTAACACTTTACCATGCACAAATCTCTTTTTCATTTTTCACGAAGTTCCTCCTTTTTTCACCACTATCAACACCTAATTTTGTTCAAGTGGAATAATTTTATTTTAAAAAAATTAAAAAATAGGTAAATAAAAAAGATTGTGAAATTAAAGTTTTAGAAAATTAAACATAAATTAGAAATTAATTTTTTAAAACTTTGAACAATGAAAATAAAAAATAATAAAAAAGAAAAAGAAAGGAAACAACGAAATTTAAAATATAAAAAAATAATTAAAACATTATTATTCATTTTACTATTTGCACCTCCAATTTAATTATTTTAAAATCGAACTAATCCAATACACCTCACCCTTCTCATCCACATCACCTACTTTTTCATCTAATTCACTTCATTTAATTTCTCTACCCACTTTTTATATTACTTTTTCTACACTCATTTTCTCAATTAGATTTTCTATTTCTTTCACTAAATTTTTTAAATTATATTTTATCCACCTATTTTTTATATTATTTTTCTCCATCAATTTTTCTCCACCTAATTTTTCCATTAAATTTTTTATTATTTACTCCTTTCACTTTCTTCATCTAATTTCTCCACATGCTTTTGCTATTAATTTTTCTTCACTCATTTTCTACACTAAATTTTTTATTTTATTTCTTCTATTCAATTTTTTTAAATTATATTTTATCCATCTCTTTCTTCACCCACTTTTTATATTATATTTCTCTACCAATTTTTCTCCACCTAATTTCTTCATTACCTTATTTTATTATTTCCTATTCATCTAATTTTTCAACCACTTTTTTATATTAATTTTTCTCCACTCATTTTCTACAATAACCTTTTTTTATTTCATCCACTCATTTTTTAAATTATATTTTATCCACTTACTTTCTCCATCCTCTTTTCATATTATTTTTCTCCACCCACTTTCTCTACCCATAACTCATATTTTTCACTTACAAGAAAAAAATTTCACCCCATTTTTCTCTTACACACCATTATTTCATTCTAACACACATACGTCCTCCTTGCACATTAAACTTCATACTTCATTTTTTCCTTTACACTCAAAACTAATCACAATTCATCTTTTATCACTATCCTGCATCATCATTCTTTTAACATTTTCCAATAAGATACACACATTTTTTCTTATTTATTTTTGCTACACATTTTGCTCACTTTATAAGATTTTGGATTTCTCTTTTACTTTTTTTACACCACTTGTTTCATTCTCTATGTCCTACTATACTCTTTTACATTTGTGTACTTCACCTTTTCAAACTCATTTTTGTTCTTCTAAAAATCAAATATAAAAATTAGAAACAAAAATTGATTTTTTTTACGTTTTTAAAGGTATGAGTGCTTATGTGATCGCTCTAAATCGTCCTAATATTTAATATCTTTCTTTTTCTAAATAATTAACTAAGGTGGATAAGTAATTTGTCATTATAAACACAAGCAATCATTTTCCTACAATACATGGTTACATGGTTGTTAGGACAAGTAATATCCTTGTATTTTTCAAATTCTGAAACTTTAAACTTGTGCGGTATTGTCACGCCAGGAACTAGGCTTAATCTTGCTATGTCACTAAACCCATAACTTTCACACCCCTCCCCTCTCAATGGCTCGCATCCTTTCTTATAGAATTTGAAGCTTACTTTTGGTCCATCAACACTAGTGGATACAACATGCATGGTAGCATGCGGTATGACACTAGTCAAAGGATCTTCTACAATAACTATATGCAAGTCACTCCCCCATCCCATGAATGTGACCACTTCATTCATTCCTGCACTTTTTACCGATGATGAAACTAATACAAGTCCTTAAGTGTTGATTGGAAATGTATTATTAAAGTACCTAAAAAATGCTAGAAAAGGGAGGATAGAATAGTGTTAATGGAAAAACTGATGTACTATAACACTCAATGTTATACGTTTTTACATTTAATATTTATACGTTTAGAAAATGTTATTATTTTTAAACTAAAATTTTAAAATATACACATTAACTACTATTTATGGATAAATATTAAGTTTATATTCATTAAAAAAATATTAAATAATAATCAATTTTGAAAAACAAAAAACAATTTCTTATTATCAATAAGAAATTATAACTTATTCGTAAATAAGAGTTAAATCCGGCAAGATTTGAGTTGCTTAATGTTATTAGATTCTAAATTAATTTTTAATTAATTATTTTTTCTTTAAATTGGCAGTTTTTTTTAATGAATTTTCTTGTAATGGTTTATATCGGAAAAAATCATAAATATTTTAAGTTACTTTTTATCACTCTGGTAATTTTATTTTTAAATGATAGATTTTAAACTGTTTGCATTGAACGAGTTTATATCGGTTTTTACGGATTTTTGAACAATTGTTTAATTCTTTGAATAGTTTTTAAATTATGAATATATGGTTTATTTGAACCTATTTACTAATTAGTTTATCGATTTTCGAATTCCATTTTTAAAACAGAAATAGATTGCACAAGCTAATGTATTTTATCAAAAAGAACAGTGAATAGTAAATAAGTGTGGTGGGGAAAGTAAACTACTATAAAGGATTACTTTTCTATCACTACGCCTGTTTGGGTACAACAGTTGAACCCTTTCAGAGAAAAGTGAAGATATTTTTTCTTTGTATGCTTTCCCATTTCCTTGTTCGTGCCATTTTGCTTGGTTTTCTTCAGGTACACTACAAAACTAAGTTTAGCATCTTCTCAGCTTTCTTCTCAGTTTTTCCTCTCTTCTTCCCTTTCAGTTTATTTGCTTACGATTTGGAATAGTGACAAGTAAAGACACATCACAATTCTGGATCATCCAATATTCCAATAACACAGGTATATGTTGTGTTCCTTTCTCTATACCTTATATCATTTTCTACCCATATACCCTCTTTCTTACTTTCTTACTTACTTGAGACTGTAAGAAATTTTGTTGGACGAAATATGTTTCCTGCAATAATAAAGCTTAACACTGCAGCAGCTTCCAACAAGTAAAAAATGGAGAACATGCTCTGGTGAAGACTAAGAACAGATTTCCTCCTTCTAAGTTTGTATTACACTCAAGGTATGACATACTTAATACCCTTCCCAGTTGCTTGCTCTGTTTTAATGGATCTATTGCTGAAACGAATACACCAAAGAAATATATTTTGCAGCTGCTAAGCACCAAAAATAGGTAAAGATCCATTGTGAAGTATATACATCTACTACTTTTCCACCGAATTGAGAGGTGTACTTTTATGGCTTCATTCTTACTTAAACATATAATCCATTCTTCTTCGCTCAAACATTATTAAACTACACTAAATATAACTATCACTTAAACCGATTGCTTTTATAAATTTCTCTGAAATAAAATCTAATTTTATGATATAATTAGGTTATATTAATCAATGTAAACTTTTCTTATACGTATTAAATATTTATATCATATATGCATAGAATCTGGAGTATTCTAAAAATAAAAAATAAAAACTATTAATGGATGATTTGGATGGAGAAATTTTTTTATATCAATTTTAACCTATCAAACAAACTAATAAATGATTTGTCTGAGTATAATAATCTAAATAAAAATTTTATCAGTTCGTTTGTTTTCTTTAAAGACAATGTTGAAGTCTTTTTTAACATAAAGCAAATTTATTATAGTATACATGTACAAATTTTATCTTGGTTTTACAAGGATAAGTTAATTTTAATCAGACTACTTTTTAATATCTAATTTTATATCTAAGTGGTATATGTCTCAATTGAGAAAACATGTTGAAAGTTTTCACAATAAAATTAATTAATAATCTAATTTTATATCTAAGTGGTATATGTATCAATTAAGAAAATATGTTGAAAGTTTCATAATAAAATTAATTAATAGTATATATAGACACATACTATATCTTAATTAATTTGATAGGATTGAATTAAATTTAAAATTTATTTTATAATAAGAAAATAAATATAAACATATTAAACATTGAATATTTGATTTGAAAAGATGAAAAATACAAAAAATGTGACAAACATTGAATTAGTTTTATAAGATTAAATTAAGTTTAAATTATTTTGTATTAAAAACATTAAGTATAAACTCATTCATATTATGAATATTTGATTTGGGATATGAATATTTGATTTGGGAGGGTGAAAAGTGTTCGAAAGGACAACCTTTAGCATTGAATTTAATTCCATTATGCAATTGAATTTTTTTAAGTTTTGATTTTGTACACAGGGAACTCGTTCCATCCAATTATGCAACTTTTGCAATTGAATCTTTTACAAATTTGTTCTTAGGGTTTCCTAATTATGTAATTTCACAAATCAATTTTCTCATGCTAGACAGCTTGCTCAAATTGTCCTCACTTTTTCCAACATCTTTTTTCAAATTTGTCCGCACATGGGCTAATAATGTACCTTCGCAATTCAATTTCATCATGCGAGACAACTCGGTCAAATTTCTTCTCACTTTTTCGACCACTTTTACAATTTTCTCAAAAGAACGAATACATGAGCCATTGGAGGGAGACGTGACGTGCTTCCGGACCCGATTCATTGGTTTTCACCCAAACAGTATTAATAGTTTTTTTTTATGATGACATACTTTTCAATCAAATAATAATTAAATTGTATTAATTTAAATATAAGAAATGTTACAGTTCAGATATAATTAAAAGTTTACAAAAGTTTAAAAGTTGAAACACATATTGAAAATAAATGAAATATAAATTTTTATTAAATCGATTATTTTATTCAAAACAAATAACAATATAATTTTAATAATATTATATTTAATTTAAATGATTAATAGGATTACTTTTTGTAAATAAAACTAAATAAATATAGCTTAATATAATAAGGGAATAGTTAAAATGATTTGTTGAATTTTGTTAATTATCATGACGTAACATTCCAATTAAATAGTCTAAAATAATTATCACAAATTTAATATAATAAAATATTTATTAAGAAAGAATATATAAAGTATAAATGGAGTTATGTAAATATAACTATAAATTAAATTTTATATACAACTTTCTAATCCAATACTATGTATAAAAGATCTTAAAATAGAAACTCAAAAGAACTTTAATATCTACCTACAATTTGTTCCCGTGACATGTTTTCATCGTTTGCTCACATTCACATATAATTATAGTCTAAACACACGAATAACAAGAAGACCTTGATGAAAAAAAGAAAATAAAGTAAGCTAATGTAAAGGTAATTATAATAAAATAATTAAGATTTTAACACATATCACATTCTAAACCAAGTAATCAAACATCCTAAAAGCATACAATAAACTTAGACTTGACTCATCTGGACATAGTATGAATATCGAGTTATAGTGGTTCATGCACTTGTAATGATGAAACAACTTGTTCATCCCAAGCTACCATATAACATTAATATGTTAATCAATGCTTTAGGCCAAGGTAAAACCCTATACTACCACCACATGCCCCATCCCTCTTTATTTGAGAATGGATGACAATCCGAGTGTCAGAAACCCTAATATTGAGCTTCCTACATTCATAGTAACAACATTTTGATAACCATAATTAAGAATTCTCTTTAGAACTCTTATAAACCTCACATCCATTTAACCACATATTCCAAATCATATCACAAAGTATTAAATACAACATTACACCATATAAATCCAAGCACAAATGTGAAATAAAAAGCAAAATAACCAAACAATCCTAACCACTTACCCAGCGAACACAGACCACTTGCCTAGCGAGAGCTCAAACAAGGAGCTTCCTCAGCCCAGCGAGGGAGCTTGCCTAGCCACTAAAACTCATTGCCAGAACTCCCCTAAACTTGCCCAACGAGCCCCTCTTGCTTGCCTAGCCTCGTTGCATAATTTTGCAACACCAAAGCTTCCTAAACAACACCCTTAAACCACCCATGATCTATTCTAACCATTTTTATCAACTGCCAAACTACTAAACTTAAACAAATGTGTGTAACCTATCTGAAACTAATTATTAATTGTTTACAATTAGGTATTAACTCAAAAACAACTAAATTCTTTTCTTAGAGACCAAAATTCAATTCCATAATTTCTAGCTCAGTTTTGATCAATTTGGGGACTCTAACAAGTCAGAAATGACTTACCAACACTCTCAAAAACTTCCATTTTGACACAGAATTTCTAATTCAAAATCTCACTATCCAAAACCTCTAAAATACACCAAAATCCATTTCAAGACACCATCTATTGTTTACTTTACATTCCTAAACCAATTCTTTGTACATTCATCACCCAACCAAGTTTCAAATAACAATAAAATAGTTTCTAAATCACCATATCTTCATTTAGACCATTATTTCAAAAAGACACATGATGAAACCCCGTTTTTAGACCAAAATTTGGCTTACCACCTAGCTTAACCTTCTCTTTCTCAACTTCTTAATCCAATTCTACTACTAACTTCACTAGCCCAACCATTTTTAGACCAAAATTTTAGCCCCATTATTTGGCTGTTCCATTTCTTAAATTCTTATCTATGATTGTTATCTTTGTTTACAATGTTTTAAGTTGAAGTTCATTTTGTTGTCATTCCATATGTCATTATCTTTGAATATAATTTTGCATTTCTGTTTTTAAGTTAATATCTAATGTGTTTTATACTTTTAAGTAAAGAGTGAAAAGTTTTTCTGTTTTTGTATGTATGATTATTGTGATATAAGATCATGAGAAAATTAGACTTTGAAATTTATTTTTAATTAATACTTCATGTGTATTTTTATATTTTGGTAATGTGCTTTATGTTTTATTTATATTGTGGTGGTTGACTTTTATTAAATATGCTAATGTATTTTATTATTTAAAAGTGTGGACTGAACAATGTTATCACTTTTACTTATTTTTTTAAAATAATAATTAATTTTAATGATTAAAAATATGTTTAGAAATTAATTTTTTAATTAGAAATCAATTTACTAATTTATTTAATAGTCAAGTAGTTAATAATTGTGACTAATTTAGATACTAATTCATAATAAAAATTATTTTAGTTACTAATTTAGAAATTAATTATAATTTTTATTCATAATAAAAATTATTTTAATTATTAATAATTTTTAGTTTATAAATTGATATTTAAATTGGTTAGTGTAATAGCTAATTATTTTTAGTTACGGAAACAAATCATTATTTAAGAATTTTCGTGTTTGAACTAAATCTTTTTTATTCTAGCGTTCTTATTACAAATACATTGATATTATTATTTTCTTTTCTCAGCAAAAGATATATATAGTATAGATATGTACAAAAGATATTTTTGGATTATCTCAATCCTTCTACAAACTACCATTAATGATATGAATATTACAATTAGACCAGATAATTTGATCATCTGCCTATTTAGCAGAAAATCGAGTCATATATAACTCCCTAAATATTTTAGTTGTTCTTGTTTGGTTCAAGAAATAAATATGGCAAAATATTTATTTTGGTTATTGTTTTGTACGTAAAATACTTTCGAAAGTATGGTTAAATTTTTATTTTCAATTTAGCGGGCATTTTTGTTTCAGGTAATGGTTTTAAGCTTATCTCCTGGAACCTCAACATCTGGGACAACGTGAAGTAAGTCGAGAAGAACACCGCCAATGTTGAAGAAGAGGAACTTTTTGAGATAGGGCATCATCACCGTAGACGAACCCGTGTCCTACAGCCTAAGCTTAAGGCCTAATTCAAAGTAGGTTGGGACCCACATCTAAAGGATATTGAAAGGTAAAGTTGTTCAAAAGTTGAAGCATATTAAAAGCTGAAGGCCTATTTCAGAGAGAACTGAAAATAGCTTTTCTTTGTATGCTTTCCCATTTCCTTGTTCGTGCCATTTTGCTTGGTTTTTCTTCAGGTACACTAAGTTTAGCAACACTCTGTTTTCTTCTCTGTGTTTCCTCTCTTCTTCACTTCCAGTTTATTGCTTAGGATTTGGAATAGTGACAAGTAAAGACACATCACAATTCTGGATCATCCAATTCCAATAACACAGGTATATATTCTGTACCTTTCTCTATACCTTATATCAATGTCTACCTATATACCCTCTTACTTAAGATTTTAAGAAATTTTGTTCATCATTCAAATAGAGACAGATATATAACGTCCTCGTTTCCATCTTTCAAAACTTGGACGAAATACATTTCATGCAATAATAAAGTTTAACACTGCAGCAGCTTCGAAGAAGTAAAAAATGAAGTACATGCTCTGGTGAAGACTAAGAACAGATTTCCTCATTCTCAGTTTGTGGTAGACTCAAGGTATGACATACTTGATACCCTTTCCAGTTGCTTGCGCTATTTTAATGGATCCGTTTGCTGAAATGAATACACAGGACAGATATATTTGGTAGCTGCTAAGCACTAGAAATAGGTACATATGCACACTTCACTATACAAGTAAATTTTTATCTTCTCTACTATTGTATATGATTATGTTTACTTAATTACATAGTTTATAATATGGTTTTTTTAAACTGTTTTCCACACACACACACATATATATATATCATGCGTGGAAAAAAATTTAAGACTCATTCTACATATCTAAAACTATAATAGCAATTTACGAACAAAATAAAAAAAATCATCAATTTAATTTTATTAACGATTAATGATCTATTAATTATTAATAATTTTTCAAATTTTTATTAAATCTTTGACCTATTAATTATCAATTTTCAACTATGCATTTAAATTTGTTTGTCTTACTTAAATCAAATAGAAAAGAGTATTTTATCATTTACTCTCCAATGACATGGTGATAAATGCAGCCCTGGGTGGTAGAAATATGTGCTCTGCAAATTACGATTATCTTGGAAGGTTGCAATGATAACTATCAAAACTATCAATTTTATTAAAAAGAGGGTACAGTGTGTTTCCTAAAGCAAATACTAACAATTGTCTTTAGTTAGTATTTCCTATGAGTTATACACTCATAGGTTAACACACGTACATACATAGATATCTAAGATATTATTTGCTTTGGGTTAAAGCTCTCACTGATATAAACTCATGTTCATCTCTTATTTTATCCACTTTTATCCCTAAACTTATGTTCATTTCTTATTTTATCTACTTTTATCCGTTCTTATTTTATCTACTTTTATCCGACGTGTGTGAGACTTTGTTTGTACCTAACAAATATCTTACTTATTGCTTTTAAATTTCACATGTCTTTCTGTTTTGTAAATTGCGGTTGTTTGATTGTGCATATGCAAATTTACTTGTGATTTTTATTTAATAAAACATTTTTTACTTGTCATTATTAGTCACTAGATTGATTTATTTTTGCTGTGTTTTGTGTTTCATTGGTAAAGAGATGTAGTCGAGGAGGGTACAAGAAAAAGAAGTTGGAAGTATGGAGACTGTGTTCAAAATAATTGATCCAGTAATTGTTTTTCTATGGGGTCATGGTATTAAGCAGGTATCCTACATTTTTCGTTACACGAAAAATCTTGAGGAACTAGATAAGAAAGTTAAACGTCTTGGAGAAGAAAAAGAGAGGTTAGATCGTCATTGCAGTGAAGCTAGAAAAAAAGGTCACATAGTTGAAGCTAGGGTTGAGGAATGGTTTGGGGAAGTGGATGAATTTGAGACTAGTGTTGAGAATTACAGGAAAAATGCAGGTCACAAGAAGACAAGGGGTCTCTATTATTTGCTTCCTTACTATAGGCACACACTTGGCAGACAAGCAAAGAAGATGGAAATAGAGGCTTTGAGGCTAACAGAAGAGTCCAAGGTTGACGAAGTTTCTCATGCAGAGAAAGTAACATCTTTTGATCTCACTTCGTCTGATTCTGGCTACATTGAATTTGATAGTAGAAAATCCATTGTGGAAGACATAATGACAAAATTTAAAGATCCCAATATGAAAATTATTGGACTCCATGGATCACAAGGGATGGGTAAGACCACTTTAATAAGAAAAATTGCTAAGAAAGCTAAAGATGAAGGGTTGTTTGATAGGGTGGCTGAAATAGATGTAACTGTCAACCCCAATCCATTCAAAATCCAGGAAGACATTGCACATGTGCTAGGATTGTCGTTAGCAGGAGAAAGTGAAAATGTAAGAGCTTATTATCTAAGAAGATGGTTAAAGATAGAAAATCCTAGCATCCTTATAATCTTGGATAACCTTCATGAAAAATTGGACTTGAATAAATTAGGAATTCCGGTTGATGATGATTATGACTTAAGAAAGAAGAATCAGTTAAGCATAAGGTCAAGTAGACAGGATCATGAAAACACAGAGGGTTCTAAGAAAAATTCTGGCCACACAGAGGAAGCTGCAAGAGTCAAACAAGATGTAGGCAAATATCTAGAAAAAGCAAATTTTCTTGGTGATTATAAGGGATACAAAGTTTTGCTTTCTTCATGTTATAAGGAAGTATTTCTTGATGAGGTTGATGTTGAGTCAAAATTTTCTTTACAGGAATTAGATGACAATGATGCCTTGATTCTGTTTGAGAAGGTGACCGGAGGAGATAACAAAATATCTATGCCTAAAGAAGAAATCCAAAACTATTGTACAGGGTTGCCCATGAGAATAGTTAAATTTGCACAGGCATTTAAAAAATGGAGTGAGTCAGAAAACAAACCCACAATGGACAAATTTAAAAATCAAGGTTTGGTTGAGTGGAACAAGTCTTTGGAGATTCCTAATAACATAAAATATGACCTTCCAAAAAATGAGGAACTCAAGTTCATTTTCTTCCTTTGTGCTCAAATGGGCCACCTACCCTTAGTTAATGACTTGGTGAAATATTGCTTTGGATTAGGTATACTTGAAGGGGTCTCTTCCCTTAGTGCAGCTCGTGAAAAAATAAATGAATCGATCCAAGAGCTGAAAAACTTGAGTTTGGTGTCGTACAAAAATCCTAATGTTCATTTCAATATGTCTCATATGGTTCGAGATGATGCTTTAAGTAATGCACTCATGGATCACAACGTTTTTGATTTCAGAGATGGAAAACTAGATTATTGGCCCAATCTTGAAAAATGCATTTCTATTTCTATATGCAACAGTGACATTACAGATGGGTTTCCTCAAGTCATAAATTGTCCTCAACTTAAATTTTTGCAAATAGAAAGTAAGGATCCGTCCTTGGAAATACCTAAGAATTTTTTTAGCAGCATGAAAAACTTGTTAGTTTTAATATTGTCTGGTTTTCATCTATCAAGCTTACCAAATTCAATTGAAGACCTATTGAACCTCAGAATGCTTTGTCTGGAGCGGTGCACTTTGGATTGCAATTTATCGGTAGTGAGAAAGTTTAAAAAATTAAGAATTCTGAGCTTTTCTGGATCTCAACTTAAAAATTTGCCAATTGAGTTACGATACTTGGGTAAGTTGCGATTGCTAGACATCAGCGATTGTTTTGAACTTAAGATTATTCCACCTAATCTTATATCTAATTTGACATGTTTGGAAGAGTTATATATAAGAAAAAGCTTGATCGAAATGTTGAAGGAAAGAGAGGAAAGCAAAGGTCAAAATGCATTCCTTTCTGAGCTAGCGAATTTGCATCAGTTGAAAGTGGTGGACTTAAGCATCCCATGTGTTTCAATTTTGCCCAATCATTTATTCTTTGACGGGTTAAAAGATTACAAGATCGAAATTGGGGACTTTGAAATCTTTTCTGTTGGAGAATTTGAGATGCCCAATAAGTATGAAGAACTCAAAGTATTGGCATTACAGGTGAAGGACGACACTGATATTCACTCCTATGAAGGCATAAAGTTGTTGTTTAAAACAACACAAAGTTTGCTGTTGGGGAATGTAGGTGTTCAAAATGTTGTTAACGAGTTGAATATAGATGGATTTCAAGATTTGAAACACTTATCCATCATAAATAACAATGACATCAAATATGTCAACTCAACAGATTTGTCTAATTGTGTGAACATTTTTCCCAATTTGGAATCTCTATGCCTCTACAATATGATGAACTTAAAGATGATATGTGACGGTCCAATGACACTGGAATCATTTGCCAAATTAAAAACCATCAAGGTTGAGATGTGTTACCAATTGGAAACTCTCTTCTCCTTCTATGCTATTAAAACTTCTACTAGCTCAAGAACAAGTGAGATTTTTGAATGTAATTCTTACACGAAGAATTTTCTTGCTAGTTTAGAAATGATTGAGGTTTGTAAATGTAAATCTTTGAAGGAGATCCTTCAAATACCAATAGATTATGATAAGGTTGAGTTTCTCAAACTACGCACTTTGACACTCCAATCATTGCCATCATTTACTTGTTTTAATACCAAAGTCAAGAGATCTTGCTGGCCACATGCGATGGAGGCTCAAACTACAAATAGGGGTCACACGGAAATTTCTACTGAAGAAGATGACCACAGTGACAATGCGTCTCCTCTTTTTGGTGAACTAGTATGACATCACATATTTTTCATATTTATTTAAATCATTATCTCATTTGTTGTAAACATATTAACTGTGTATATGTTTACAGGTTGAAGTTCCAAACATAGAGAACTTGAATTTATCCTCACTCAACATTCATAAGATATGGAGCAATCAACACTTGTCAAGTTTTCAAAACTTGATAAGGTTAGTTGTGAAAGATTGTGATAAATTGACATATCTATGTTCATTACCTATGGCTAGCAGTTTGAAGAAGTTGAAAAGCCTCATCATAAGTGGGTGTCCTATTATGGAAAATATTTTTGAGATCGAAGGAATTAATGCACACAAGGTATATATTAGTATAAATACTTTTTTGTTTATCTTTTATTTACATGTAATAATTGTTTGTTTTCATTAAAATGAAGGTTTGTGTCTTCCCTAAGCTGGAGGAAATCCACCTTAGCGACATGAAGAGATTAAAAGATATATGGCATACTAAAGTGAACATTGATTCTTTTTCTAGTCTCATTTCGGTGAACATTGAAGAATGCAATCAATTGGACAAGATTTTTCCGAGTCACATGGAAGGATGGTTTGAAAGTTTAATTAACTTGAAAGTTTCTAACTGCAAGTATGTGAAAGTGATTTTTGAAGTTAGTGATTCTGAAGAAATTGATGTATCTGGTGGTATAGATACAAATCTGCAGGTTATTCTTCTTAAAGACCTCCCAAAGTTGAAGGAATTGTGGAGCAAAGATCCACATGGAATTCTCAATTTTAAAAAACTTCGGACTATAGATGTAAGTAATTGTGATGAATTGAAGAATTTGTTTCCAGCTTCTATAGCAAAAGATGTTTCAAAGCTTGAACGTATATCAATATTCCATTGTGAGAAGATGGAGGAAATTGTTTCAAGTAAAGATGCATCAGAAGCTAACAATGATCCATTAGAGTTTCCTGAACTAACCTATGTGAGATTACATGAGCTTGAAAACATCAAACAATTCTACAAGGGGAGACATCCAATAAAGTGTCCAAAGTTGAAGGAATTGAGTATGGACAAGTGTATGATGCTTAAAACATTTCAACAAAAAACAAGTGAGGAAAAGTTTGTTTTCTCAGCTGAAGCGGTAAGCATTATTACAACTTTATTACAGTAAATTTTAATCAAACTTTTATGATATGTCTGATAGATAGAGAATAAAAGAAGTATAATTAAAAATATGTAACGAAAATTGGAAAGAAAAGAAAATAGATGAAAACCAAAATAAAATTATTGATTGTGTATGGTTAAGAAAAATAAAATATAAATTAAATTACAGGAATGCTAATTTATTTTCATTGTTAAATTTTATTCATATTATTATTTTCATTAAAATTTTCATTTTTAGTGTTATTAAAAATATTTGGTTTGCTATTATCGTAGTAATAAAAAGTTTGTACTTTGTATAAAAATGACAAGTAATTTGTAGTGAAGGCTTTATGGTCAAATCTATATGTATAGAACATTTTTTTTAATTGAAGCGTATTACATTTTAAATTAATAATAATAATAATAATAATTATTATTATTATATATATATATATATATATATATATATATATATATATATTTGATTTTCCTGCATTAGTTTTTAATTAATATTAGTTGAAACTAATGGTTATAATTTTTTTTAAGTACTAACATATCTTCAAATAAAACTATAACATAATTAAAAACGAGTTTTAACTAATAGTCTTTTATTTTCCACATACAGGATCTTTGGGATTTCTATTCTCACATTTTTCTTTAAAAAATCTTAGATCAATACATTCATGACATTAATATAATTAAATGAAATTGTGAAAAACATGATGTTCCTGTTTTAGTTCATGATTTAAGTTTTCTAAAATGACAAACAACCAAACAAGAACAAAAACCATACATAATACTAATCATAAACAGTTATTATTCAATGCAAACTACAAAAAGAAAACAAAAATGCCTAAAATCAAACAAATTTGAAGGGGGTGTACTGGAGGCATTTAATTCATTTTTCTAACTATTTACTTTTAATGTTTAGGTATTTCCCAACTTGGAGTATATGGAAATTGACTTCGAGGAACCCCAAATTTTGTTATCCAAGTACCAAATGCACAATTTAAAAGAGCTTATTATCTTGAATGAAATTCGGCCATCAGATCTTTTCTATCCGTTTCTGTACAAAATGCCAAATCTAGAAAAGTTAACATTGACTTCCTATTATTCTGAATCGCTAGAGTCACTGCAAAGTACAAACATTGGGCAACAAGACAGATTGGGAGTCGTAGTACGGTTGAAGCAATTGTTTATTCGTTTATCAAATATAAATGATCTAGGATTTGAACGATACCAAGTTCTCCAGAGACTAGAGGTTTTGAGCTTAGAAAATTGCTACAGATTGGAAACTTTAGCTCCTTCATCTGTATCGTTGAGTTACTTGACATATTTGGAACTAAAGTCATGTGACCAATTAAGAAACTTAATGGCATCCTCCACGGCCCAAAGCATGATTCAACTTAAAACTATGAAGGTAATCGACTGTTCTAATTTAAAGGAAATAGTAAGCAATGAGGAAAACGAAGAAGGCAAAGTGAAGAAAATTGTATTCAGCAAATTGATCTCTATAGAACTTGTGAAGTTAGAAAACCTCGCAAGTTTTTGCAGTTACAAGGACTATGAATTTGAATTTCCATCACTGGAAATATTGATTGTAAGAGAGTGCCTAAAGATGGAAAAATTCAGTGAAAAAAGAGCAATAGCACCAAAGTTGAAAGATGTATTTGGTGTGGAAGGAGATCAAAAAGCCAAATGGCAGTGGAAAGGTGACTTGAATGCCACCATACAAAAGGTTTTCGATGATAAGGTACTTACTATTTCCTTTATCTAATGCTATTTCTCCTAATTTTATGAACTTTTCTTATATGGGAAAAATATAAAAAATCATGATTGGAAATTATAAATACATTTTTTTTGCCATACAAGCTTTAAATAGCAAGAATGTTGACTTTATTTTAAAGATTAATTTTTTAAGTCCTTTTCTATCTATTTATTAAATTAGATTTCATTCTTCTATTTTTAAAGAATTTAATTTAATATTATTTTTCTGAAAAAGCATTATGCTATAAATCCATTCAACAAAAATAAGCCCTGAACAAGGTGTCCTATTTTGACACATACTAGGTGATTTTCACCCAAGACGGTTAGAAAATTTTCAGTATAATTAATAAATGGATTTTATATATTATAATTTATGTTTTTAAAATAACAATAACACAGTCTGCACAGTATTTAATTAGTTATTTAAAATTTAAAATAATTAATTTTTTTTAAAAATCAATTGTAATATAACACTTTTAATAAGTTTATTACTTATATATATTTTTATTGTTATGAGTATGAGTACTTTTAAATTAATAAAAAAAAATTAATATATAACTATTTTAATAAGTTTATAGTATTACATTATGCTTGCCTAAAAGTAGTATTACTATTTATTTTATTTTATATTAATAGTTTTGTTAGAGTATAGTGAGTATATTAAATTTAATTAATATCAAAAACATATTTACATAGTAATTTGATTATATGAATTTACACACCATTTATTACTGTTATTAGTAATAATGAATATATTATAAATGAAAAAGTAATATTTTTAGTTATTTAAAGTTGTAATTTTAAAATAAAAAATACTAAATTATTAAAGTGATGGTTATAGTAAAAGTTTTTAACTTGAAATATGTAAATTTGTCTTTTCTTTAACTCTGAGGATAAAAGAAGTATCATTATATATTTTAAAGGTAGATAATTAATTCAATAATTTGTCTGATTCACAGGTGAGTTTCGCATATAGTGAAGATCTGCTGCTTGATGAATTTATTATAGAGCAACTATGGCATAGCAGTGATTGGGTGCGGCAAAAGAGCTTTGGGTATTTGAAAAAATTGAGTGCATGGGAATGTAATAGTCTAGAGCATATAATTCCATCTCATTTGCTTTCTTGCTTTCACAATTTGGAAGAATTACAAGTAGGGTATTGCAAAGCAGCACAAGTCATCTTTAATATCAGCGATGAGAACAGGGTGATGACAAAACCTTCCGGAATA
Source organism: Vigna umbellata (assembly GCF_029865625.1). NCBI lineage: Eukaryota > Viridiplantae > Streptophyta > Magnoliopsida > Fabales > Fabaceae > Vigna > Vigna umbellata. The sequence goes on along the minus strand of NC_142174.1, from coordinate 8,314,020 downwards.
TTCCGTCTGAAAATATTGAATTTATATGATCTAGCAAAACTGACGCATATATGGGACAAGGATCCTGAGGGAATTATTGGCCTTCAATTCCTTAAGGAAATAAGGGTTTATAATTGTGAGCGTCTTAAAAGTTTGTTTCCAGCATCAGTGGCCAAGGATCTGACCAGACTTCAAGTGCTTGTGGTAACAGAGTGTAAGGAATTGGCAGAAATATTTAAGGATGGAGCGGATGAGGAAGGAGAAGGAACAACACAAAAGCTTGTCTTAGGTGGTCTCACCACATTGACGCTATTAGGATTGCCAAGCCTCAAACCGGTAAGTTTTGGCGGTTTCGTAAAATCGCAGTTAAGTTATAAATATTTTTTAAAAAAATCATTTTCGGAGTAAAATATTATTTTGGTTAACCTAATCTGCCTTCCTTAGCGCGTTTTTATTTTCCTTCAGTGCCGTTTTGAGTTCATCTCTTCATCTCCACTTCAACTCTTCATTTCCACTTCGACTCTTCATCTTTGTCGGCCACCATCTCCTTCACGCTGTCATTCACTGCGCCACCTTCATTAGATCTCCATCTTCTTCACCTTCCAGCCACCACCTCGCACCCGTATCGATCACCGTGAGTCATCAGAATCAACAACAACGTTATTTTTGTTCCCTCATTGAATCAAAACGCAAAGCCCTAAATCACCACCACAGTCTACGAATAGATCAACCACAAATCACAAATCAGCACCTGCAAAAAACCAAAAATTGCAATCCGCTACCACGAGCAACATTGCGCCACCCAAACTGTGAAAACACAGTTCCGTCTTGAAGAAAAGAGGTTGAAAGGGTTTTCTTTTTCTTTTTTAAGGGTTTTTGTGACTCACCATTTCTTGCTTCACTCAAAGTTTTTCATGGTTCTACTAACGAACTTACCTTTTATTGCATATACACAAAATGAAAATTTAAGCTCTAGTTTGAAAAGGGAAAGTCCGGCTGCGGCTGCATCAAGCTCTATTGAAAAGCTTAAGGCTTCAAATTTCCCAGCTTCACTTTTAAGAATTGCTTCGTGGAAGTTATATTCTAGATATAACTACTTGTCTCTAGAATTTTGGGAAACTATTATTTTCATTGAGTTTTAAATAACTCAAGGATGTCTCTCTTTGTGGCAGTATAAATTAAAACATGAGGGTGATTTAGTGGCAAAATGTTACTTCGTTAAACGAAATCTAGTTTGGGAAGTTCTTGAAGGCAAACTAAAGAGAAAAATGGAAATCCAGTGGTTAGATATCATGTCACTTAAGGAAAATTGTCTTGATATGGGACCTAGCTTGTTGACTGTAGCTGTAATTTGTTCACATACCTCTCTGTATACTTACTTTGAGTGTTCTTTTACAATGCAATAATACAAACACGTATGTTGTGGCTGAATGTTCAGTTTCATTTTCATTGAACTATTGATGTGTTTGTGTATTGCAACTCGCAAGACAACCTTTTTTCTTCAAGGAGACTAGTCCTCAACCTAGAAAGCATACACTATGGCATGTTTTTATAGTCAAGCATGTTTTTGTTTTGTGTAATTTGAGTAGATAGTGAAGAAGAGGAGGAGGAGGATCTTCCAGTGAAAGGTCAAGATAATGGTACATTTGTTATGGAAATAACGACTTGTTTTTTCTTATCTGATTATGTGATAATTTCCATCATTGAAAACTGTAGATGGATGATGATAGCGAGAGTGATGAGGAAAGTGAAAGTGATGAAGAGATCCCTGTGAAAGGTACATCCCATATATGTGTTTGATTGTTGTACATTGTAAGAATAATGTTAGTTCACTTATTCATTCATTAGTAAGTCAAATACTTGAGTGTGGAATGGCTTCAAAAAGCTTTTTTCTTCTCTATTTACATGATGCATGTTTTATGAATTTGGTCCCTGCTGCAGCAAAGAATATAACTTCTAACAAGAAATATCAGCCAAGTGGAAGTTCTGATTCTGATTCTGATAGCAGCTCTGATGAGGACGATGTAAGTTTTATACTCAGTGGGACATCACCAAATTGTTGTATATTTTATCTGGAATTAAAATAAGAAATTATATCAAGTAGATTGTTCAGTGTGTTTCTGTTTGGACAATCTTTATTTCGCCAATATATGTGGGAACATTGTGCAATAATTTTCTGTTTTTTGTCTCGTGGTTTACTTGCTTGATAATATTAGAAAAAGAAAATATCTGCAACTACAAAGCTGCCTGCTTCATCAGACGATGATTCAAGTGAAGACTCTGATGAAGACGATGTAAGTTGTGGGTAATTGGATGCAATTGATAACTGAGCTTATTTTACTCTTATAAATTTGTTATTGGGCGTTATGTTCTGTTCTTATAATTGTTAATATACAGGATGTCAAGCCCTCTGCAACTGCTGTGTCAAAGCCTGCTGTGTCAAAGAAGAAAGTTGATAGTTCTGATTCTGATGATAGCAGCTCTGATGAAGACAATGTAAATTTACTAATTTTATTTATCTTTTAATAGTGCTTTTTGGTTCATGTTCTGGAAGTCAAATGATTAGTTGTTTGTGATTGTTTTTATCAAGTAAATCAGATATTGAACTTAAACAAACCCAATGTCTCTGTGTTTCCAGAAGAAGGCTGCCAAAAAGGTTTCCAATGCCAAGTCAGTGCATGTGTCTAAGCAGCCTGTTAAGACCTCAAGTACTAGTGATTCAGATTAAGAGGTATTTTATTTAAATCTTCTCCATTGGTTTTGGTTTTATAGTTTTTAATTAAATTCATCTTTTCTGATATTTTGGTGAAATTTATTGAACTTTTGCAGGATTCTTTTGAAAGTGACTCTGAAGAGGAAAAGGTTGGTTTAAATTTGGTTTTATTTTATGCATATTCCGCATTGTGAAGCTTTGTGTATTTGGTGTTCACTCGTCAATTTGAATTCATAAAATTTTGGAGAAAACTGCAAAACCTGCTAATCTTAGCAAGAAACAAGCTCTGTAGTGAAGACCCCTAAAAATACTGTTTTGCTTTGGAAGGTCCATGCTTTGACTGTAGAGATGTTTAGTAGGTTATTATTTATGCAATTCTTATTGCAAGTATTTAGAGCATTATCTTCAACATCTTGGGCTGTGTTCCGAAAATAAATAAAATGAAAAAGGACAAAATTTGCATGGCAAAAAGTAGTGGATGGAAGTTGCTTGGGACCTTGTGGCTTCTGATCATAATGAAGTTTGTTCCATTTGGGAATTGATGAAAGAAACCTTGTGATTTTATAGCTGTAGTGATTCAAGTTCGTAAGCTACTATCGGTTAATTACTGTAATTAGACGTTTTATCCTTTCTATCTTTAATAAAAACAACTTTATTATCTGATTCATTCTCGTATTATTTATATTTTATCAATATATTTTTCCTTTAATTATTTAATATCATCAACTCGTCATATTTTCATTATATATTTTTAACTCTTTAACTACTAATTTAGGATATTAATTGGCAACACAAAAAACAGTAATAAAATATATGAAAAATATTTTTTAAGAAAACAATATGAAGTGTCAAATTTGTAATTATTTTTCTAATATAATTAATAGGTAGAGACATTGTGATAGCAAGAACGTTTTTGTCAGATAAAGGATTCTAGCTTGATATCTGGTAAACTTCCCTCCCTTTGCAGGTTATTCTATTCAATGCTTTGTTCAGGTCCTAAACTTGATTCACACCAATTCAAGGATATTCTTGGTGAGACTACGGCTGCTGGTAAGAATATCACTATCTATTTCTTGTTCAAGTTGTTCCTGCAAATATCAACCATATTCTTGATCTTAGAAATGCATGTGTGTACTGTACATATAATTTAACACAATTGATATAATTAAATTTACAGTAATATCAGTGTTTCATTTGTTGAATATATATATATATATATATATATAGCTATGAAAATATCATTGACGTGATGATAAAAAGGTTATTTATCATTATGTGATATAGCAAAATATAATTGCATTACCAATGTCAAAATAACTGTATGATTCTTTATTCAGCTCATTATTCTGTACAATTTTTGCTAAGTTTTACTGATTGAGATTTATTTGTGCTTTAATTTACCATATACTATTTGATACATATACTCTCTTTTAATTTGACAACTCTAGAATTGTACAATTCAACTGAAAAAATAAGAAAATTTGTTACCCTCAGTTTTAAAGTTTTCAAGAATTTTTTTTTTAATTTTTTGTGATTTCATTTTTATATTGTAGGTATTTGATCAAGGGAGTGTGCCAAACAATGGATGTAACGAAGAAGAAGAAGAAGAAGAAAATTAGATATTGTTATTGAATATCTTTAGGAGTCATATTTTTAGTATTGAACATTTGTATTGAATATATGTATTGAACATCTATATAGAACATATGTAATGAACACCTATTAGTTGTACGAACGATATTAGGTTGAACAATGTTGTTTATTTTATACAATATTATTCAATTTTAGTTCATATTAATTTATTGTTTGTTTTCTCAATAAACCCATTTTTTTTATAATCCAATTTTATTACAATAAAAAAATAAATAAAAAATTAACTGGATACATTTCCGGCGGTTTTAAAACTCCGGTTAACTAAACCATGCAAATTAGGGGTGGTTTTAGGAGAACCCCAGCTAGTTCCGGCGGTTTTTCAGTAACCCCCGCTAATACCGGCGGTTCTCACAAAACCCCTGGTAATTCCGGCGGTTTTTGAAAACCCCCGCTATTTCTGGCGGTTCTGCAAACAACCGCCGGTAATTACTTAGCGACGCAGGTTTTTCCGGCGGTTTTTCTAACCGCGGGTAACATATTTTCCTAGAGTTAAAACCGCCGGAAACGGAAAAATTAACCCCCAGTAAAAATCTAATTTTTTGTAGTGTAAACTCTCTGTTCTTTGATAATTATATAGACTTGCAAAGGCTAATTCTGACTTGAGCGTCGGAGTGTTTGTTGCAGGTCAACCCATTTGTATTGAGAACGAATGCAAGGAGAGCGAAAGGCGAAGGACCGATCGGTTGAGGAGGAGTGTTTTCGGGCGGAGGCAGTAGGAGTTTTTCCCGGTCCCATTCAACAGAAACAGCGTGGAAACGTGTTAAAAAGAACTCTTTATTCAACGTGCATAACTAATTCAAAACATAATGGTTCAAAAAGTCGTGTTCAATTACATTATTAAAAATGATGGAAATAAAGAGAAAATTCCAATTTTGTCCCCCGTCATTTCTCGCATCTATCATGCTTCTAGAACATCTGTAACATCATCTGCTCACATAAAACATAATATATGATCATCGCCCATAATTTCATTCACAAACACAAACACATATTGGGTAAACTGCCATTAAAACTATCATAATAGCAAGATATAACACATTGATTAAATCAGTCATAAACAACCACCTCATACATAGTAATAATAACAATAGGATTCCTAATCCTCTAACATTTCAAACATGTCCAATTACTCTATCATCAATCCCCGGTCCCTGATCCTCGATCATTGACTCTCGATCCTTGACCCTTGATGTCATCACTAACATATCACACATAGACCCTTGATCTATCAACTCATTAGCACCTATGCTAACTACCTTACTATCACCATTATCGTAACACCACTATAACTCATATCATAACTAGGAGCATCTTCCATAACATAATCATTATCATAGATATATCCCCATCATGACTATCCCAATCATGAACCACACCATAAGCATCACCAAACCACGAACTCCATCATGGCAACACTCTATCACACTCCTGTACCCTACCTTACCCACTTGTAGTCTCCCTTACAGGCCTGCTCGAGTCATCCCTCTGTTGGCTTTCGACCTGTTCCCCTATCACACATGGTGAAACATCTATCGTCCCACCAAAGAAGATTCAACACTCAAACAACATTGTCTTTTCTACAACTATTTGCCAAAGAGAATATCATTATCACCTCCTTTTCAACAACCAATGCCAAAGAGAGTACTCCCTTTTCAACAACCAATGCTAAAGAGAGCCATTAATCGTAAAGAGTCTTAGGATTTACTAGCTACAACAAGTAGACTAATCTCCAACGCTCATGCTCATTAATTAGTCACACACACCCTTGTGCATTCCATCACAAATTCATGCTCCATCACCAATAAAAAACACGACCCTAAACATATAAACTATTCTCATTCCCTACACATCATCATGTTTTGTAGTTCATATGCTTGTCCCACATCCATTCTTCCCCAAAACGCTCTTTTCTAACAAAAATACACTGGAATAATCAATTGTCAATGGTTATAATCGATTATTCTAGACAACTATAGTACCAAATTTTTAGCATTACAATATTTGAAAGGATAATCGATTATTAACCCAAATAACTAATTATTTTACTGACGAAACTAAAAAACAGCGTGCAAATAATTGATTATCACTTAAGATAATCGATTACTGTCGAACCCAAACTCATTTTGGACAAACATCAAGTATTAAAAACACATAAACATCATCCCTAAACCACGAACAATCATACTTAACACATTATACATGCATTCAAGCTTCACTTACCCTTGTAAACAAACCCAAATATATACATTACATCATTTGAATCATCCAAAACTCATCTTTATGTAGATTACCACCCAAACAAACCTATCATACTACATATGATCATCATACCACTCTTTACAATCGATATTTGCACAGTAAAACCCTCAAACAAGATACATTTGTCCCCTCTTAGCATTAATACATATTATCATAGGAAAACTTATAAAACCCTACATACTTTCATAGGAAAAATCTAACACAAACATGATATAAACCTTATTATCATGTAGAAACATCCATCATACATGCATATAATTCCTTACTACACCCAAATCACTTCTCATGTCAAATTTTGTACTAACTGGGAGCTTATCACAAAATAAGAAACTTATTAAATGTTAAGAAGAAAACAAAGGGAAGATAAAAAAAGAGTTCCCTTTCAAGCAAATCACAGATTTAAAATATAGAGTTTTAAAAAGGCTTGTTTTAAAATAAAGAGAAGCCTTTAATGGGAATACCTAGGTAAGCACCATTGGACATATCCAATCTCTTGTTAAGGACATAGTAAAACAAATTTTGGTCTAACTTCAAACCATTTGACCGTGACCCTTGTTGCACCAATCTAGGCACCAAAATTGTCATTCATACATAACCAACATATTCATGACAGATTGAGCTTTATGATTTTAAAATAATAACTAACATTAATGAAAAGTTAAAATTTTAAAGTATTCAAGGATTGTAAAGTTAAAATTAGCTTTCCTCACTTGAGACAAGATGTTAACCTTTAACCAATAACTCCCTAAGGCACCTAAACACAAGAGATCACCTAAACCAACACCAAAAACCTCAATTAGAGTTTTAAGCCTACCATTTAGATCAAAAAGCAACTAACAGTCACCAAAAGTTACATGCCCTTTACGCTCTACATACAACCAAAGAAATAGATTTCCTAAAATAGAGCAAAACCAAACTTCCTTTGTTTGACACTTCGATCAACTGCTCATGTAGAACTCTGAAATGTAGGAAAACCCTAGGAAGGGGAGAGGCGGGGAGGAGGGGGCAGAGGGTGTGTGAATAGTGTTTTAAATTCTTTCGCAAATCAACGCTTAATAACTATGGTAGGGGTTAGACGGTTTGCAATAGTTGTTAGATGTGTGTGTTTTCAATAAAGAATTTAGGAAAACATTTTAAACAAGAGAAACAATAACATAAGTATTTTTATATTAGTTCACTCAACCTAAGTTACCTGTCTAGTCTTTTTTAAGACCTCTTGAGGGTTCCACTAATCTTTTTCAAAAAATTACAAATGAGTACAAATCACTCTTGGTTCCCTTAGTCAACTTGACTAGTTCGAGCTTAATAACTTTTGGTATCAACCCTAGACAAATGTCTAGATCGTTTAACTCAACTTAGTTAAACAATAGAAGTTTTTTAATTCACTTCTAAATATACAAACACAATAAGTGTTTTGAATACGATTACATATTCAAATAACTCTTAGTGAGATGATAAATACAACACAATAAATTTGAGAACTTGTAAAGCTCTTTCTTTTAAAATGAAGAGCTTTAGACGATGTGAGCTTTGAGATAGAGTAACAAAGTAAGTATTCAATGATCTTTCTTATATTGTCTCTTTCTTATATGTACAAGTCTTCTTTATATAGCCTTCTTTGAGAAATAACCAATGGACATAGAGTTGACTTCCAAATAGACTTCATAGCCTTTTTAAGTAGTTGGTCAGAGTCAGGTCTATGTTGTAGAGTGTCAATGTTTTATCAACTCTTTCTTTCACAAGTAGCTTCTATGGTCTTTCAGAGATAAAACATTCCATGAATGTCTTGTATGGTCTTTCAAAGATAAAACATTTTGTTCTTTGTGTAGAGTTTCTTAATAAAATTTGGTTTTTTCATTACCTACATATAAACAAAGAGAGCAAAGCATGCAGGTAAAGAATCATTTTTTCATACAACATGAAATGTTTTAAACATTGATGATTTTTACGCACGTTACATGTTTAAAACACTTTGGCTCATGTCAGCATCCTTTGATAAAAGCATCGTTTGAAGGTAAATTGTTTGACGTGTTACATTTAGATGATATAATCTTTAAACGCTTGTTTTATAAAGCTGTCTAAGTTTCAATGCATCGATTAACAATTCTAACGTTCTAACGTTTAGAGATTATAGTATTTAGACATTCTGTTAATAGTTCTATAGGCATTTAGCATCTTTTTGTGTCAATGCTTTAGATGTGTTTGAGATGTCAGATAATCATATATCATTTGATAGCGTTAAGTGTTTTACAAATGATATTTTACATGATTCGTTTTGTCAGACGCTTAGTGGCTTAAAAGTTTTAAATATTGAATCTTGAGCTATTGTGTTTAGCTCAACGTTTACTTGAATGTTTACATTAGATTAGACGTTGCCTTTGTTTGGATAGAATTTACTTTAAAATACTTCATTTATTATAAGTGTTTATCTCGTTCAATACTTTGGATAGACAAAAATATTTAATAAACACATTTCATTTAGTATTATTCTTTAGCACATAGAATTGTTAGACATTACATTCTATAAGAAATATTTCATTGAGTATTGTTTGTTTAACTTTAAAACATTAGTTGCTAAACAATCTAGTCTCTCTAAACAATATTGTCTTAACAAAGTTCCCTTTTTTGATGGTTAACAAATAAATATGCTAAACAAAATATATCTATGAAGATTTTGTTAGACTATATAGTTAAGAACGTTTAATCATTTTATAGTCTACAAGATATATTCTAGAATGTTGAATATTAGGGAATGTCAACGGTTTCAGAGTATAAATCATAAAATTTGTTTGATAAACATCAAGGGTTTATGCAATCATAGTATTAAAATTTGTTTGACAAACGTAAAAAATATATGGCATCAGAGTTATATTATATTTTGACAAACATCAAAATTTTATGGGATTAGAGCTTTGTACTAAAGTTTGACAATCGTCAAGATTTTAATGGCATCAAAGTTTGATAGCATCAGAGTGTTAGAATCAATAACAAGGGTATACTCCCCCTGACTTTGGTACCTAAACAATGTTTAGTGTTTAGTATATTAAAATTCGATATCATTTAATGCATTCTCTCCCTTTATTTGATGCATACAAAGAACTTTGTTTAGTATATGACTTTCTCTGTTTAGATTTTATATTTCTCTAGTGTTTAGCATATTATCCCCTTTAATAGTTTTCTCCCCCTTAGCATATTCTTCCCTTTATCATATGATTTTTTACGACATTTAGCATATTAAAATTCTCCCTCTTATTGGATAATGGTCAGAAAGGGTTCAGAACAAAAATTATCAAGGTGGTTATCAAATTAACTTAGTAAAGGCATAACATAATTATTAGACCAAAGATGTTGATTAGAGGAATATTACCAAGTATGCTATGAATGATCTATGACTTCTATAAGTCAGAATCATTTAGACATATGCAATGCATCATACAATCAGAACAGACGTTTAAGCATATCATTGCAAGCATTAATTTAATGATAAGAGCATATATGATAGAGTGATGAATGAATTAAAGCATCTTACAAAGATAATGTATCAGAGCAATTAACAAAAATGTATAAGAGAAAAACATATTCTACAAATTCTAGACTCCTTGAGCTTTTAAATGCTTTAATCTCCCTTTAGATGATATTGATTAGTGCTCAAAGGAAGATAAAGGAGGTAGAAGTTGTTGGGTTGAAGGTGGTTGTGGTGATGGTTTTGTAGTTAGACCAGGTAGATGAAAAAGTCTATGGGATAGGGTGTTTAAGTTGTTGGTCACTTCCATGAAAAAATATATGTTCACCTTTCTTTTCACCTTGATTGCACTAAGTTTTGCAATAGTGTTTGCAAAGTGTTATGCCACGAGTTCATACACATGTTACAATAGGGCTGTAGAAGCTAGGTCAGTAGGTAGTCAGGGTTTGGTAGGTAGGGCCATGGTCTTCTACAATTTGGCTTGGTGTTTGTTGAGATGGAGAGGTAGTGGTTGATGGAGGATTGAATGGTATCTCAATTATATCTTAGACATCTTGTTCTTCTTCAGATAGTTCTTCAATATTGACTACAAGCCTTGAATAGTCAGGATAGATGTTTTGAGCTACTATAGCATGTAAGTTAGCTATTATTGTAGATACAAATAGTTGCATATAGTGACTTGGCTTAGAGCATCTCAAATGACACCACATCTCTAATTGCAAGATGTGAAGTTAAGGTTATCACAGTTGGCAACTCTAGCAATAGGTGTTGACCATTTGCATTGTTATTAAAAGACCTAAACGCTTATTGCCTTCATAAGTTCTGTTCAACACTTTGAGCAAAGTATTATTTTCTTCCTTAAGTTTTTCTAAGCGTTTAGTATTTTCATTTTTTAAAATGAGTTTGTCATTTTCTTTCCTAATACTCGGTATATATCACGAGTGGATTGTACTCGTTTGTAATATTTGAAAAAGATCAGTGAAACTCCTTAAAAAGTTATAAGGAAGACTGTATATAGTTCTGGTTGAGTGAACTAATATAAAAATACGTTTTATTGCTTCCATTGTTTAAAATGTTTTAAAATGTGTTTCTAAAATGCTTTACTAAAAACACATACGTCTAACAACTATATCAAATCGTCTAACTCATAAAACAATTATTAAGCATTGTTTTACAAAAGATTTAAAACACTGTTCAATCCCATTATAGTATTTTCTTGCTTTTCAAGAAACAATTTCAAATATTTATATTTAAATGAAAGTAGTAACTAAAATTATATTTTATTTGTTAGACAATTCGACTACAACATTGACTCCAACTCCAATTGCACAAACATCATCTCTCAACAATCGAAATGAAAAGCACTACAAAAATATCATAATTCAATCATGAAATGGATCACCACCACGAAAATGAAAAAAATCACAGGTAATTAACATAATGTCAATATTCCAATTGACTTTAACAATCAATAAGTTAATAAATGGTGGGAACTTGGAGGAGGAGGAAGGCATACATGAAAATGGGAGGAGAGGAGAGAGTGAGCGCTATGAATGATTAACTTGAGCAGGATCTTGAAGCTTGGAGAACCAACATTTTTGTTGTTGTTGCTCTTGTTAGAAACTTGTCTCTTGCTTCTGCTCCCCCTTCGTATCCCTTTTCTTTTTCGTCAGTCGTGGTGGTAGTGATTAAGGAATGGTTAAGCGAAGGAATAAATCCTTAGGATTTGTTGTTGAAACGAGATCCCAAAATCAGAAAAATAACACGTTAAATTAGATATAATCCCTTAAAAAGAAGGATGGAAAGGATAAGAGAAAGAATCCTAAAACATGATATGATTTTTTATGCAACTACAACAAAGGATTGGATGCATTTCGATTTCAAAATGTGTACGAACACTCTTATTAGGAAATTAGAGAACAAATGTTGTTGGAAATTTGAAAAAAAAATTGGAATGTGAGAGACTATGCAGATATTACATATTATTAATTACTTTTAATTTTCTCATTAAATAATATTATCTATTTTTCTTATTTTTCCACCTACCTTAGGTAATACCCCATTCTTTTCACCTTCTCTCATGCAGTCAATAATAAGGATAGGGTGTTGTAATCAACAATGTGTGGTCCAATAGTGGCTAGCCATGCAACACCTAAATTCAGATTAGCACCAGAAACTATTAACAAATATATTGGAAGCTTGAGTGTATGTCCTTGTAGTTTAACTTGGATCTCCTTTATAACTCCTTCGGTAGACATAGCATTTCCATTCCCTACCATAACTTGAAGTGATGACATAGCCTCCACAGGAAGCTTTAGGCAATGAGCAATCAGTGGTTGTAAGAAGTTATCTGTGTTGGGAATCCAAGTGTGAGTTTAAGTCCCACATTGGAGAGAAATGAGAAAGTAGAGTGGTTTATAAGTGGGAAGACACATTAACTCATTGCCTTAAGGTTTTGGATGAAGAGTGGTGTCAACTACTTATAAGGTTGGACTCACATCTCATTGCTCATTGACTTCCCCATCAAAAACCTCCCCCTTGATACTCCTAACAGTGGTATCAGAGCCGATGGTTGGTGTTGGTGACCAAGGCTGGTTAGTATTCCGCTGCTATTGTCATTAGAATAGTGTTGGTAAAATTTTGAGTATGCTCTGTGGTTGCGGTTTAATCCGATCTTCCGCATCATAAAAGAGTTATTACTGGAAACGTTTGGTAGTGTGAAAGTGCTGTCTGGGAAAGTTCTGGCTAGGAAAGACTTGGTACTTAAGAGTGTCCGTTTGTGACCCACCTCTCTTTCCTGGGAACTTCTTGGTGCTTTACTTCACGGTCTACCTGTGTTGTTCCAGTAGACAATACTATTCATAGTGAGAAGTGCATAAGCCGGTTCTTAAAAATCATGACAACAAAATACGAGATACAAAGGTTCAAAGGCAACAATTTTGCGTTGTGGAAATTGAAGATGAAGGCAATTTTGAGAAAGGACAATTGCATAGCTGCAATTGAAGGAAAACCCGCAGAAATGACGGAGCAGAAGTGGAAAGAAATTGACAATAATGCCATCGCGAATTTGCACCTATCAATGGCAGATTCAGTGTTATCCAGTGTGGCGGAAAAAGAAACAGCAAAGGAGATTTGGGATGCCCTCATAAAATTATATGAGGTGAAGTCTCTCCACACAAGAATATTCGTGAAGAGGAAACTCTACACTCTCCGGATGAGTGAGTCCACAACGGTGACGGACCACATCAACCATCTGAATACTTTGTTTGCCCAACTATCAGCGGCTGATTTCAACATAGTTGAAAATGAACGCGCGGAGCTTCTACTGCAGAGTTTACCCGACTCTTATGATCAACTCATCATGAATATTACAAATAATAATATTGAAGGTAGTCTACACTTTGAGGATGTTGCGGGAGCAATTCTTGAAGAAGAATCCAGGCGAAGGAACAAAGAAGACATGTTGGAAAGTTCAAAGCAAACACAAGCTTTGGTGATGATGAGAGGAAAATCAACGAAATATGGGTCTAGTGGGAGTCAGTCCCATGATATATCTCAAAGTAAGAAGCATATCAAATGCTACAATTGTGGTAAGAGGGGGCATGTCAAGAAAGAATGTTGGCACGGGAAGAGTGGAAGAAAGAACTCTGAGGCATCAACCTCACAAGGTTGTATGGCAAATACCTCAGAGGATGAAGATATTCTGTGAGAAAGAAGGGAGGTCTGGTAAGTCATAAAAACTCAGAAGATCATGGCATATGCTTATGGGAGATACGTTGCAAAAGGCTAATGTAATGGTTACATCGACAAGTCAAGAAGAAGCGGTGTTGACGTGACATCGTACTTGGACAAATGTCAGAGTGAAGTTTGCAAGGCAGAACGTAATCTGTACCCGGGCTTAAACATAGATCGAGGTTTACTAGTTTGACTACCAGAAAAGAAAACACAAGAAGACTTGGTTCATTCTGATGTAAGGGAATCACCAGAGTTATTCCTAGGAGAAGCAAAGTTTATTCCAGGAGTTTGAGTGTATTACATCAAGAGGAAGTCAAATGTGTTGTTACCAGTTCAAGGAAACTAAAGCACAAGCTTGAAATTGGGGAAAGAATTAAGTGCTTGCATATGCTAACAATGTGAAGGGGTATTGCCTGTGAGTTTCACCGTTCACAAGGTTATTGTTAAGCAGGAATAAAATGATGCTCCAATCAGAAGGCTTTGAATAACAAGAAAACTTGGTTTGTAGGTTGAACAATGGCTAGGGAGTTTGATATGAAGGACTTGTAACCGAAAAACAAGATTTTAGGGATGCAAATACACCGAGACAGAAAAAGATAGGAAGATTTGGCTTTCTCAGAAGTAAAACTTACTGAAAGTCTTGCGGCGCTTCAACATGCAAGAGTGCAAGCCAATTTTACCCCATCTCCTATCAATCATCCTCAAGTATAAGTCCTAACAGATACCACTGTTGGGTATCAGTCATACAGCACAAGCACACACAACTTAAATAGAGAAAAGAAAAGACTGATAATAGGCAAAAAGGAAATTTTATACTAATGAAAGAAATTTACAGCAACTCTCTCTTTCACTAAAGAACTTCTCAAAATTATGAGAATACAAGAAAGGAGAGAACAAATGAGAGAATGGGATGTGTTACAAAGGGGGCAAGGGGTTTCTTTTATAACCACCATGCCATACCACTTTAGAAGTTCCCACCAATGTGGGACTTCATTCTTCACAATCTCCCACTTGAAGATTTTGATGAAACTAATCAAATCTTCACACCATTTTTGCCTTCATGTTGCTCATTAAACTTTCAGTAGAATCGAATTTACGTAAACCTGCCAATAACCTTTGACACCTAATTCTGATTCTCCGAAACACAATGCAACACCCGATCAATATTTCACTGCTCTCCACCAAAACCTGCTACGAACCTACTAACCACTCCCACTGCTTGTGCAATGTCTGGGTCTTGTACACATCATAGCAATTACAAGGCTGTCCACCACTGATGCATACGATACTCGAGACTTCTCCATCCTCTCCGCTTCATTGCTAGGACTCATACTTGAGGATGATTGATAGGAGATTGGGTAAAACTGGCTTGCACTCTTGCATGTTGAAGCGCCGCAAGACTTTCAGTAAGTTTTACTTCTGAGAAAGCCAAATCTTCCTATCTTTTTCTGTCTCGGTGAATTTGCATCCCTAAAATCTTGTTTGTCGGTTCCAAGTCCTTCATATCAAACTCCCTAGCCATTGTTCAACCTACAAACCAAGTTTTCTTGTTCTTCAAAGCCTTCTGGTTGGAGCATCATTTTATTCCTGCTTAACAATAACCTTGTGAACGGTGAAACTCACAGGCAATACCCCTTCACATTGTTAGCATATCCAAGCACTTAATTCTTTCCCCAGTTTCAAGCTTGTGCTTTAGTTTCCTTGAACTGGTAACAACACATTTGACTTCCTCTTGATGTAATACACTCAAACTCCTGGAATAAACTTTGCTTCTCCTAGGAATAACTCCGGTGATTCCCTTACATCAGAATGAACCAAGTCTTCTTGTGTTTTCTTTTCTGGTAGTCAAACTAGTAAACCTCGATCTATGTTTAAGCCCGGGTACAGATTACGTTCTGCCTTGCAAACTTCACTCTGACATTTGTCCAAGTACGATGTCACGTCAACACCGCTTCTTCTTGACTTGTCGATGTAACCATTGCATTAGCCTTTTGCAACGTATCTCCCATAAGCATATGCCATGATCTTCTGAGCTTTTATGACTTACCAGACCTCCCTTCTTTCTCACAGAATATCTTCATCCTCTAAGGTATTTGCCATACAACCTTGTGAGGTTGATGCCTCAGAGTTCTTTCTTCCACTCTTCCCGTGCCAACATTCTTTCTTAACATGCCCCCTCTTACCACAATTATAGCATTTGAGATGCTTCTTACTTTGAGATATATCATGGGACTGACTCCCACTAGACCCATATTTCGTTGATTTTCCTCTCATCATCACCAAAGCTTGTGTTTGCTTTGAACTTTCCAGCATGTCTTCTTTGTTCCTTCGCCTGGATTCTTCTTCAAGAATTGCTCCGGCAACATCCTCAAAGTGTAGACTACCTTCAATATTATTATTCATAATATTCATGATGAGTTGATCATACAAGTCGGGTAAACTCTGCAGTAGAAGCTCCGCGCGTTCATTTTCAACTATGTTGAAATCAGCCGCTGATAGTTGGGCAAACAAAGTGTTCAAATG
Organism: Vigna umbellata; assembly: GCF_029865625.1. Taxonomy (NCBI): domain Eukaryota; kingdom Viridiplantae; phylum Streptophyta; class Magnoliopsida; order Fabales; family Fabaceae; genus Vigna; species Vigna umbellata. The sequence goes on along the minus strand of NC_142174.1, from coordinate 8,297,695 downwards.
GTTGATGTGGTCCGTCACCGTTGTGGACTCACTCATTCGGAGAGTGTAGAGTTTCCTCTTCACGAATATTCTTGTGTGGAGAGACTTCACCTCATATAATTTTATGAGGGCATCCCAAATCTCCCTTGCTGTTTCTTTTTCCGCCACACTAGATAACACTGAATTTGCCATTGATAGGTGCAAATTCGCGATGGCGTTATTGTCAATTTCTTTCCACTTCTGCTCCGTCATTTCTGCGGGTTTTCCTTCAATTGCAGCTATGCAATTGTCCTTTCTCAAAATTGCCTTCATCTTCAATTTCCACAACGCAAAATTGTTGCCGTTGAACCTCTCTATCTCGTATTTTGTTGTCATGGTTTTTAAGAACCGGCTTATGCACTTCTCACTATGAATAGTATTGTCTACTGGAACAACACAGGTAGACCGTGAAGTAAAGCACCAAGAAGTTCCCAGGAAAGAGAAGTGGGTCACAAACGGACACTCTTAAGTACCAAGTCTTTCCTAGCCAGAACTTTCCCAGACAGCACTTTCACACTACCAAACGTTTCTAGTAATAACTCTTTTCTGATGCGAAAGATCGGATTAAACCGCAACCACAGAGCATACTCAGAATTTTACCAACACTATTCTAATGACAATAGCAGCGGAATACATAGCTCTGATACCATTCCCAACAATCTGAACTACCACTATCCAGGAGTATCTGGATTGTCATTCCTTGCAATGAACCCGTGAATCGCATCGTTCCCACACCAGCAGCACCCTTCAAAGCGTTAAGGGAAAGATGATGTTCTAGATTTTGTCCTAAATCAGGAATCTTTGCAGCTGTATTGTCCTCCTCTTCATATGTACCTTGGATAAAAGAATATTGACGATTAGGAAAGCAGTGAGTGGCTGTGAACCGTTCATCACATGTGTAACATAAGCCTTTTTCTCTACGGGACTGCATTTCAGCAGGTGAAAGTCTTTTGACATTATGGGTTCTAATGGTTTGGGAAGACAGGCGTTGGTTTAGGGTAGGGAGAAGTGGTTGTTGTGGTGGATTGGTGTAGGATTGGTTATTGGAAGGTGGTGTGGTTTGGTTGGAGTGTCTGGAAGTGTTGATGGGGTATTGTCTAGGTTTGAAGGTGTATTTCTCTTCAAATCGGGCTAATGAAATGGCTTTGAGGATTGTGTTTGGGGCTTGAGCTATGACTTCTCTACGGATGTCTGGTTTCAACCCACTAATGAAACAATCAAGAAGGGTCTCATTGCTTACACCATAAATACGGTTAGCTAGAGCTGTAAACTGCACATAGTAGTCATTTACAGATGCAGTTTGTGTGAGTTTAAATAAGGTGGATCTAGGTGATTCAAAGGGGGAAAGATCAAATTCAAGCTCTAAAGATCGAACTAAGGTATTCTAGGACACAATGGGGTTATTGCGTTACATCATTTGGTACCAAGGAACAACCTCTTTCTCGAAATGAATGGATGCTATGGTTAAACTGCGTTCATCAGGAGTAGCATAATACTCGAAGAACTGCTCGCTTTGAAAATCCATTGTAAAACGTCCGAGCCACTGAAACGGGGAAAATCAATCTTGACATTTCTCACCTGAAATGGGTCGTGGGTATGTCGAGAGTTCGTACCACCATGGGACATGTTCTCCTTCAAATCTTCAATGGAGAGGTCTGCCATCTCTACAGCATGCTCCCTTTCACGTTTCTGCATGAGGTCCAATATTTGCTTGAGATCATTTGAAGAGGATGTGTCGGCCATGTGGAATGAAAGTACCAATGTAACATAAAGGAAATCAATGCAACAGTAACGCACAGAAAATGAGCACCGAAATCGAAAGAATCAAAACCCACCAACTAAGGGTCGGTCTTGCCTTTTAATTGAAAGGAAATACAGAGTACAACGTGCTCTCTGTCAAGTATTCAGCAAAAGAAGAAATTACATCCAGAGAAAGAAAAAGAGAATTCAATCATTTGCCTTCCCTCCCAGAGGCCCACTACATTCCCCTTTTGTATCCCTTATTTCCCCATTGAAAATCCTTCAACCGTGTGCTCACTTTTCTCTCCCTCACGTGCTGTGGTCTGCCATTATTTCCTGCAGTAGGTGCCAGGTGTCCTGAGTCTCCAACTAACTCATCCTTTCCCCTTATTTCTTCTGCCCATTCAGTCTCAACGTTCTTCTCACACGTTACAAGGACAACATTCATCATTTATTTCTTAAAAGTTTCTAATGGAAGACACAACCCGAGCTTGAAAAAATTGTATCATAAATATAGTCGAAGGGAGAGTCATCTTTATAGTCCATAGAGATTGATTCTTCAATAAGACAAGGGTCAACAATAATATAGTTTTCAAACCCATAATAGCTTAATGTCTAGGCATGACAAAAGGGTTTAGAGGTTTTTGGTGGATGTACAAATACAAGTTTCTCTAACTACATCTAGTTTCACCCAAGGATATAGAGTGCGGTAATCTATGGAGAAGAAAGTAAGAAAGGGAGTAACAATGTGAAATAATCTAAAATAAATCTTGAGGCTAAGATTAGGGAGTTGTGTTAGGTCAGTTTTTTATCACTTTAGTCCACTACCATACGCCCAAGACAAGGATGAATTTGAATTGTTATCCAAATACTACCATCACGGATAATATTGTCTAGATAATTATACCCTCTTTAATAACAAATCATGATAATTAATATAAGCTATATATATTAACCTAGACCGTTAACTATACCTCATTCACACCATCACTTTGGGAAAGAAACAATCACGATGTAATTAGGAGTGGAAAAATAGGAGGAAGACCCCGTAGTTATATTTAAATGAATATAAATAATTGCCTCTCCATCCATCATGGAGAGGACTTACACAAGGAATATTCTACATAAAGATCTTGGTACTTCATCACTAATACAAGGACTTACACATGGAATACTTCAGCTAAAGATCTTTATACTTCATTACTAAAACAAGAAGTTTCCATAACCCTTATATTTTATGAGTTTTGTATCCTAAAACTTTAAGTTAAGCTTGGAAACTTACTAAGAATAAGTTCGAAGATTTTAAGATAATTTCACAACCTAATTGAGAAACCTATTTAAATATTTGAAACGTTTCTACATCGCCTATTTTAAACATCTTTAGTTCTCTAATGCGAATCTTATCATCAAACCTATAAATGAAATTATTCCTTCAATTTCTTTTCATTGTAAGGTTACTTGTTAATTAATAAAAAATCGTTTTCTTCGTTCTATTCTGTTACTTTCTATAATCTTAATTTTGTAAGTCCTCATTTTTATTTTATTATTATGATTTGCTAGTATTTTTCCTATTTGCATGTATTTCATCAACATTTTCATAATCATGAAAGATATATTTCCAAAAGTTTACAGTTCAATCAAATTTGGATGTGATGAAAATGAAAATCTAAATCTAATTTCTTTTGTAGGAGATTATATCAAATTTGAGTGAGAGAGATATACAAGAGTTATGTCTTGGCTCAAGGTGCATTCCAAACTCCAACTTCGGTCTCTTAGAATCTCTAACTCTGGATGATTGCCAGCTTTTAGCAGATGTACTCCTACCGTTCAATTTACTTCCTTTCTTAACTAATTTGAAGGAGTTGGAAGTTAGAAACTGTGATTCTGTCAAAATCATCTTTGATGTCAAATATACAACACAAGACAGAGAAGTGACCTCTGTGGGACCAACCCTTCCTTTTTCTTTGAAGATATTGACTTTAATCAATCTGTCAAAACTAAAGAATGTTTGGAATGAAGATCCTCAAGTAATTCTAAGCATGCACCATTTACAAAAAGTTTGTGTTAAGGAATGTGAAGTCCTTACAAGTGTGTTTCCACCATCAAAAGACAAATATCTTGTGAAACTTAAATATCTAGAAGTGAAAGACTGTAAAAGATTGATGACTATTTTTGCAGAGGATAATATAGATCCAAGAACAAAGCTAGAGCTTACATGTCCCTTTGTGAGATCATTGGAACTTCAGGGTTTGTCCAGCTTCAAGTATTTTTACTACAACTCACTGTATTGTGAAATTTTTACAGATCTAGAATCACATACCATGAATCAAGTCGGAACTGAAAAGGTATGTACGACTATTTTATCACTTCCCCTTCAACTAAAAATTAAATATGGAATCATCAGTTTCTTTAATTGTTTGTCATTGTTCGTAGTACGAATTACTGTGAAAACTAAAATCTTAAACTTTCACGTACGATGCCATATCGTGGTTAATTGTCACCAACTATAACTTATTACGAATCTCGCATCATGAAAGGCTATTTATGTCAATGTCTACAAAAGAGATGGATCTCTAGTTATCAAAATAATTACACTCTTTTTCTTGTGTTTTTCTCAGTTATTCAAGTGTTTGTCATTGGGGGAAAGTGGAGTAGATATGATTTTGCAAGGAGAATTTAAGAGAAACATCCTACACAACATAAAAGCACTTACTCTCTGCTTGGGTTCGGATGTATTTCGATATAAAATTCTAGAACAGGTTCCTAATATAGAGAAACTTGTGGTGTGTGATGGCTCCTTCAAGAAGATGTTCTGTCGTGAAAGTCCTGATAATGTGTTACAGCAGCTGAAAGTATTACAGTTGGAGTCCCTTGGAGAGCTGGTTTCCATTGGGCTAGAGAACTCTTGGACTGATTCCTTTGTCAGAAACTTAGAAACCTTTGAAGTCATTAGATGTTCAAGTTTAAAAAACTTAGTAGCATGCACAGTTTCTTTCTCCAATCTGACATATTTGAAAGTATATGATTGCGATAGCTTATCATATTTGTTGACATCCTCAACATCCAAGCGTTTGGGTCAACTCAAAAGAATGGACATAGAATGGTGTAATTCAATTGAAGAGATAGTGTGTAAGGAAGATGGGGAGGAATCTGAGGATGAGATAATATTTCCGCAACTCAGTTGTTTGAATCTTATAAGGTTATCAAAGCTCAAAAGGTTCTACAGAGGGAGTTTAGGTTTTCCATCTTTGGAGGAACTGTCAGTAATATATTGCCATGAGATGATAACTTTGTGTGTGGGTACTATAATAGCAGGCAAGTTGTTCCAAGTTAAACTTGAAGAGGTTATTCAAGTGGAAATTGATCTCAACTTTACTATGAGGAAGAAATATCTGAGAGAGGTACGTGTTTAATATTTTTAATTTAACATTTAAAATACATGTCTGATTATTGGTCAATATTGATATTTTAAGAGTTTGACTTTATGGCTTTTTTCTTTGTCAAACTTATTAGTAATGAAAACAAAAATAAAATACAATATTTTTTCCAGTTAAAATTTTTACTGAGAAGTTTTTCCAAATAAACTCTGCTAACTCCCAAATTCAAACTATGTAGTATGTTAAATGATTTTTATTTTCACAAATAAGGTAAAAAATTACTAAATAAGGCTTTCATAATTGTCATGTTATTAAATTGTTTTATAGAGGGATTATTATGGTTTTAAAAATATTAACACCGACAATCCAATCAGATATTTACACACATATATATTAATAAATGATACTTTTATATTTTTGTAATTTGTCACCTTTATTTTATTTAGAAATATACTTTACTTTATTAGAACTCTAACAAAAATTATAAAGACAGCTATACAACATAAAAATAAAAAAATTAAATAATTTTTAATTATAGGAAAGTTATTTATTTATCCTAAATCATGTTAAACAAAATATATTGTATCTTACAAATTTCCCAATAGTTTTATATAAAATGCACCAAAAATACATTGAAAAAGAAAATCATTTATATGTTAACAAAATGTAAATTATCTATTATTCAATCATAATTATGTTCAAATAAATTACTTTAAAAATCATATTTAACAAAAACTATGATAAACTGATGGTTTAAACATTGTCCCAATAACCCATACAAATTAAATTAAATTTAACTTAATTAACGTATTCATAGTAAATGGTAAGTTTATTAATTAAAATAACTTATAAATATAAATAAATAGAACAGAATCAGATATTTTGTATATGCCATTTCAACATTAATTTAGTATCTTTACTAATAAAGGATGTTTTTAATTAATTTTAAATTTTTATTTATTAATAAATTGTTTTGCTTATATTTATTTTATTTTTAATTGCTATACATTTGTCATAAGGAATATTTCTTATTAAACTCTATATTTTAACATATTTATACACAAATTTAGGATAATGTAAAAACAACACATTTTTAAACATATGTATGATATTTAAATTAAAGTAATTAATAGAGATAAAATGAATCATCCGTAATCCAAATAAATAAATAAAAATGATAAAAATAAAATAAATATACTATAATCAATATTATAGGCTTTTAAGGATAACCTAGAAATTATAAAATAAAAACTATATATAAAATATGAAAGTTGACCGTAGAAACAATTTTCATTGTAAAGTCTGAATTCTTGATAATCCTTGTACAACATTAATTTCATATTTTCATATTTTCATTTACATGTGCTGATTTGGAAAGATGGGAGGAAGTCTTGAATTGAGAGATAGGGCAGACCTACAAGAGATATGGTGTCTCTCACTGCAGATACCCCTCTGTTTCACTTATATGAAAACGTTGATTGTGAATAAATGCAAAATTTCATCAGATGCACTGTTATCTTTCACTTTACTTCCTTTATTATCTAAATTGGAAACATTGGAAGTTCAAAACTGTGATTCTGTGAAAACCATATTTGATATCAAATGTACAACAAAAGACACATCAATTACCTTTCTTCTGAAGAAATTGGTTTTACAGAAGCTGCCAAATCTGGAAACCGTTTGTAGTGAAGTTACAGAAGCTAATCCAGCTCATCGAGAAGGAACAAATCCTATAATTACGTTCCCCTGTGTGTCGTCGTTGACACTATTGGATTTGCCCAACTTCAAGCATAATACTATATATGGCATTCATGATGATGCACCACCAACATTTGAGGTTTGCGCTTCTTCTTTTTTCAATAACATATACATTCTCACACATATGCTTTGTATCAAATATATATAATGCATTAAATGTGCTTGAATCTTTGTAAACAATCTCCTACCAACCATCGAAATATTTCTCATTGTTTTCTTCCTATAGAAACCACTATTCATCTCATTTATCAAACTTTTCTTCTCAAAATTAATTATAAATATCAAAATGGTTGCCGCTTTATGAGCAGCTACTTCGTCTGGCTAGTTCATCCTTTTTTCTCTTTTAAATGCTCTTGTTCACACATTTTTTATTTTATCTTGAAATGTTTCAGTTTTCCACTAATTGTTTGGTATTTTGTGTTACTATTTTAAGGTTGTGAAAGGAATAGTTGATGGGATAAAGAAAATGTAGAGATAATTGAATATAAAGAAAATGTGGAGATAATGGAATGTGAAAATAGTAGTTGAAAGAAAGTGGTGTAGTTGTCTTTATAGTAGATGTTAGCTTCATTCAAATGGTAGAGTATATGGGTATTTATAAACTCATAGATTATTATAGAATATGCTAGTTATGTGAAATGTCCTAGATTTTTATCTATGTAGAATATTTTTTATTTTTCTTCTTATCTTAGATTTTTCTATAATATTCTAAAACTTATATTACATCTCAGTTCTTCTATCCTAGGAATTTCTGCATTCTTCTAGAATTTGCATTACATTTTAATATTTTGGCATGAAAGTTCACAATTTCAATTTTACAGAGTTGAATTTATGACTGTACAAACCTGCTTTTACATGGTTATTGGTTTCTCGTTGCAGCTAATTATACCCAACTTAGAGCATCTGACAGTGGGTAAAAATGAATTAAAGATGATTGTGGACGGAGAATTTCAGAGAAATCTTTTAGACAAGTTAAAAGTTCTCGGTCTGTGTTTTGATATTGAGTGTGATGAATTTCCGGATTATGGATTTCTACAACAGTTGCCAAATGTAAAGAAGCTTGTGGTGTGTAGTAGTTCATTCAAAGTGATTTTCTTCGATCAAAGACCAAATAATTGTGAACTTCTATCACAGCTGAAAGAATTACGGTTGGAGTCCCTAGAAGAGCTAGTTTCCATTGGGTTAGAGAACTCGTGGACCGATGCCTTTGTCAGAAAACTAGAAACTTTTGAGGTCATCAGCTGTTCCAGTTTGGAAAACTTGGTAGCATGCACAGTATCTTTCTCAAATCTGATATGTTTAAAGGTAGAAAGTTGTGATAGTTTGTCATATATGTTTACATCCTCAACTGCCAAAAGTTTGGGTCAACTTCAAAGAATGGAGATAAACAACTGTAAATCAATTGTAGAAATCGTATCTACAGAAAGGGAGGAAACAGATGAGAATGAGATAATATTTGAGCGGCTTCAGGTTTTGGATCTTAGAGGATTAAAAGAACTGACGTGCTTTTGCGCTGGCAACTTCACTTTAAGTTTTCCATCTTTAGAGGAAGTCCATGTCATCGAGTGCAGCTCCATGAAAACTTTTAGTGCAGTCACCAAAATAGATAATCCGACAAGGTGGTACTATTCAGAATATGCGAGACCCCGAAAGGAAACTGATCTTAATTCTGCCCTGCACAGAAATTTTGAAGAAGAGGTATGCATACTTTTGTCTTAATATTTGTTCCATAGAATTAGGTGTATGCTAATTTGTAACATTCTTTTTAATTTCCTTTTATCAAGTGGTATGATTCATCATTTTCATTAAAAAATACTCTACATTTTCTTACCTACAATTTATAAGTAGCTAGGTTATTCTCTTTTTTTCAATGGAAAAATTTAATTCAACTAATTCTCGAAGGGGAATTCAGTAACAAAGTCATAAACAAGGCTAGTTATTCGTGCTCTGAATTGATAACATTATTTTTAGCGTAATGTTTTCTTGAGCTGCATCGTGTTTAAGATTAACTTCTATGCGTTCTTTTGTTTTAAATAGGCTCTCGATGCCTCTAGAAATAGTTCAGATTCAGATGCCGATGGAGATAGTGACCACGGTACATCAATATTAACTAATGCTACTAAAATTTGGTAACTTTTTTTCTATGATGAGTGATACTATCATTTGCTCTATGTACGTGCAGGTGATGATTAATTAGAAGCAGTTTTTCACAGCATAACATATGGTTACGTAAGATTTGGTAAGTAATTTTGTATCAGTGTCATTTTATGTTTTATTGATATCTATTTAAGGGGATATTTCTTTGTTAATTTTTATTTATGAAACTATTGTACAGCATGATATTCGCTACAATACTACTTTTACTTCTTCTATAGTTTAATTTATAACTTTTTTAAATGGCTTTTATGAAAGTATAATTGCTTTTATAATTCGTCTAGGTTGAGCCCCTGTTGCTGTCTCCAATATTGCATAAATTAAGAGGAGATTGATGAAGACATAAAGAATGGATGAAGATGAATGTGTCCCGATTTTATTACGTGTGATTGTGTTTACAAAAATGAAAAAAAAAATGTTGTTCTACCCAGTCGAAGATGAATGTGTCCCTATTTTATTAGGTGTGGTTGTGTTTTCAAAAAAAAAAAAACAACAGTTGAAGATGAAATACATTATTATTTGTATTATGTAATGTGTGAGATTAAAAATGATGAACAGTCATGAATATTCATTAAAGGTGAAGTGATGAACTGTGTCACTAAATATTGACTGTATTTGCATGTGCTTATGCTGATTAAAAAAAAATGTATGCTTGTATTCATTTGCTCTTAATTTTACCTTCATGTGATCATAATGATTCGCTAGTACTCAACTTTTATCATGGTTCACTTTTGAGTCTTCTGTTGTCACATAGGTAATGTACATGCGTATTTGTTTATAAAAGAAAGTTGATGAAGGCATGAAGATTTTTGAGAAAATGTCTCATACAACATTTTAATAGAAGCTCTGTGCAGGAATAAAACTGTAGAAAGGTTTATTTTGTTGATGGAAGACATGAAGTAATAAACTACTTAAAAAAAGTAATTTCAATTTAAATATAGATTATAATTAATTCATGTTTAAAACATCCACATGCATTTTTAACGAATAGTTTTATGAAGTTGGTGAACTATAAAAACTCAAGGTTGTCAGGTTCCTTTCAAATTTCAGGTTGTTTTTAGTACTTTGAACCCATTTTGAAAACAGCAAAGCCGAAATAAGAAGCATACATTGAAAAATACAGCATTTATAAATAAAAATATTTAATTTGTAATTTCAAGTTTATCTTTGTCTTGGATAATTGGTTTAGCTGAATTGAGAATTTTACTAATAGTCATTTATGAATAGTTAACAGGTATGTTAGCATGCATTAATAGATTATATTGCCTTACTCTTTACAAATATACGGTATTAATTGATTAATAAGTTTAACTGACTAAAAATATACAGCATTGATGATTAATCAATGTGTTTGGTTACCACAAATCCTATAAACCCTATAAAGCTCTTAAGAACATATTAATAATTGAACTGGTTTTCTGTACTCAAGCTTTAACTCTTCGCTTGAATGCAATAAACTTATTTTTAATCTTTAATTTAACAATTCGCTTGAAGATAAAATCTCAGATGTGTCTGACATTATTCTCTCTCTTATATATATATATATATATATATATATATTAATCTGTATATCGACTCATTTTTTTTAAGATTATAATTAAAAAAATTGACCCATACAAAGATGGATATTACTTAGAATTTTTTGGATGTTTCAAGTGTGAGCAGCAGTAACCTGTAAACGAGGGTAATGTTGAGTAAGGGAAAGAGAATGCAAGGGTGAGGCAGACGCGTATAAAGGAGAAAAGAAATGGAAAATGGTTGATGGTGATCAATCAGAGGTTTCTTATTCTTAGTTTGTCTCACACTCAAGGTAATATTTTTAAACTACCACTTATCCATGGATCCATTGCTCAAATGATACTGTTTTTAGCTGAATTATAGTGCCGGTTAGTGTAAAATTTAGTTAATATGAAATAATTAATCATCATTTTATCATTTCCATAACAATTAGTTCTCAGATTTTTTAAAATATCAATTTAACAAATCATACAGTTACAATTAACCCAACATTACATTCACGAATCAAGAACCACAAGCAAGAACAAGATCATTACACATACAGTACATATGCAAACAAATTAGCTCGCCATACCTGGTTTGGCTTTCCTCCACCACTAATGTTAACTATGCTAGGTTCTCTTTTTCACTGAACTACCCCTTCTTCGATCTGACACCCCTCAAGTCACACACTAGAAACACACCACACCTTACAACTAAGCCAACTTATTTTGGTTGATAATATAGCCATTTAACATCCTTTAAATTTTTTCTTATTTTCTTATTCCACCTTTTTAATGCAACGAATAATATTTCTTGTCATGTAAGACTTGTACGCATCACAACCAACTCTACCTTATTAACTCCATGGTTCTAGAAAGTTAACTTTAAAGACAATAATAAGAACTTGAGATCCTGAAAGAAAGACAACAATAGAGAAGAATGCAACACTACACATATTGGAAAGGTACAAAATTCCACCACAAAAATAAAATATTCGAATAGAATTGCAAACAACATATTAGCTCAAGAACCAAAGCAAAGCAAGCACAAAAACACAAATAAAATAAGAAAATAACACTCACCACAATGGAGAAGACCAGCGACTAAAACAAAGAACAGTGGAATGAAAAAGTGACGTGATGGCAACAACAATGAAAGAAGTGTGGCGACAATGGTGGCGTTCACATACGGAGATGAAGAGAGACACCAAAATGTAGCTTTGTTGGTTCACATAGGTGAAAAAGAAGAAAATTATAGAAGTGGGTTTGTGACTTTCCACAAAATTTTAATCCTGGAAATAAATATTGCTTCAATTATTTTAATAACGGAAGATATAACACCTCGATTTTACTAATAAAAAAATGCCTAAAAAGCCTACAAAAAAATCAAATTTTCATTGGCAATTAAGAAATTTGGATCAAACTTTTGGCATCGGTTTTTGCAAGCATAAATACTCTTTGTCATCGATTCTAAAAACAACTAAGACATTAAGGGCTATTCGGACAAGTAATAAATTATAACGGTTAGTTTCAAAGATCCTATGAGAGCATTCTATGAATAACTGTAGCCATAAGTCTTGTTTTGTGAGGGAATCAATTTTGGAAGACCCTATTGTAGCTTTTCTATAAATAATCGAAATCATAGACCCTGTGCAATAAGGAATAACTTAAACTGTCATTTAAAAAAAAATAAAATTGATGATTTAACATCCCTTTAGGTTTTATTTGTTAATTAATTAAGACCAAAAGCTACATACGACTTTGGTTCTTTAGTGACGTCGGTTAAACGTCTGACTTCTGTTATTTTAGACTTTTGACGTCTATTAATAGACATCAATTTATGGGTTTTTTTTAAATTAAAAAAATTTCCATCGTGAAGGTGAGAAAGTAAACAGGTGCCGCTAAGAGGGTGAGGAGAAAAACGCGCACAATACGGTTCAAAAATCACTGTCGTAGTTGTCCTAGAATGCGGCCAAGAACTGCACCAAAAGCTAATGAAAACGAATTTTAATCGGTGCAAATGAAAGATAATGGTTCCAAACGTAATATAATCAGTGCAAAATAATTTGAAATGGTGCAACATGGAAGAAAAATTACATGAACGTTAATTGCGAACGAGAGAAAGGAGAGCAGAAGATGAACGCAACGAGAGAGAAAACGTGTAACTGGCGAACGCGAACGAAGCAAAAAATCAAACGAAAACGTGAAAGAAAGTGAGGCTCACATTTTGAGTTATTGGGGTTTAAAAGGGCATTTGACGTCGGTCCCCCTAGATCCGACGTCTAATTGCTAAAAATATCCATTTTGGCGCTAGTTTTGGGATATTTTCGCAGCTTATTAACGTTTGGAGAAGGGGATCCGACGTCTAATGTCTGCAAAAGTGAGCTTTCAATTACGATTTTGCAGCTTTCGGCAGAGGATTTAAGATCGGATCTGGAGTCATCGACGTTTTTTTTTACGTCGGATCTCGGGGCCCGACGTCTAAAGAAGGATTTGACGTCTGATTTGGGGGGCTCGACGTCTATGTCATAAAAAAAATTAATATTGGGGTTTAAAATGGGATATTTTTATACCTTTTTAATGTATGATCTGTGGGGGCCGACCTCTAAAGAAAGATTTGATGTCTGATTTTGGGGGGACAACGTTTATGTCGTAAAAAAATAAATATTACCTTTAAAATGAGATATTTTCGGATCTTTTTGACGTCTAATCTGAGGGGCCTGACGTCTAAGGAGGATTTGACGTCTGACCCTAGGGAACCGACTTTTATAATGACATTTTATTTAGAAAAATGTCATCGGCCATTTTTACGTTGAATTTTCGATGGTCAGACATTATACGCATGACGTTAAAGGCCATTTTTGCACTAGTGTAAACCCTGTTCACGAGGGAATAACTTAAACTGTCATCTTTTTGAAAAAAATTGATGATTTAACATCCCTTTAGGTTTTATTTGTTAATTAATTAAGACAAAAAGGTACATATGACCTTGGTTCTTTAGTGAACTGAGACTTATATGTTCACAAAATTTACAAAAATTCTACTATAACATTTTATGCTGTGGTTTCATCAAAATCAAAGCGTATTAAACATATTAGTAGAAGCCTAATTTTGTACTAGTGAAAGAAGACAATTACACGAAGGAAGACTAGACTGTTTGTTGTGGTGTGTTAGTGATAGGAGACAATTACACAAAAATGAAGAAGAAGGAAGACTATTTGGTGATGTGCGGGACAACACAAATGAGGATTATGCAAATGGAAAGAAAGAGGGGAAAAGTCTAATCTCACCCAATTTTACCCTTTTAGAACAAACTTTCAAACTCTTTTAATGAACTTCCTCTCACCTAATTATAAACAAACACTTCAAAATAAGTTATCCATGTCAATTTTAATTGAGGCTAAAGTCTAATCTCGTTCAAGTAATAAAACAATCTCATTTATGGCTTTGGAGGTGTCAATGATAATTTTTACTCTCATGAAGGACCTTATTGCATGCTCTCAATGACCTTCCTCACTTTCAAAGACTTACACTTGCCAAATTGAGAACAATTCATGTTCTTTGAAACCTATCTTCTTAACGAATGTTTCTATATGCTTGAGTGAATAAGTAACACTTTTTTTAACTTTCTTGCTTAAGTAACACTATTTGTTTAAGAAATGCACAAAATTCGAATACCCCTTGAATGAGTGTGCAAGTGACAACTATTGTAAGCAAATTCGTGCTTTAAAAACTGTTGGAACAATTTTCCAAGAACTTTGGGAAACAAGATGAACAACAATGTAGACTTGATATAATCTTCTAGACGTGAATACACACTTTCCTAAAAGCAATATTTCGTCCCTTATAAGAGTGAATGGGACCACGAAATCCGCTTTTGAGATACAAAGAAGAAATACAACAATGATACTCACTCTTAGTATTAACGTTAAACAAGAATATGATTCCCAGGAATTGATTTGTGTGTTAAGAGAATGAGTGAAAAGATTTCAGTAGAGCACATGATCCCTTTATATAGATGTTGATCAGACATCTTTCTAATCCAAGAGATACCAGATTTTGATTAGTTACAATTTTTGATTGTAACTTTTCATGAATGGTTGTAACTCTTCATGAATAACAACTTTTCTGACTAGTTACATTTTTTTATTGTAACTTTTCATGAATGATTGTAACTCTTCATGAATATTGTAACTCTTCATAAATCTAAAACTGTCTCTAATACTTTTAAATTCCAACAAAAACTTCATTTGCGTTGCTATTTTAATCTTCACTAGTTTACTCAAAAAATTAATCAAACTACATTTTACGATTTGATTCAAACAAAATTCCAATTATTCATGCTAGTTTTAATTTGAAAATATCAAATCTCTAGAAAAAAAACATAATAAGGAAAATAATCATGGAAAGCAGTTTACCATTCACACCTTTTTACGCTTTCCTACGTGTATCCCTCTTCCGCACAATATATTCTTTATTTGTTGAAGGTCAAATATTCATTTGTACTGCACAATTATTTGTTGAAGGTCAAATATTCATTTGAACTGTAGTATGCCATTAATATTTTTAATATTTCGAATATATACCATAATATGAACTTATTGTTAAAACTCAATAGGGGAAATAAAATAATAATAATAATAGTAATACATAGAGAACTAATATAATATAAAAAAAATGAGCTCCAAACCAATCATTCATTAAAAGACTGAAAAAAGTTATCTTGGTTTTTCTATTTTGTTCAAACATGTAATCATGTAATTTTTGAAAGTTTTATAAGTCAATAAGTTATATCAAATCTTATAAATTTATAAAACTATTTTAAACATTTTACATTCTCACTACATAAACGCCAAGAAAATTCAAATTACAAAATCTTAATTGTTTTAGAGTAAAAATCAAATAAGTGTATCACTTACATAGTCCTTTCAAATTTGCAACACTTTGATTTTATCAAAAATATTATTTTAAAGTAATAATCCATTACATTTCTAACCAATATTTTTCCCATTCTTAAAAATTTAGCACGCCATTAACGTTGATTATGGTTTTATTTTAGTACATGTACATATAATTTTTTAAGTAATTAAACAATATCCTCTTTTCTTAATTAGTTATTGACTAATATGTTTCCACTTTATGTTTATGTTTGTTGGAAAATAGATGTAATTCGACCTTGTACAAGATAAATAATCTTTGAAGATGGACTTTTTGGGGCCTTTTGGAAAAGTTGTCGAAAGAGTGGCTAATTTTGTATGGAAACATGGGGTTCGACACATGACTTACATTGTCCATTACAAGCAAAATGTTGTTGAACTGAGCGACACTGTTAAAGATCTAAGATTTGAAAAACAAAAGATAGATCATAAATGTGACGAGGGTACAAAAAATCTAAACAACATTGAAGGAAAGGTTATTGAATGGGTTCGAAAAGTGAGTGAAATTGAGACTACAGTAGAGGTGTTTGAGAACGATGATGACCACACAAGGGCCCGATCACCCAATTTTTTGTTTTTCCATACTTGTGGAATAGACACAGGTTAGGAAGACAGGCACATAAGATGAAATATGATCTTAAAAGACTAATTGATGAGTCCCCTGAGCTTGATGAAGTTTTCTATAGGCAAAATGTAACATCTAATGATGCCACATTGTCTTGTGGTTTTGTAGAATTTAGTTCTATAAAATCCATGATGGAAAACGTAATGATCCAACTTCAAGATTCTACTGTGAGAATGATTGGATTGTATGGGCGAGGGGGTGTGGGTAAGAGCACTTTAGTCAAAGAAATTGCAAGGAAGGCTAAAGAGAAAAAATTGTTTGATGTGGTGGTTAAAGTAGAGATAACAGCCGACCCTAATCCACATAAAATTCAGGAAGAAATTGCTTAAGTGTTAGGACTAAGATTGGAAGGGGAAGGTGAAAATGTGAGAGCTGATTGTCTGCGGAGGAGGTTAAAGAAAGAATCGGGGAACATCCTTTTAATCTTTGATGACCTTTGGGACAAATTAGACCTAAACAAGTTAGGGATTCCAGTTGAAGATTATGATGAAGGTGATGATTTAAGTAGTGATAACAAGGATTTTGATCGACAAAAGCCGGATAATAAAGATGGTGACAGTGATCCTAGTGGCAAAGTGTTGAAAAAAGAAAAAATCTTCGGTGGTCACAAGGGGTGCAAGATTTTTCTAACTTCACGAGATAAAAATGTGTTAAGCGTTGAACTGAATGTAAAGTCAACTTTTTGTGTAAGGGAATTAGATGATAATGATGCTTTGATGTTGTTTCAAAAGTTGGTTGGAATACATAATGAAATGTCTAGCTTTAAACAAGAAATTGTGAAGAAGTATTGTGAAGGATTACCTATGGCAATAGTAGTAGTTGCAAGGGCACTAAGAAACAAGAGTGAATCAGTGTGGGAAGCAACAATACAAAGACATAAAAAGCATGAATTGGGGGGTGAAGGGACATCTATGGATATTTCAGTGAAGATGAGTTATGACCATCTTGAAAATGAAGAAATCAAGTCTATTTTCTTACTTTGTGCTCAAATAGGCCCTCGAGCATTAATCATGGACTTAGTGAAGTATTGTTTTGGTTTGGGTATACTTGAAGGGGTCTCCTCGCTTTCGGAAGCTCGAGAAAAAATTAAGACATCAATCCAAAAGTTAAAAGACTCTGGCTTATTGTTGGACGAAAGTTCTAGTAATCATTTCAACATGCATGGCATGGTTCGAGACACTGCTTTGTCTATAGCACACAAGGATCATAATGTTTTTAATCTGAGAAATGGAAAGCTAGATGACTGGCCCGAACTCGAAAATTGCACTTCCATTTCTATGTGCAATAGTGATATCATTGATGGGCTTGAAGTCATAAATTGTCCTCAACTTAAACTTTTCCAAATCGACACTAATGATCCATATTTGGAAATACCTGAGAGTTTTTTTAGAGAATGAAAAATCTGAGAGTTCTAATAATGACTGGTTTTTGTTTATCAAACTTACCACATTCAATTCAATACCTATCAAAACTCAGAATGCTTTGTTTACAGCGATGTACTTTAGATTGCAACCTCTCTATAATAGGAAAGCTGAAAAAATTGAGAATTCTCAGCTTCTCTGGATCTCTACTTAAAAATTTGCCGACTGAGTTACAATGCTGGGAGAAGTTACGAATGTTAGATATCAGTGATTGTTCTGAATTGAAGATTATACCACCTAATGTTATATCAAGGTTAACATGTTTGGAAGAGTTATATATAAGAGAAAGCTTGATCAAAATGTTGGTGGAAAGAGAGACAAACAAAGGTCAAGATTTGTTTCTTTCCGAGCTAAAGAATTTACATCAGTTGAAAGTGGTGGAGTTAAGTATCCCATGTGTTTCAAATTTTCCCAATCGCTTGTTCTTTGACAAGTTAAGAGATTACAAGATTGTGATTGGTGACTTTGAATCCTTTTCTCTTGGAGAATTTAGGATGCTGGATAAACATGAAACATTCAGAGTTTTATCATTGCAACTAAAGGATAACACTAATTAACATTCATTCTCAGGAAAGCATAAAAGTTTTGTTTAAAACAGTACAAACTTTGTTGTTAGGAAAGATAAATGGTGTTCAAGAAGTTGTGAATGATTTGAATATAGATGGATTTCAAGATCTGAGGCACTTATCCATCTTAAATAACAAGGACATCAAATATGTCAATTCAACAGAATTGTGTAATATTTATGTGAATATTTTCCCCAATTTGGAATCTCTCTGTCTCTATAATCTGGGGAACTTGGACATGATATGTTATGGTCCAATTACAGTTGAGTCATTTGCCAAATTAAGAAACATCAAGATTGAGATGTGTCATCGATTGAAGAATCTCTACTCCTTTGACATGGTTAAGTTTCCTATTAGTGCACAAACATGTGAGATTTCTGAATGTAATTATGACATGGATATATTTCTTTCTAGTCTAGAAATAATTGAAGTTTCTGAATGTGAATCTTTAAAGGAGATCCTTCAAATACCAAAGCATTATGGAAAGATTGAGTTTCTTAAGTTGCATACTTTGACACTCCGATTATTACCATTGTTTGAATGTTTTTATACCAAAGTGGAGAAATTTTGTTGGCCGCATCTAGCAAAGGCTCAAACTACAATTAGGGGTCACACTGAACTTACTAGTGAAGAAGAAAAACAAAGTGATGAGGAACCTCCTCTTTTTGGTGAAATGGTATGATATTGCATACTTTTCCTACAATTTTAAATAATAAGTTCAATTGTTCTAAATATATTAATCATGTATGTATGTGTTTGCAGGTTGAAATTCCAAACTTAGAGACCTTGAATTTATCCTCACTCAAGATTTATAAGATATGGAGTGACCAACACTCGTCAAGTTTCATTTTTCAAAACTTGATAAAATTAGTTGTGAAAGATTGTGATAAATTAACATATCTATGTTCGTTGTCTATGGCTAGAAGTTTGAAGAAGTTGAAAAGCCTTGTCACAAGTGAATGTCCAGTTATGGAGAAGATTTTTGAGACTGAAAGAAATAGTGCAAACAAGGTGTGTATTGGCATAAATAAGTAAATGTTTATAGTTGACCAAATATTAAGTTTATGACTTTATTATTATTGAGGTTGTGAAAGGAATAATTGATGAGATAGAGAAAATATGGAGATAATATAATGTGAAAATAATAGTTGGAAGAAGTGCATTTTGTAGTTGTCTTGTGCTATGTGTTGTCATAGATGCTGTCTTACATCAAATGGTAGTATACATAAGTAATTATAAACAATAGATTATTATAGAAATTGCTACTATCTTAATTTTTTCAATAGTATTCTATAATTTGTATTAAATTTCAATAATTCTATCTTAAGATTTTCTATACTGTTCTAGAATTTGCATTACACTTTAATATTCTTCCTTGATGTAAATTCGATAACTCCATGCATAGTATGCAATAGTTCAAACCTTGCTCTATGTAATGCCTTTGTGAAAATATATGTAATTTGATTTTCTTCCTCCATTACCTTGACCCATTCATCTTGTTTTGCGGGGCCTTCAAATCTTTTAAAGTCTAGTATGGCCAAGTTGCAAGATTCATATATGTCTACTAGAGATCTTGCTTGTCTTGGAGATTAAGGTGATGATTATTCTCAATCTTAAATTGATGTTGGAGTTGTAGGAGATTCTAGAGCATGTATATTGTTATCGTGTTAGCTTGTAATGGATTGATTGATGGGCATGTATATTGTCTTCCTCTCATTTCGCACTTCTTCCTAGTTCCAAGTAGTGCTTTCATATACTTCAATGTCTCTACTAATGGTTAGCTTCTTTGTCTGAAGATTGTAGGCTCTATAGCCTTTTGATTATGTACTGTATCCCAAGAATATTACTTGTATAGTCTTGTCTTCAAGCTTGTGCCTTCTTTGATCAACAACATGTATGTAGTAGATAGATCCAAATACTTGTAAGTGTTAAGCTGAAGTGTAGAATAACTTGCTTTTGACTACTTCAAGCTTAATACGAATCTTGCTTTTGACTACCTTGGTTGGACATTTGTTTAGAATGTAAAGTTAAGTGTAGAATACTTCAGTCCAAAAAGTGTTGGGCATAGTTTTCTCTTTTATCATTGATCTTGTCATCTTCATGGCAGTGTAATTCTTTCTCTCTAAGACACCATTTTTGTTGAGGAGAATATGCTACTATAAGTTATCATTCTATGTCTTACTCCTTTCCATGATCACTTTTAAGTACTTTTATCTGTTTTCCACTTTGCTTTGCAATAAGGACCTTGAATTTCCTGAATATATCTTGTACATATCTTCTAAAATGCCCTGTTTGTACTAAACTTTCCAATGTATCTTTCAGTGTGATACAGTCTTCCGTGATGTGTCCCAAGTTTTGATGATATTGACAATGCTTCCGCCCATCAGCCCCCTAGGAGTGGGGGATTGCGCCAAGGTTAGCAGACCATCTTCTTCCATTACCCTCGCCCTTGGTGCATTCAAAGGCGTATAATGAACATACTGAGGCACCCTAGGAAGGTCTCTGTGTCTTTGCTCGCTTTCTCCCTCATTTCTCCCCAACATCCGTCCTTCATCCTTCCTTCCCCGGTTTGATCTAGCCTACAGAAGCACCTCTTCTCTTTGTGCTTGTTAGAAAGCACGCCCCTCCTCAATTCGAATAAACCTTGCTGCCCTATTCTGCAGCTCGGCCAATGTCTGGGGTTCCTCTGCATAAAGGAAGTCCACGAAAGGTCCCGGTCTTAGCGCGATGCCACCGCGATCCCCTTCAAGATATCAACTCCACTACACCGATCGGTCGTCTCCTGTAGGAAAACACTCTGACGCTCAAGTCAGTTTTTTAGTTCGAAAAGTCTCAACGCTGTAATTATTTAGATCAAAAAGTACCTTAACCTGGGCACGCATCATATATTTATCAACTTGATTCCTAACGACGACCGTTACCTGCTAATTAATGCCATATTCATTTCGTATATTTTATTTCCTATTGTTTGTTCTCTGACCATTAACGCCCCATGTTTCGTTTTTTCACTGCATTGATTGACCTTTAATGCTCTTTATTTGTCTATTATTTGCCTCCACCCACTCTCAGTTTTAACCGATCAGCCACCTCCCTATCTAACCGATTGGCCAACCTTCCTTACCGGACTAGGCCTCTTTCGGTGCCCACCGGTTACACTACATACACCATTGATTACATTAGTGGAGACAACATATGTACTCTGTGTGCATGTATCAAATATTTTATACAAGGATTATAATACTTTGACACTCAATAAAATTTTACAATCACTTCATATATTTTTTTTCAATTTTTTTTATAAATTCAAAAATTCCCTTTTTTTATAAGTATATATTACCTTATTGTCAAGTGGTGATGGTACTGTCAAAGAATCACTTTCTTTTATATAAATGAGATGTTATCTTGACAAGACAAAGTTGATATCATTCAGCATATGCCTTACACTTTGCTGCAAGTGTCGTATTTCCTTACAATTCTACGAGCAAATGTATGTTCAATTAATTATAGATCAAATATCATCAATTCGTCCTCTACATTATCACAATCTGACAGTGATTATTACATATCATCATTGGCCTCCAGCCCTCAATCTATGTAACTTTGGGTAACAAACATGAAAATGAATTCCGACATGCCAATCTTATAATGTGACTAAGCGTGCATTGATTTTACACACGTGATTGAACACATGCATCAATCACAATTTGAAAAATTATTTATTGGATACTTATTTATGATTTCGGCCTATACTTTTAAGTTGTGCAAGTAAAGATTTCCTCAGCCTTTACTTTTGCATTTCTAAAGCTAAGGCTGCTCACAGACAATCTTGTACCATCACGTAGTTAATTTGTCACCGATTATTACTTATCAGGAATATTCGAGCATTCAAGGTTATTTATTTGTCTTGTATATAAAAGAGATGGATTACTAATAGCCATAACCTGCTTTTGCTGGTGCTTTTCTCAGTTAAAGTGGTTGTCACTGGGGAATAAGGGAGTAGAGATGATTTTACGTGGAGAATTAAGTTCTTACTATCTTGTTTTCGGATGCATTTGGGTATGAAATTCTAGAAGAGGTTCCCAATATAGAGAAGCTTGCGGTATGTGGTGGTTCCTTGAAGAAGATGTTCTGCTGTCAAAGTCCTAATAATGTAGATTATAGTGGACTTCTATTACAGCTGAAAATATTACACTTGGAGTCCCTCGAAAAGTTGGTTTCCATTGGGTTAGAGAACTCTTTGACTCAGCCCTTTGTCAGAAATCTAGAAACCCTTGAAATCCTTAAGTGTTCCAGTTTAGAAAACTTGGTAACATGCAGAGTGTCTTTCTCGAATCTGATATATTTAAAAGTTGAAAATTGCGATAGCTTGTCATATTTGTTCACATCTTCAACAGCCAAAAGTTTGGCTAAACTCCAAAGAATGGCGATAGAAGAGTGTGAATCAATAGAAGAAATAGCGTCTAAAGGGGAGGAATTGTTGGGTAAACGTTAAATGGGTGGGAACCACCACTTGTTGAATAAGGAAGCCAATGTTCCCCACTTTGTAAAGTTGAGGATTTTGGGGAAAGTGTTTTTCCTTGTCTGCTGAAGTACCGAAAATATGCACAATGTTTCTTGGAGTTTAGTTCTTTTATTGGTTATAAAAGAAGTGTAAGATGTGCAAAGAAAAAACCACCACCACCGAGAAAGAAATAAGCAAAGTTGCAGTAGAGAAAGAAAGCTGTGTGAGTGTGTGGGAAGAGAGGGAGAACCACGGGAAAATTGGTGTAGCACCACCGTGAAGAGAGAAAGTGAGTATGTTATTTATTGTGTTGAGTTATTGCGAGTTGTGATGTTGTGTGCACCACTGTGAGAGTAAAGAGTGATTGTTGTATTTCTGAAAGCTTTTATTTTCAATAAAAGTATATTTGGTACCAACAGGAATCAGATGATGAGGATGAAATAATATTTCCGAAGCTCAATTGTTTGAATCTTAAATATCTGAACAATCTCCTATGGCTTTACAAAGGGAGTTTAAGTTTTCCATTGTTGGAGGACTTGTCAATAACACAGTGCGACGAGATGGCAACTTTATGTCCATGAACTCTGAAGACAATTAAGTTGGCCGAAGTTATTCCATTGGAAATTGATCTTAGCTCTACTCTGTTTAAGGAATTTATGAGCAAGCTACGTGTTTATTTATTCAACATTCTGGTACCAAAAAAGGAACATTTTCTATGATAACAAACAAATCTGAATGTCTGAAATATTAGTTATATTTGGTGGTTTCTAGCAAAACTATATTAAAAAAAATCTGAATTCTTGTTATCGTGGAAAAGATTAATTTCATATTTTTATTTATTCGTTTACATGTGCTGATTTCGCAAGATGGGAAGGAGATGGATTCTTGAGTTCAGAGATAGGACAGACCTAAAAGAGATATGGCGTGTCTCACTGCAAAACCCCGACTGTTTCACTTACTTGGAAACCTTGGTTGTGGATGGATGCCAACTTTTATCATATGGGAAGTTCGAAACTGTTATTCTGTCAAAACCATATTTGATGTTCAATGTGCACAAGAAACAATCACTTTTCCTCTTAATAAATTAGTTTTACTGAAGCTGCCAAATCTTGAAACTGTTTGGAATGAAGATCCTGCTGAAACTGTTACAGAGCAAACAAATCCTAAGGTTAAATTTCTCAGTGTAACGTCATTGATACTGTCATTTGCCGAAGTTGAATCATAGTAGTATACATAGATTCTTCTACATCCATTGAAATTATGATGCATCAAATATTGCTTAAATCTTGATAACAATCTCCTATCAACCATCGAAAGTTTTTTACATTATTTTCTACACGGAGGAACCACCTTTCTCTCATTTATCAAATTTTTCATCTAAAATTTAAACTCGAAATTGTTGTAAGTGCATACGGTATACCTGGCCTGGTTAATTCATCTTTTTTACACTTTTGTAAATAAACGTTTTTTCTTTCAAATTGACTTGTTCACACCTATTTTTATTTTATATTGATTTGTTTAATTTTTCACTAATTATCAGACTTATTTTAGCATGAAAGTTCACGAGTTCAATTTTATATAAAGAGACCAATATATATGACTCTGCTAACTGCTTCCACTTCGTTATTTGTTTCTCTTTGTAGCTAATTACACCGAACTTAGAACATCTGAAAGTGGGTGAAAATGAATTTATGTGGAGGTACTCTGGAGGCAAGTAAGTTGTCTGAAGTTAAACATGAAGGATCAAACACTACTTTGGAAATAGGTCTCAACTCTATTATCAAGAAGGAATTTATGAGAAAGGTACGTCGTTAATATATTTTTTATTGAACATTGTTACGTTCTGGTCTATATAAAAAATGCACCTCTGAGAGCCCGTTGGTTATATATATATTATTTGTCACTAAAAATAATAAATATGAAGAAGAAGGAAAAAGAACATTGTTTAAAATAATTATAAATTTTATCATTCATAATAACCATTTTTATTTATTTATTTATTTACTCGTCACAAACACACCGTAACTGTTCAACAAATTTTTAATATGATAACTAAATAAAATTATAAATCTCAATTCTTAACTTGGTTTTGCAAGTCTTGAAGTCAGGTAATGTGAATTAGGTATGTAAAGTGTGTTTTTTTTCGCAAAAAAAAAAAAAACCACTAATAAAAATAATGAGTATTTCATATTTGTAGAGTACTAATTAATTTTAAATATATGATTGACTCTTGTAAATAATTAGTTTCATATTTTTACTTATTGTTTGCACGTGCAGATTTCAAAGCTTGTAAATAATTTATTTTAGTTTAATTTAATGTCTTATTGATTTCTCTTTAAATGGATATTTCTGTGATGTTTTAGTTATGAGACTTAAGTATAGAATGATATTCTCTATAAATAATTCTACTTTTACTTCCTTTATAATTAGTTTCATATTCTTTTCTTAGTAAACTTTATGAAAGTATAGTAATTATTCTTATAATTTGTATAGGTTGAATCTGAGTTGCCGACTACAATATTGCAGTAATTAAGAGGAGATTGAAGACATAATTAAAGAGTGGATGAAGATGAATTTGTCCCTATTTTACTATATCTGTGTGATTGTGTTTTTATAAAACAAAAAATTGTGTTGTTCTACCTCGTTGAAGATTTATACATTATATTATTTATATTGTGTAATGTGTGAGATTAAAAGTGATGAACGGTCATGAATATTGAGTAAAGGTGAAAGTCATGAATTAAAGTGAAGTAGCAGAGTTGCAATAATTTTATTTCGTCATTGCTTTATATTTCTTAGTAATTACACCGAATTTAGAACATCTGACAGTGGGTAAAAATGAATTGAAGATGATTGTGAACGGAGAATATTAAGGAAACCACTTTCACAAGTTAAAAGTAGTTACTCTGTGCTTTCATATTGAGTCCGATGTATTTCTGGAATTTATGCAACTCATGCCAAATGTGGAGAAGCTTGTGGTGTGTTATGGTTTCTTGAAGGGGTCCTCCGCTGTAAAAATTACACTTGAAGTCCTTTCGAAAAGGGGCTTTAGAGAACTCTTGGATTATGTTCTTTGTTAAATTTACATAAAAAATGTAATAATGTTAAGTTTAAAAATAATATGTGAAAGTTAAATTTACATAATTTTTTTTATATAAAAAAATGTAAAGTAATGAAATGTACCAAATAAAAGAAAGAAATTAACACCAAACTTTTTTTTTTAATGTGGAAAACTTTAATATGAAGGAAAAATTGTAGGGAAGTCCAGTCAAAACTATTCCAGAAATAATAGTTAATAAGTATATCATAAATTTTTTTAGAGCTTCAAGAATCAATAGAAAATATTATCTTCACCAGTAAGACACAAGAATGTCTCAATGGGTATCTAGCTAAACAACATGATGCAAATGGTTGCATTCTTTTAAGCTAGGGTCCAATAAATTGGTCCCATCAAACAAAATCTTCATCTCATCAATTAATTGGAATCATGGTTAACAAAACTAGTTTTTTCCTTTAATGTAGCAAGTTCTTGCAAGTAAAATCTTTGTCATCATGTATGAATCATTCTAATCCATATGAATTTTCTTTAATGATAATTGCTTCCTTTGTAATGTACATAGTATCCAATGACATATGACCTTCATATGCTTTGACATCGAATGCAAGGTCGAGTTTTTATTGAGACGGATTGCACTTTGCCAATCAAAATAAAAAAACATATTTTTCTCTAGATAATTTCGACTCTTTGAGCTTATTAATAGTGTTACAAAATTGACAAGTGTATTAAATCGTACAAGTAATAAAGTGGATAAGTCCAAATATTATTTCTCATAGAGACTTGCGTTATTATGCATAACAATTATGTTTATTCACTAATCAAGGTTAAGAAACTTTGAAATAATAAAAAGTATTGATTTTTAATTATAAAATAATTCTAAAATTGTAAAAAAAATGTTGATAGGGGAGCAATATAAGTGCTAAACCCAATCCCTGATGTGTTTGGTTTTTTATGATGATAACACATTGATTGTAACAACACATATATGTTTTCATAACAACAAAAATGTGTATTTGTGATTCATACATATGTTGGTATGTAAATGTTTCTTTATGATTGACACATATGATGATATGTTGTTTGGTCTGCATACTTCTATGATCAAAATTTGGTTTATATCTACCGCATGCATACTGAATGTTTTTGTGTGATAAAACCACAAGCACAAAGCAACTCTGTATGAAATAATCGATTATAGTGATGTTGTAATCAATTAAGTTCATCAGATAACTTATGTTTTAAACTGTAGCAAAACAACAAGTTTTAATCGATTACATTAAGCGTATAATCGATTAAAATTAGTGTCTTTGCAAACATCTTTTTAAATGTGTTGTGATGAGTTTTGAAGTGAAAAAGTTTTCAATTAAGTCGGTTATTATTTGAAAATTGTTTTCAAGCTAAGTCATGACAGTAATAACAGTCATATTTTTCAAAAAATTTGACTAACATTTATTAGCAATCGATTACAATAAATGTGCATTCAATTAGAACTTTTTTAATTGTAATTTTGTTACAAATGTAAATAATGTAAACGATTACATTACTTAAGTAATCGATTGAATTGAGTTTGTTATGAGAAAACTATAAATTGACGCATTGCACACTACTCTCAAGACTTTTGATCATTCTTAACTTTCATATCTGATATTAATTGAGAAAAGAATTACAGGTGTGTTGAGATACTCCAAGAAACAAGATATACAGAAGTTGATAATCTTGAAGGTTTCTTAAAGAACATATTTGGTTTTCACTGCTAATCAACTACTGCACTACTGAGGTGTACTTTTTACTGATCAGATTTCGTTTATTAGCAATCTTGGATTGTTTTGTTCCTTGTGCGTGCGGCCAGGAAGAAGAGCGAGGAGTTCTTTGTACTTTGAGAGGTGTTTGAAAGGGTGACTGTAGAAGAGGATTGTTCTTACTACAGAGCTTTGTTATTGGGTATATTAGATTAGTGAGTTAGAGAGGTGATTTATATTTTGATAGATTGGTCGTTGTGAAGCCTTGTTGTAAAATATAGTGCAATTGGCTTTCAATCTTAAGTTGATTGAAAGGACAGTGGATGTAGGCATTGAGGCCAAACCAATATAAACCCTGTGTTTGTATTTCTCTCCTTATCTCTTTTACTTTCATTGCATGCGCTTCATTGCTTGGATTTAAAGATAGATTAAAGATCATTCTAAGTTTATGAAAAGATTGAAAAATAAATTGTTTTTATTGATCACCAATTCACCCCCTCCCCCCTTGGTAAGAGAAACAAGGCACTTCTTTTCTAACAAAATCGATAAAATTGCGTGAATGTGGTTTGAACATTTCGAACTGTTAAATCATTTAGTTTGAACCACTAATTTTGATGATATATCTGGTCATACATTCTGATACTTATCATTTTACATCCGCTGTTAATGAACATGTGTATTCTTAAATGTTTCACAAACATAAATACGTTGGCATTCAAGCACTAACTGTTTTACTCTTATATATGCTTGATCATATCTGATACATGTTTGATTACATCTGATATATTCTTAAAACTTTATCGATAATTTATACTCTGATTGATTAAATCCATTACTGTTAGCTTTTCTACAAATTAATAGGGGAGAAATTGAAAAAAATTGAGCTACTGATTATTGACAGTGGGAGCATCATTTTATTTCATACATATACATTTTGATGTATCTCTGCAAGATTTATAGTCTCTTGCATCAAATATCTACTCTGATACCTTTTTTGCTAATGTCCAAAGGGGAGAGAGATAGTTGAATTTGTTTGTTAATCCTAATTAAATTAACAAGAGAGATAGTTGACATTATGAATGTTGGATTGATAGATAAAATATATGTGACTATGTGCCTGAATATAAATGTTTGAAAATAATTTTTGGTTGTGCATTGTACATCATGATTGTGCATAATTAAAAAAGGGAGAGATTGTTGATAGGAGGAGCAATATAAGTGCTAAACCAAATCCCTGATGTGTTTGATTTTTGATGATGACAACACATTGATTGTAACAACACATATGTGTTTTCATAACAACAACAGAATTGTGTATTTGTGATTGATACATATGTTGATATGTAAATGTTTCTTTATGATTGATACATATGATGATATGTTGTTTGGTTTGCATACTTCTATGATCAAAATTGAGTTTATATCTACTGTATGCATACTGAATGTTTTTGTGTGATAAAACCACAATCCAAGTTTACCAATTCTAACTATTTTTTCCAACTTCTAACCATCCTAATTTGTATTATACACCTAATTAGACTTAACTAAACGTTCCTAAACCTATCTAACATCAATCTAAAGTGTTTATGAATCAATTCCTACTTCAAAACCTCAAAAATCACAACTTATGGACTCAAAATCCCTTATACCACTTTTGACACAATTTTGTCCACTTTAAGAACTCAAGCAAGTCACATTTGACTTGCTAAAGCTGCTCCAACTAAACAATTGAGCATCTAACCTCTACTTCTCATTTTCACTACTCCACTTCCTCACAAATGATTTAAAACAATTATAAATCACTTCACTTTCAAACTAAACACCTTCCTAACAAATTTTAAACCTTTCACACCGCCAATTACAGATTACACAACATCTAATCATGTTTAATTACACATATCATCAATTTGCACATTACCACATTCAAGTTACACATCACATATATCTTAAAATCAAATTCAGTTCAACCAACTCAATATTCACAATTTCATCATGCATATATTACAAATTTCTAATTCAAAACAAATCTAGATTCCCTTACCTCAGAGATATGCTGCCCAATTCTAGAAAACTCCAATCAATGCTTACACCGCAAGGTAACTCTAGAAAACCCTACCAATCATCGATTGGTGATGGAAAACCAACCTTAGAACTTAAATTGAGCTACAATTTAGAAGAAAAGGTAACCCTTGATCCATGCAAACAGAACCAATTTGCATGATCAAGAACCCTAGACGCTCAAGAAAAGGTTAACCACTTACCCACTCGATTCGCCCAATTGATCAGTCAGATGTGAAGCCCTTGACGCCGTGATCGTCTAGGTACCTCTTGATCATCAAACCGACAACCAAAAAGTGAGGAATAATAGAGAGAAGTTAAAGAAACGGAAGAGAATAGTGTTTTAGAGAGATAAAGTGTTTTAGATAATGAACCGAGCTTTAAAAAGTTATATTTATATTATAAGGTTATTTTAAAATAAAATGTTCGTCTCATTATTTTAATACACCTATATACTCTAATACTCTATTTTTTAGGTTCTTACAATCCTGAAATTAAATTGTATAATAAAAATAGTTTGAAAAGATAAGTCAGTAATACTATTAGTTAAGGTTTTCAATAAATTATAATGTTGGTGAAATATATATATATATATATATATATATATATATATATATATATATATATATATATATATATATATATGCTACCAATATACCCTATTTTTAGTGCACTGCCCTTGCCTTTTCAACTGATGTTGTATAATGGTAGATAGTCTTAATTCACCTCTAAAATAACCAACCAATACCATGCAAAGTGAAAGATAGAGGCACCCTACTCAACTATGCAATGATTACAGCTATTATTATGAACATACCCATTATCTCTATCTCTTCCCAACATGGAGAGAGAGTAGTTAGCTCAAAGATTTCTAGTTGTACTAATATCACAACCTAAAATTATACTCGTACAATTATTGAACATTATAAGGACATCCATAAAACAAGAGAAATATAAATATTAAATGATCATCAAATCAATTAAACACAACTATTTCTTACACCAAAATATATTGCAGCATTGTTCTATGTCACCTTAATCACTTATCACCCTAAAGTTTAGGCTTTGACTTCTTCCTTTGTCTTCTGCACTGGATTATCGTTAATCTCTTCCTTCTTCTTTTTAGTTTCTACCGCACTTATTTCTTGTTTCTTTTTCTCTTTCTTTTCATTTAACTTGATATATTTCTCAGTTTTTCGTCTTTTTCTTTTCTCGCGCTTTTTGTTTCTCTTGTTTCTCCACCAACCCCACAATGGAATGAGTCTTTGAAGTCTCCACTTCCACAATAGGCAGGATAGGCTCCGAGTAAAAGCACCTTTGTCAGAGGTCAAAGAAGCCCTGAAAAGGTTTATTGCCTGACAAAATTTATATAATTAGACAAATGTTAAATAAAACCATAGTATCAATCAGATTTTCTTAAACCAATATCGAAAGAACAATCGTCAAGAGTGGATTGTGAACCTTACCTTTGACTTCTTGATTTTCAGCAGATGTTCCTCCAAATCAGTAGACAGGAGATTATCCGAATCACGAAATGAAATTGGAAGACTGATAGATGTCAACGGTGACAATTGCAGATTATCCCACACAACAAATAGACAAGGCCTCTTCATAAATCCCACACCATCTTTTTTTTTTCTATCTGAAGATCTTGGGTCCAACATTTTGATATCTTTGGGCTGTTGTAGCATATCATGTTTCTTTGAAATCATTCTCTTTTCACAGATGATACGACCCTTCTCATTTTTCATTTCTCCAAGGCCATACCAATATTTGGCGGTGTCATCTTGACTTGAATTTGATAGTGGATTTCTCTCACAACCAAAATAAGGAGCCACCTTGGGATTCAGCAAGGATTTGTTCGATGACTCTATGAACCACGACGGATCCAGATTCTTCACACTTTTGTACAAGTTACGAATGCTTCCTAAGGACAATTTGCCATTCCTAAGCTTCAGAATAGATGCAAGAAGTGGTATGGGCCAGCAGGACAGTTTGTTATTCTTAAGGTTCAGAACAGATCCAAGAGGTGTTGTGAGGAAGCTGGCCAGAAAATCGACAAAATCCCCGTCTGCTTCAACAAATTCAATCTTGTTTTTTGATTTACTCACCATTACCTTGATTTCTAAATAATCTTTGGAATGAGTTGAGCCAATAACTCGTGAGAAAGAGACCGATCGCTTGGATGTTGTGTTTCCCAATAATACATCACTAAGAGGGGTTTTGGAGGTTAATGCTTGCTTCAGTATCTTAAGTATCTGAAAGAAGATAAGTAAAAGATTACCATAAACTTGAAACTCCTACTATCTAATATTGGACTATCATTCTTGAAACATAAAAAATTCGTGCAAGCGCTTCCTCATAAATATTACCTTTTCTCTGTCAAGAAAGTCTTCTTTATAGTCTTCTAGTTTTTTCTGTCCAGGTTTAATGAATTCACTTGGAGAACTTCGGCGCACTGTCAAGTTATCATAGATGAAGAACATGGCCTTTCCTTTAACAAAAACGCCATCGTCACCAGTAGCCTCTTCCAGCAGTTCTATTTCTTTCCTCATCAATGCGTCGCAGTCGCACTTTACATCACAAAACGAGCTCACCAACAAATTACTTCCTTTTTTTGCACAGTTATGACACATGAAATACTTTGTGGGTTCTGAATCATCCACTTTCACTTTTAGCCTCTGGCAAGAGCTCTCTAAGGGGTTGCGCGGAGAATGTAACATTTTCTGGCAGATCGTGTTCCTAAAAACATCAGTCTTCAAATTATTAACACTCTTGTACAGCTCGTTGATGCAACCAAGCCAAACTTGTTGTTCAGATCTGTTGCGAAGCCCCAACATATCCTTAAAACTCTGGCACATATTATTGATGCAACCAGTTCCTTCTTCTTGTTTAGAGGTGTTGTCACGCCTTTGTTGTTGTTCAGAGGTGTTCTGAGGTCCTTGTTGTTCAGAGCCGTTGTCGCGCCCTTCTTGTTGTTCAGAACCGTTGTTGCGCCCTTGTTGTTCAGAGCCGTTGTCACGCCCCTGTTCTTCAGAGGTGTTCACACGCTCTACATGGTCCAAGGTGTCCAAAAGGCGGATGATAGTTCCCAATGGAAGGGTAAGGAAACTGAAGAGAACATCTACGAATTCCCCACTTGCTTCCGCTACAATCACACGATTTCTTTTATCGTCCACCCAATATTTCAAAGGGATTGTTACCTCTTTGTTGGAAGACATTACTGAAACATAAAACTAAACAACATTAACCCATTAATCTAACAAAACATGTACGATTTTGGTGAAATTTCTTATACTTCAACTCAATCTTTGCTTGGGTTGCGTTCCCTACGCGATATTTTTAACAATTATACTTGTGGGTCTATTTTTAAGGGATAAGTAAACGTGATGAGAGGGTTATGTATGCTCTTAGTATTAAGGAAGCTGCGAAGAGAAAGGTATATTTTGGTTCTTCTAAAGATGCTTTTCAATCTGAAGTTCTAAAATTTGTTAAAGCAAGTTCCGTTTTCAGATCCAATTTCTTTTGGATTATAATTACATTCTTAAAAGTTTTTCTAAAATAGAAGGAGATAAATTGAGTCAACTCCTTCAACCCACACTCCCATGAACTCACTCACCATTGAAGAAATATAAATACTTAACATTACAACTAAATAACTCCAGAAAAAAGAAAAAAAAATTGAGTGCCAACAGCACAACCGATCCGGAGAGACTTTGATTAGGGGGCAAGAATAAAACCCCCCGTGTTTAAGTAATCATAAAAAATACATTGCTTTTACAGAGAGGAAGAGACAGAAAAACTTGAAAAGTAATGGAGAGATGATCAACCCAGATTGAGAAATGTAGAGAATAAGTTTATGATAGATGAAAGAATCATTCTAAATATATACAAACTCATATAGAACCACTGGATTTAAGCTGTAAATGAGAGAATTCATCAGAAGAGGGAAATCAACCAAAAAGCATTTGTTTCCTGTAACCCCAAAATTCATCTAATACGAATCAGATAAAACATTCCACTATGTGTTTTACGGAATAAGGAAAGTTTGGTATGAAATGTTGAACTGTAAACATAAGTATGTTAAAGTCGTCGGAGAACCTGTTTCCTCCGAAGGCCACGGAAAGAGTTCAGCACATATCTGCGAGAGTTTAGAACCTTGAAACGGACGTTGACCTAAAGCCCCATAGAGATGACTAAAACTTCGAAAGTAAACTGTAAAATGCTTTACAATTATATACATTCCACATCCCGATAGATATTTAATTAATCTTTAAGGACAACATGTTTTATTATAACCCAAAATTCAAATTTTAATTTCGAAATGGTGTCATAATATTTTATATAATGTACACAAGTAAATAAAAATATCTTTTTAATCTTAGAAAAGGCCTGCATAGGAACTAATTAATAGACATGTAAGCAAAATACATTTAGTTTTGATTTTCATGTCTCTAGTGACACCTTAAAAATAGAAATAAATAGTATCATTGTTGAATTACAAAGTTTTATAATCTTATATACACAAAAAAAAATATTTTATAAATTTTGTCTACCGTTTCTCTTGTACCAATTATATTTTGTACTATGAAAAGGGCAATGTGCTTACAACCATTGGTTGGTGGAGGAACCTCAATGATTAATTACCAATTCAACACATTATCGTTGGCTTGGCTGTCACCAGACCCACCATCTGAACACCACAAGTGGAAAATATGAGACATTTGGCCCAGTATCTTGTCTTTTTCTTTTTCTTTTTCTTTTTCTTTTTCTTTCTTTTTCTTCTCTTGTCTCATTCTTTCTGTGAGACCCGTAATAATTAGCTTAAGTTAATCCTGACATCTCACCCTTAATGCTTGCCACCTCATTTCCAGCCATTTAAAACCCACTTCCTAATCTGACCACAATTCTGTCTGACGTGCACGAAGCACCACGCTCATCATTCTCTGAAACATTAAAACGCACTAAACTCTGCATGCACACACGCCACTTGTCACGTTGGAATCTTCTAAATCAGAGTTTGGTGTGCATGTGGCAACCTGTGACACGTTCTTCCAATTGAACGTTGGTTTAACAAAACCAGACTTTTCGAAAACTCTCTCTCTCTTGCACGAACTCATCTTCAACCTCTGAACTCACCCTTTCATCTTCTCCAACTTCTCTCTAAAAAACCCTAAACTTCTCTCTACTGTAATCCTTACGTTTCTTCTCCAATCGCGTTTTCAGCACCGTAGGAACACCCACTGCACTAAGAGCTATCCATTGGACCGAACAGCTTCAAAGACTGACACTGGTAAGTCCCTTTCGTAGTTCGTCCTTAGGTTCTGGAAAAATAGAGTTTTAGTTGCATGCAAACTGGTATTCTAAGAGTTCTGTAATCTGTGGTTAGATTTGGTTCTGGAAGAGTCAAGAATCCTAAGCAAAACGTAGTTGGACGAAGCCATTTTTATACATCTAGAACAAGCTTGAATTTCAATCCGGGTAAGGGAAGCTTATATGTTTAATTTATACTGTATGTTGAATGATCTGAGTTGCATGAATGAAGAATATAAAATTTGAGATGTATGGATGATCACTGTTATTGTGCATGTATGAATTTCATGAAGTTGAGCTGTTATGAATGGTTACTGAGATCTGATATGAATTCTGGTTTTGATTGATCTGTTATGGATGAACACTGACTTTTATGTATGATATATGTTGTTGATCTTGATTAAAAAGCATGTTGAATGGATTATGTATGAATGGAGTATGTTTATGATATATTTGGAAGGATTTGGATATTGAAACTGTATGATAATGATGTTGAAGGTGAATTAAATCTGGAATGAATGTTATAAAGTTGGAAAAATGAAATCTGGAAAATTCTGTTAAGTTTGAGAAATCTGGAATTTTAATCTTCCCTTTTATGAATGACGCTCGTCACTGTACGGTCATAGACCGTTCGGTTTTTCAGCAAAATAACTTAGATTTGGAATTCCTTCATTTGGAAGGAATTCTGCTCGAGAACGAGCGTCCCCAATTTAGTGAATGAGCGTTCGTTTCAGCTCAGCTTAGATAAATATTTGAAACTTTACAAATACGTGACGTTCGGCCTTAAGTCGAACGTTCTTCCTCAGTAACGTTCAGCCTCATGTCGAGCGTTCGTCCTTAATGTCGTTCGGCCTTATGTCGAACGATCGTTCTATAGAGCGTTCGCCCTTATACTGAACGTTCGTCTGAAATGGCGTTCGGTCTTATACCGAAGCGTTCGTCCTAAATAGCGCTCGGGTTGTATCCAGCGTTCGTTCTGATTTGTGCTCGGTCATTGACCCAGCGTTCGTCCAAGGAGGGTTCGGTTTTATAACTGAACGCTCGTCCTTATCATTGAATTCTGAGCGAACGTAACTGGCGTTCGTCCAAATTGTTAATTAACGTTCGTTCTTTGACTGGTAGGGTTGTTTTCTGAAATCAGTTCATATTTGGTTGTTTATCTAAATACTTTCTTACTGGTTTATCCTTTGGATTCTACCTGGATTCTTTACACTTAAAATCTTTCTAAGTATCATCCATATTTTCTAAGATCAGTACCTTCAAATTATTAAGTGTCGAAACGTATTAAGTGGATAAATGGTTCGTTTCTTTTGTTCAGAAACGAGAAGGTAGGAGTACTGTAACATGTTGGTCCCTATTGATTAAATGGTGAACATTCGTGAATTTAAGAGAGTGGAACATAGAATGAAAATGTGAAAATGAGAAATGTTTGATGTGGACGAATGATATGTTGAACGAATTATTGGAATTGGATTTTTACGAGCGTTCCAGGGAGGAACGTCTCTTATATGATTGAATATTGAATTGGTAAGGTATGACTGTGGTTAGTTAATGCTGGCTTGGTCCATCCTGATATTCCGTGATACACCTCTTTAAGTAGAAGGGGGTAGTCATGCGTGGGAATGGCAGGAGGCTCTAGTCCATTGAGTACTCCGGACAGATAGGGTTAACCTCGAGTGGCAGCTGGGGATTGATCAGTTACTACACCACTCGGGTGCAAGGACGCCTGTAACTACATGGTTCATACAGTCCGGACGGTCTGTCTTATTATATGTCTTTATATGATTATTATTTGATGAATCACATGCTGTATGTGTGTTTAGAAATGTAACTGTATGTGTTGATTGTATAAATTAAATATTATAAGCTTACCCTTGCATTTCCATTGTGTTGTCTCTTGTATATGTACGTCCGTCTTGTCAAATGCAATGATCATCCGTTGTGGATGTGAGCAGATGGTGGAGCATCCCTTGAAGCAATGCTGGAAGAAGAAAATTTGGACGACTCCAATCTGGTTGAAGTTGAAGTAAAGGTCGAGCCTTAGAGTGCTCGTTTGATTTAGGCTGTACATGTTAGCATAGTTATAACGTTCGACCACTTATTTTGAAAGGCCGTTCGTCTTAATCATCTCTGCTTGTATTTTGGTGCACGTTAGTTTATGGATTTAAGAGCGTTCACTCTTGGTTTCATTGTATGCGTTTATACGC
Source organism: Vigna umbellata (assembly GCF_029865625.1). Lineage (NCBI taxonomy): Eukaryota > Viridiplantae > Streptophyta > Magnoliopsida > Fabales > Fabaceae > Vigna > Vigna umbellata. The sequence goes on along the minus strand of NC_142174.1, from coordinate 8,260,724 downwards.
GTCCTCTGTACTGATGCCGTTAGGCTTTTAAATCCTGTTTTAATGCAAAGACTGTTTGTGATTTCTGTTAATTGTAATTAATTCTGAATTATAGTGATTACTGTATTTTGGGATGTTACAATAGTGGTATCAGAACAGTTTTGTTCTTCTAAGGACACTGTAGGGTTATGAGTGCACTGTGTTTTGCTGTGTGCTTATTGCATGTTTAATGAGTTATTATTGTTTTAACTCTTGGACATAACTAATGCTCGTTTGTTTTTCTCTGCATCCAGAGAACAAATGGCACCTAGACTTCCTCCTCCTCCTCAACCGAATGAGTCCGAAACGTCCAACAACACTAGATTGTTGGAAACCGTGGTGGAAAGATTGCATCAACAGAATACCACGTTGCTGGAGCAAAACGCCACCCTGATGCAGCAAAACCAAGCTGCTATGCAAGGTTTGGAGGCCTCGCGTGTCAATTCTGAAAACACGCAAAGGCAGTTGATGGAAATCTTGGCTGCAACTAGAGGTGCGCCTGGAGCATCTTCTTCAAACGCTGCTCAACCTGCTGCCGAGTGGAGTTTGGAGAGCTTCCTGCAGCATCACCCAGCTAAGTTCAGTGGGAAGTGCCTCCCTGATGAGGCTGATCAGTGGCTAAGGGATATGGAGAGGATTTTTAACGCCAAAAGGTGTCCGGATGAGAACAGGTTGGCGTATACAGAATACTTATTAACTGGAGAAGCAAGCCATTGGTGGACGAGCACAAGGGCCATACTGGTAGACGCTCACCGCCCTGTTACTTGGGAAGTATTCCGTAATAAGTTTTATGAGGAATATTTCCCTGACAGCGTAAAGTTTGCAAAGGAGGTGGAGTTTTTGCAACTGGTTCAAGGTGGAATGTCTGTATCAGAATACACCAATAAGTTTAAACACCTTGTCCGATTCAATACAATGGCCACTAGTGAGGAGTGGCAGTGCAGAAAATTTGAGAATGGTCTACGCAGTGATCTGAAGGTTGTGATTTCCAGTTTATGCATCCGAACGTTCCCTGCCATGGTGGAGAGGGCTAAGGTACTGGAAAAGAATTTGGCAGAGGTGGAACGGTATAAGAAACAGCAAACAGTAAGGGGGCCAATTGTCTCAAGGGGGAGTGTGAATCAGAGAGGATCCCTTTACGCTCGTCCAGCAGCCAACACAAGTGGATCTCAAGCCTTGATTCCTGCTGGACAGTCTGGACAGCAAGGTAGTATCACTTGTTTTCAGTGTGGAGGGCCACACTACCGTTCATCATGCCCTCAGTTGGCGAGAGGAAAATCTTGTACTCGTTGCGGAAGAAGTGGACATGGAACGAATGAGTGCAACTCTGGTGGGAGAGCAGTGATGAGGCCGCCAAACGCAGGGAGAAATCAGCAAGGAAGGGGTGGTCGAGCCCAAGCTACTGGGCGTGTGTACGCAATTACTGGTGCGGAAGCAGCAAGTTCAGGTACACTTATCACCAGTACTTGCTTGTTATATGGAATGCAATGTTGTGTGCTGTTTGATTCGGGGGCGACGCACTCCTTCATCTCGAAGGCGTGTGTTGAAAAGCTGGGAATAGTGGAGAGAGATATGCAGTTTGAATTGGTGGTATCAACACCAGCAGCTGGAGAGCTTAGGACATCTACCGTATGCATTAGATGTCCTATTGTGGTAGAGGGGCATAGTTATAAGGTGAATTTAATCTGTTTACCTTTGAAGGACTTGGAGATAATTCTAGGAATGGATTGGCTAGCTGCCAACCATATTATTATTGATTGTGGCAAGAAGGAATTAGTGTTTCCTGAAGAGGATGAAGAATACTTGGGTGTAACTTTCGGTCAATTGAAAGAGGATATAATGGAAGGTGCAAGCTGTTTTCTCATCATGACGCATGAAGATAAGGAGTTAAGGGGGTTGGCAGAAGCACGGATGTACAAGGGGAGCAGTATTGAGAGCACGGTTGTGAATGAATTTCTGGACGTATTTCCAGAAGAGATACCAGGATTGCCTCCTGTTAGAGAGATTGAATTCACCATTGATTTGGTGACAACAGCTGCACCTATATCTGTTCAACCTTACCGGATGGCGCCTGCAGAATTGACCGAGCTTAAGAAACAGATTGAAGAACTTATGGAGAAGCAATTCATCAGACCAAGTGTATCACCATGGGGAGCTCCTGTACTCTTGGTGAAAAAGAAAGATGGTAGCTCTCGGTTATGTATAGACTACAGGCAATTAAATAAGCTGACCATCAAGAACAAATACCCGTTGCCAAGGATAGATGATTTGCTGGATCAGCTGCATGGAGCAACGGTATTTTCAAAAATTGATTTGCGTTCAGGATATCACCAAATAAGGGTTAAGGAGGACGACATCCAGAAGACAGCCTTTAGATCACGTTATGGACATTATGAGTACGTGGTCATGCCATTTGGAGTAACGAACGCTCCAGCCATCTTCATGGATTACATGAACCGGATATTCAGACCCTATTTGGATAAGTTTGTAGTTGTGTTTATAGATGATATTCTCATCTACTCCAAAACCAATGCCGAACATGAGGAGCATTTGAGAACAGTACTAACCGTATTGAGGGAGAAAGAGTTGTACGCAAAGCTGTCAAAGTGTGAATTCTGGTTAAAGGAGGTGCAGTTTTTGGGACATGTGATCTCGGCTGAAGGCATTTCAGTGGATCCCTCTAAGGTGAGGGCAGTGTTGGATTGGAAGAGCCCTCGTTCAGTCACAGAAGTGAGGAGTTTTGTGGGACTAGCAGGCTATTACAGACGTTTCATAGAGGGGTTCGCCAAGATAGTGGCTCCACTTACTCAGTTGACTAGAAAGGATCATCCATTCGCTTGGACTGATATGTGTGAGGAACGGTTCCAGGAGCTGAAGGCGAAACTGACGAGCGCTCCAGTTTTAATTATCCCAGACACGTCCAAGCCATTTGAAGTATACTGTGACGCTTCTCACCATGGTTTAGGCTGTGTGCTCATGCAAGAGAGACGTGCAGTAGCTTACGCGTCTCGCCAGTTGAAGATTCATGAAAAGAATTATCCCACTCACGATTTGGAGTTAGCAGCAGTTGTGTTCGCATTAAAGATTTGGAGGCACTATCTATACGGATCAACATTTCAAGTCTTTAGTGATCACAAGAGCCTCAAATATTTGTTTGATCAGAGGGAGCTGAATATGAGGCAAACACGTTGGTTGGAGTTTTTAAAAGATTATGATTTCGAACTGCTGTATCACCCTGGGAAAGCCAATGTAGTGGCAGACGCTCTGAGCAGGAAGGCAGTGCAAGTTTCGTTTATGATGGTGAAAGAGTTTAATTTGGTGGAGAGTTTTAGGGATTTGAGATTACAATTTGATCTAGGAGCGGATGTGATAAGGTGCTGTAATCTTAGAATTTCCAGTGATGTGTTTGACAGAATTTGGATGAAGCAAAGAGAGGATGAAGAATTGGTGAAGATCTTTGATGCACTCGGTACAGACAAAGCTAAGGAGTTTAATGCTGGAACAGATGGTATGTTACGTTACCTTGGTAGGACGTGCATTCCCAACGATGGCGAGCTGAAGCGGATTATTTTGGAGGAAGCTCATCATAGTCGTCTTAGCATGCACCCTGGCATGACTAAGATGTATCAAGACCTACGAAAATCGTTTTGGTGGCCTGGAATGAAGAGTGATGTTGCACGCTTTGTGGCATCTTGCTTGACCTGTCAACGTGCAAAGGCTGAACACCAACGTCCAGGAGGGTTGCTTCAATCACTGGAAATTCCAGAATGGAAGTGGGACAGCATCTCCATGGATTTTGTGACTCACCTGCCACGAACAGTGAGGAATCATGACTCAATTTGGGTGATCGTGGACAGACTAACGAAGAGCGCTCACTTTCTACCAGTGAATTTGAAGATGTCAATGACGAATTTGGCTAAGTTGTATATCAAGGAGATCGTTCGTCTTCATGGAGTGCCCTCAAGCATCATTTCTGACCGAGACACGAGATTTACATCTCGGTTTTGGCAATCACTGCAAGGCGAATTGGGAAGCAAGCTGCAGATGAGTTCAGCATATCATCCGCAAACTGACGGCCAATCTGAACGTACCATCCAGACACTAGAAGATTTATTGAGGACATGCGTCCTAGACCACTTAGGCGCATGGGATGAGGTCTTGCCACTGGTGGAGTTCACGTACAACAATAGTTTCCAATCTAGCATTGGAATGGCGCCGTTTGAAGCTCTCTATGGGAGGAAGTGCAGAACGCCACTTTGCTGGTTCCAGGAAGGGGAGAACGTAATAACTGGACCTGAACTCATCCAGCAAACAACCGAGAAGGTTAAATTGATCCAAGACAGATTGAAGACGTCCCTGAGCAGGCAGAAATCTTATGCGGATAGAAGAAGGAGGCCTTTGGAGTTTGCTGCAGGAGATCACGTATTCTTGAGACTGAATCCAATCACTGGAGTGGGAAGAGTTGTTCGTCCAAAGAAGCTGTCTCCCAAGTTCATAGGACCGTATCAGATTTTAAAGAAGATTGGACCAATAGCCTATGAACTCGCGTTACCTCCTCAATTATCAAATTTGCATCCGATCTTCCATGTGTCTCAGCTTAGGAGATACATATCTAATCCTTCTCATGTCTTGGAGCTGGAAAACATTCAACTGCGCCAAGACAGAACGTTGGAGCTACAGCCAGTCCGCATTGAAGATGAACGCACCAAGCTGCATAAAGGAAAAGACATTCGTTTGGTGAAGATAGTGTGGGATGCTAAGACTGGAGATTCAACGTGGGAAGTGGAGAGTGCAATGAAGGACTTGTATCCGCACTTATTCACGGGTAAGTTATAAATTTTCGAGGACGAAAATTTTTGTAGTTAGGGAGAATGTGAGACCCGTAATAATTAGCTTAAGTTAATCCTGACATCTCACCCTTAATGCTTGCCACCTCATTTCCAGCCATTTAAAACCCACTTCCTAATCTGACCACAATTCTGTCTGACGTGCACGAAGCACCACGCTCATCATTCTCTGAAACATTAAAACGCACTAAACTCTGCATGCACACACGCCACTTGTCACGTTGGAATCTTCTAAATCAGAGTTTGGTGTGCATGTGGCAACCTGTGACACGTTCTTCCAATTGAACGTTGGTTTAACAAAACCAGACTTTTCGAAAACTCTCTCTCTCTTGCACGAACTCATCTTCAACCTCTGAACTCACCCTTTCATCTTCTCCAACTTCTCTCTAAAAAACCCTAAACTTCTCTCTACTGTAATCCTTACGTTTCTTCTCCAATCGCGTTTTCAGCACCGTAGGAACACCCACTGCACTAAGAGCTATCCATTGGACCGAACAGCTTCAAAGACTGACACTGGTAAGTCCCTTTCGTAGTTCGTCCTTAGGTTCTGGAAAAATAGAGTTTTAGTTGCATGCAAACTGGTATTCTAAGAGTTCTGTAATCTGTGGTTAGATTTGGTTCTGGAAGAGTCAAGAATCCTAAGCAAAACGTAGTTGGACGAAGCCATTTTTATACATCTAGAACAAGCTTGAATTTCAATCCGGGTAAGGGAAGCTTATATGTTTAATTTATACTGTATGTTGAATGATCTGAGTTGCATGAATGAAGAATATAAAATTTGAGATGTATGGATGATCACTGTTATTGTGCATGTATGAATTTCATGAAGTTGAGCTGTTATGAATGGTTACTGAGATCTGATATGAATTCTGGTTTTGATTGATCTGTTATGGATGAACACTGACTTTTATGTATGATATATGTTGTTGATCTTGATTAAAAAGCATGTTGAATGGATTATGTATGAATGGAGTATGTTTATGATATATTTGGAAGGATTTGGATATTGAAACTGTATGATAATGATGTTGAAGGTGAATTAAATCTGGAATGAATGTTATAAAGTTGGAAAAATGAAATCTGGAAAATTCTGTTAAGTTTGAGAAATCTGGAATTTTAATCTTCCCTTTTATGAATGACGCTCGTCACTGTACGGTCATAGACCGTTCGGTTTTTCAGCAAAATAACTTAGATTTGGAATTCCTTCATTTGGAAGGAATTCTGCTCGAGAACGAGCGTCCCCAATTTAGTGAATGAGCGTTCGTTTCAGCTCAGCTTAGATAAATATTTGAAACTTTACAAATACGTGACGTTCGGCCTTAAGTCGAACGTTCTTCCTCAGTAACGTTCAGCCTCATGTCGAGCGTTCGTCCTTAATGTCGTTCGGCCTTATGTCGAACGATCGTTCTATAGAGCGTTCGCCCTTATACTGAACGTTCGTCTGAAATGGCGTTCGGTCTTATACCGAAGCGTTCGTCCTAAATAGCGCTCGGGTTGTATCCAGCGTTCGTTCTGATTTGTGCTCGGTCATTGACCCAGCGTTCGTCCAAGGAGGGTTCGGTTTTATAACTGAACGCTCGTCCTTGTCATTGAATTCTGAGCGAACGTAACTGGCGTTCGTCCAAATTGTTAATTAACGTTCGTTCTTTGACTGGTAGGGTTGTTTTCTGAAATCAGTTCATATTTGGTTGTTTATCTAAATACTTTCTTACTGGTTTATCCTTTGGATTCTACCTGGATTCTTTACACTTAAAATCTTTCTAAGTATCATCCATATTTTCTAAGATCAGTACCTTCAAATTATTAAGTGTCGAAACGTATTAAGTGGATAAATGGTTCGTTTCTTTTGTTCAGAAACGAGAAGGTAGGAGTACTGTAACATGTTGGTCCCTATTGATTAAATGGTGAACATTCGTGAATTTAAGAGAGTGGAACATAGAATGAAAATGTGAAAATGAGAAATGTTTGATGTGGACGAATGATATGTTGAACGAATTATTGGAATTGGATTTTTACGAGCGTTCCAGGGAGGAACGTCTCTTATATGATTGAATATTGAATTGGTAAGGTATGACTGTGGTTAGTTAATGCTGGCTTGGTCCATCCTGATATTCCGTGATACACCTCTTTAAGTAGAAGGGGGTAGTCATGCGTGGGAATGGCAGGAGGCTCTAGTCCATTGAGTACTCCGGACAGATAGGGTTAACCTCGAGTGGCAGCTGGGGATTGATCAGTTACTACACCACTCGGGTGCAAGGACGCCTGTAACTACATGGTTCATACAGTCCGGACGGTCTGTCTTATTATATGTCTTTATATGATTATTATTTGATGAATCACATGCTGTATGTGTGTTTAGAAATGTAACTGTATGTGTTGATTGTATAAATTAAATATTATAAGCTTACCCTTGCATTTCCATTGTGTTGTCTCTTGTATATGTACGTCCGTCTTGTCAAATGCAATGATCATCCGTTGTGGATGTGAGCAGATGGTGGAGCATCCCTTGAAGCAATGCTGGAAGAAGAAAATTTGGACGACTCCAATCTGGTTGAAGTTGAAGTAAAGGTCGAGCCTTAGAGTGCTCGTTTGATTTAGGCTGTACATGTTAGCATAGTTATAACGTTCGGCCACTTATTTTGAAAGGCCGTTCGTCTTAATCATCTCTGCTTGTATTTTGGTGCACGTTAGTTTATGGATTTAAGAGCGTTCACTCTTGGTTTCATTGTATGCGTTTATACGCGTCCTCTGTACTGATGCCGTTAGGCTTTTAAATCCTGTTTTAATGCAAAGACTGTTTGTGATTTCTGTTAATTGTAATTAATTCTGAATTATAGTGATTACTGTATTTTGGGATGTTACACTTTCTCTATCTCAAAGTACGAGTAAGTATTTAGTAAGAAAAACTAACTTGAGCTGTAATTCTGTTTTTATATTTGAGTATAAAAGTAATTATTGGTGAAATTTTGGTCGGGTGATATTGATTGAATTTAGGATTTCAATTATTTTGAGCTTCATTGGAATTAGAGGAGTAATGTATTAATTGTGGTACACTAAATTTGTAAAGTTGTATTAATAGTTAAATAATATCACAGCAGCTACAATAAGAAAAGATCGTTTAGTAACTTTTATCTATTAAAATAAACCATCTAGAATAAACATGCTAAACGTTTTATATATATAAATAAATGTTATTCTAAAAGCTAATGGTTACTTCAAACAACTACCATGTATAAACCTTAATGAATGTCTAATGTATTAAATGCATACATGAATAGTATTCGTTTGTATGTTGGCTTCTTTTTACGTGTACAGATAAAAATGACAACGGGTCGAGTCGGGCATGGATAGTACCTATTCCGTAACCCGATCTGCATAACAAAATTGTACCCACTACTTATTGGATACTCTTATAAAAAAAATTCGCGGATTTTCAACCCGTGGATACCCGTTGGATCTCATTTTCAACCCGCGAATATTTTAAAAAAATTACTTTATAAGTTTTCAAATTAAATTGCAAAAAAAAATAATAATTAAAACATATATCCAAGTAAATGATAATTAAAAAAGAAGTTAAAACATATATTCAAATTAGTAGTAAAACATATATCCAAATATAAGTAATTTTAAAATAATTCTTCTAAAAATAACACTCCAAGATTTATGTTTTTTCTCCCATATCTTCAATTTGACCACTTAATTCTTGAAACAAATAAATACAAATAAACTCATCAATCAATGACAAAGTGACATTATTAATAAAATTAGATTAAAATATTATAGACAAAATTACTAACATCTGTTGGGTATCAGTCATACAGCACAAGCACACACAACTTAAATAGAGAAGAGAAAATACTGACAATAGGCAAAAATAGAAATTTTATATTGGTGGAAGAAATTTACAGCACCTTTCTCTTTCAATACAAAACTTCTCAAAATTATGAGAATACAAGAAATGAGAGAATAGGAGAGAATGGGATGAGTAACAAATGGGACAAGGGATTTCTTTTATAGCCACCAAGCCATAACCTTTTAGAAGTTCCAACCAATGTGGGACTTCATTCCTCACAATCTCCCACTTGAAGATTTTGATGAAACTAATCAAATCTTCACACCATTTTTGCCTTCGTGTTGCTTGTTCTTTCGATAAACTTCAGTAGAATTGAATTTACATAAATCTGCCAATAACCTTTGACACCAAATATTGATTCTCCGAAACGCAATGCAACACCTGATCAATATTTCACTGCTCTCCACCTAAACCTGCCACGAACCTACTAATCATTCCCACTGCTTGTGCAATGTTTGGTCTTGTGCACATCATAGCAATTATAAGGTTGTCCACCACCGATGCATACGGTACTCGAGACTTTTCCATCCTCTCCACTTCACTGCTAGGACTCATACTTGAGGATAATTGATAGGAGATGGGGTAAAACTGGCTTGCACTCTCGCATGTTGAAGCGCCGCAAGACTTTCAGTAAGTTTTACTTCTGAGAAAGCCAAATCTTCCTATCTTTTTCTATCTCGGTGAATTTGCATCCCTAAAATCTTGTTTGTCGGTTCTAAGTCCTTCATATCAAACTCCCTAGCCAATTATGCCTTCAGTTCTTGGATTGGAGCTTTGTTGGGGCCTATCACCAACATGTCATCCACATATAACAACAAAATGATAAATCATTTTCATTAAACCTATTGTAATAAGTACAATGGTCTGAACTTAGTCTGTTGTATCCGAGGCTAATGATGAAGGAATCAAATCTCTTACACCAACACATTGGCGCCTGCTTTAGACCGTACAGACATTTCATTCTTGCTTAACAATAACCTTGTGAGCGGTGGAACTCACAAGCAATACCCCTTCACATTGTTAGCATAGCCCAAGCACTTCATTCTTTCCCACTTTCAAGCCCTACTCGTGCTTTGGTTTTCTTGAACTAGTAATAACAACACATTTTACTTCCTCTTGATGTAATACACCCACAAACTCTTGGAATACACTCATAAACTCCTGGAATACACCCACAAACTCCTAGAATAAACTTTGCTCCTCCTAGGAATAACTCCGGTGATTCCCTTACATCAGAATGAACCAAGTCTTCTTGTGTTTTCTTTTCTGGTAGTCAAACTTGTAAACTTCGATCTATGTTGTTGGCTTATCACACAGTGCTCATATTAAGGTAAAACAACCTTCTCAAGCCCGAGTACAGATTACGTTCTGTCCTGCAAACTTCACTTTGACATGTGTCCAAGTACGATGTCACGTCAACACCGTTTCTTCTTGACTTGTCAATGCAACCATTGCATTAGCTTTCTACAATGTATCTCCCATAAGCACATGTCATGATCTTCTGAGCTTTTATGACTTACCAAATCTCCCCTCTTTCTCACAGAATATCTTCATCCTTTGATGTATTTGCCATACAACCTTGTGAGGTTGATGCATCAGAGTTCTTTCTTCCACTCTTCTCGTGCCAACATTCTTTCTTGACATGCCCCCTTTTGCCACAATTGTAGCATTTGAGATGTTTCTTACTTTGCTTCTCTTTCTGCCTCCACCAATTATTATCAAACACAGCAAAAAACACAATCAACCAACCTCAATGCAGGCAACAAGATTGAAACAGCAGTGGAGGTAGTATAGTCGTAGAGGCAGCAACCGCGGAGGCAGTAGTGGCAAAGGCAGCAACGGCGAGTGGAGTCGTTGGAGGAAGCACCGCAGGCAGCAACGACGAGGCACCAATGGCGCGACGACATAAGGAAGAGGCAGGCACGAGCACTGGCAAGAAGGAGGCAGGCGCGAGCACTGGCAGCACAGGGGGCGACGCAACGAGGCAAGGAGTGGTAGTGGTGGACGAAACTGTAGAGGAAGAAAGGGAGAGCACGAGGAAGAAGAAGTTGTTAGGCCACGCAAATGAAAGGTGAGTAGGTTAAGTTTAGAAATTAAGAAGAGCTACTACCTCGGTTATCCAAAAACTCGAGGTAATACCACAATATGGCATCGGTTAGAAGAGAACACCGAGGTATAAAGTGTTGGAAAAAAAGTATAGAACGTTCTGAAATCATAAATGTCAGGAGATGCAGGACCAACAACCTCGGTTCCTATGTGAACCGATGTCTTAGGTCGACCAACGACCTCGGTTCCTAGGCCAACCAATGCCTTAGGTCGACCAACGACCTCGATTCCTAGGCCAACCGATGTAGGCGTAGCAGCGGCATAGCAGGTGTAATAGGTGTTTGCAGAGAGGATGAGCAGGTATTTCTGTCTCGGTTCGATGAACAACCGAGGTAATATCTCCCTTTAATGATGTGACAGCCAAAAAGCTTCTACTGCTGGTGGACAGGTGTACATTTTAGGCTTCGGGTGTCTTATTAACCGAGGTCATAGCCCCTTTATGCCTCGGGTTAAAGGGAATCGATGCCTATAAGTTCGGATTAATTACAACAATATCATCGCGTTTTGATAGGCTTCGATTTTCCTTAAACTGAAGCTTATTAGACGAGTTAAAAAACATATTTTTTACTAATGATTATTCATAACATGTTTATTTTAATTTTTAGGAAACATTATTTGTATTTCTAATGTTTACCATTTATATAATAATACTTTGGTTTATATTTAATGTTTACATTTAATTTTGGTTTACTTATGATAATCAAATCCTTTGAATAATAAAATAAATAAATTAGTTACATTTCTGGCGGTTTTGGAAACCCTAACTATGTAAACTCAACAATTACCAGCAGTTTTGCTTAACCCCGATTAGTTCCGTCGGTTTGGACAAAACCTCAACTAATACTGGCGATTTTGGGTAAAACTCTCATTAATACCGGCAGTTTTGGGCAAAATCCCTGCTAATACCGAGGGTTTTGGACAAAAACCCCCACTAAAACCGACGATTTTGGCAAAACCCCTGCTAATACCGGTGGTTTTTTTATAAACCCCCAGTAATTATTTAGCGACACAAATTTTCCCAAAGGTTTTTCTAACCCTGGGTAACCTACTTTCCAGAGATTAAAACCGTCGGAAATGAAAAATTAAACCCCGAAAAAATTGTATATTTTTGTAGTGAATGTATGTTAATTTTTATTTGTATTAAAAATTATATTTACTGAACTAAAACCTATTTTCCATAAATTATAATTTTCTTGAGTAGAAAGAGAGTGATTAGTTATTTTATTCTCTTATAATTAATTTTTATTTTTATTTATTTCTTTCATCTTTATGACTTCTCATGTAGAGTTTTTCTTTTTTTTTGGATTTTGGTAGAATTCACTTCTTTAATCTCATTTTGTTTGTGTTTACTAATTTTTTTTATTCTTATTTCTGTTGCATATGTTTTTTTATCTCTGTTTCTATTATTTTTATTCTATTTATTGAATTTGCATTAGAATTAGAAATGTGTTTGTTTTGTTCGATTTTGTTTTTCAGTACTTTTTAATTCATGAATTTGGAGACTTTTTCTTTTTGCATATATCTTAAGAAAAAACTAAATTTTTTGCTTATGATAAATAATGAAGATAAAATCTCTAATAAAATAAACAATAAATACAAATTATACTTAAAAAATTATGTGAAAGTTAAATAAAATTAATTACCACTATTTAACAGATAATTTTACATTAAAAAAACTCCAAAAACAAAAAGGCTTTATTCTTAAGTTTGTTTTCAGTTCCCAAACAGTTATATCGCCCCTAAATTGGAACATAATATAACATATGTTAGAGAATTGTTAATAACACATAATACCTATATATATATAAATTTATTTTTAAAAAAATATTAAACAACGAGTTTTGGTAGTTTAAACATTGTCTATTAACATTTCATGATGCGAGTGTAATCATTCTTTTTTGGTTTAATTGCTTCCTTTGTCCCCAGTTTGGTTGAATTGTGTCAAATTCATCCTCATTTTTAAAAAAGTTTCATTGTCGTCCTCACGTGGTGTAAAAGTTTCATTGTCGTCCTCACGTGGTGTAAAAGTGTCAATTGAATCCAAACATAGAAAAAATTTGTGTCAAAGTAGTCATTTTTCCTATATCTCTGTGTCTTCCTTTCATACAATCAAGTACAGATATTCATTTTACCTTATCCAATTTAAGGCTTTTCATAGCTCCAGAGAAGTGACATATGAAAGGAAGACACAGATGTATAGGAAAAATGACTACTTTGACACAAATTTTTTCTATGTTTGGATTCAATTGACACTTTTATACCACGTGAGGACGACAATGAAACTTTTTTAAAAATGAGGATGAATTTGACACAATTCAACCAAACTGGGGACAAAGGAAGCAATTAAACCTTCTTTTTTAAGAAACCAGGTCACGATCCTCCCCTCCCAAACATTTTTATATTCATCTTTAAGTAATATTTTCTTTACTATAATATTTCATATTCAACACCTCTTAATGAACTATAATTATCGATAATAACTATCATGAACATCAACCTGAAAATATAATTCAATAGTATTTGTATTACCAATTATTATAGTTATGCACATGATGCAAGTTGAGGAAAAACAGTAAATTGGATATTTCATTGTTATAAATAGTATTATTGTTAACCACACATTATCTATAATTAAATTGTAGATTAATTTCAAAATTATATTTTAATGATGATTGGATATGATTCTCCTTTTATATTTTAAAGGATTTGAACCAAAAACAGTGAAAACGATTTCTTCCGTGGCATGACAAAATGGAAGAGAATGATAAAGACATATATTTCACACTAAGGTAGGATAACACTGCCATGGATCACTGCCCCACCACCCCTTATCTCGGCCACTCTCCCATCTTTATCTACAATTTTTAGAAAAACAGAACTTCATATATATGTCTAACAGCGAATTTGAAATTGCTAGCAGTTAAAGAGTACGCAGCATTTTCAGTGTGTGCTCTACAAACTACTAAGAAAAATCTTGGAACTGACTACACAGACAAACTAATATGAATAAGAAAAATTGCAATACTCACTTCTGCAGTGTTTAAATTAAAATCACATCACTATAAATAAAATATAAACAAAAGGTTAGGTTTCGTTTAACCTTGCAATTCCAGTCAAGTATCAAACTCAACGATTAAGTAATTTAAGACTCGTTAAATGTTAAAGGGTAAGACATGAGATGAAAGATAACATTGACAGAAATAGTTTTCCATGGTTATATGCTGATGACGTAAGTGAAAAAAGGAGAATTACCAGCTCATCATTCTTGCTCACTAAATCCATCTATCGTCAACCTTTATGCCACGGACATGGCAGAGTTTAGGCCAAATTTGACGGTCCTTTCTGTGGCATCGTTTTTGCAGCAAGGGACATTCTCTTATGCTTAATTTTATTAGAGAGACAGGCAGCCTTTCTCCCGCAATATTCTCCAGCTTTTCACAATTTACAAGGTCCAATTCTTGTAATGATGTGAGATGGACAAGTCCTTTGCACTCCAACGTATTAAGACCTGAGAAATCACTTAGATACAGAGACGTAATGGAGGGAGGCAACAATCCCTCCATTGGGAAGGCGTTGATACAATCACATGGGCCACAAACTTCGAGAGAGGTAACCATGTCAATCGATATCCATCTTATGCTGATCAGTAGTTTCTCACAATTCCTGATCTTAACTGTTGTCAAGTTAGGTGGCATACCTCCTTCAGGAAAACACTCAATTTGTTGGCAGTTGGATATTTTAAGGTATTCCATCTTTGGGAGAAGAGATCCCATCTGATGCGGCAATGACTTCAACTTGGCACAACCATAAACACTGAAATATGTCAAATTGGGCGCAGAAAATCCTTCTCCTGGGAATGATACGAAGTTGGGGCAGTCCCCAATCACAAAAGAATTCAGACTCTTCAACGACTCTGACCCTAAGAGCAGAAGAGATTCTAGATTTACACAGTTTTTGATTATAAGACTGGTGAGATTTGGAAAGATAGCCGGTGGGAAATACTTTAGTGAATCACAACTATTATTTATTGACAGGGATTCCAGTAATTTATGTTTATGTAGCACCGGGAAGCTCAGTTTGTTTAAGCCCCTGATATCCAGAGTTTTCAGTGATGAAGGAAGACGATCACCTGGAAAAGATATGGCTGACGAACAATCAATTAATGACAACTCTTTCAGGCAAGTAGGTGGAATGTCAGTGATGGCCTCCATCATGGACTCCACCATTGGCCTTCCTGATATTTTTATACATTCCACCGATTGAGGAAATGCATGTAACTCCAGTTTGTTGCTTTCACATATCTTTAATGTTCGAAGGGCGGGAGCCATTGGGAATGAAGAGACAAGAAGCTGGCAACTTTCAATCTTGAGTGTTTGCAGACTAGGAAGGTGATTTGGCAAATTTCCCTTCAGTTTGGGGCAATTTTTTATATAAAGTTTCTCAAGAACAGGAAAAGCTTTTGAATCCACGGAACTCCACATCTCCCAACAAGGCATATTAAAAATGTATAGAGATTCAAGGGAGGGAAAGGGTGCCATAGATGAACAATCTTCCTTCTTACAAAAGCCTGCATCAATAGTCTTCACCGAATTCATCTCTGAAATATGGATGTGCTTGAGAGACGGTAGTTGCCCAAGTGAAGGAAGCATACAACAATTATTACAATTTTGTAAATACAGAGATTTCATGTAGCGGTAAGAAAAATTGTCCATCCATTTGGGAAAACTTTTTCCTTTATAACCCTTTATTGAAAGGGATTTCAGGTCTTGGTGAGGTTGTAACTTGCCAAGTACATCTAATTCAATTTGAAAGTCGATGCTACTATCGTCACATAAAGACCATTGCAACTCTAAAGAATTAATGTACTTCTTATCCATTATCCTGGCTTCAAATGCTTCTTCACCATTAGTAACATTCTCTAATTTCTCAATAGAAACCCTGCCATGGAGATTTGGGAATCCTCCCAGTTCTTTGATGCTATTCTCTTTATGCTTGCCCACAATGTATAAATCCAAGGTCAATAATTGATTTAGTTTCCCCATTCTTTTAGGCATCTCTTTTATGGAACTATCACGAATTTCAAGATGACGCAAGTTTTCGAGATTTTGCATGGCACTAGGCAACTTAGTCAGCCTAAAGCAACAACACAACTTCAAAGTTTGTAGATTATACAAATTGCACAATGACTCTGGCAGAGTTTCTATACCTGTAAAACTGAGATCTAGATAACGCAAATGGATCAATTCACCTATTGAATCAGGCAGAACAAGCTGACATTGTAAGTTAGAGAATGATAAAACTCTCAAGTACTTGAGCATCGACACTATAATGCATGGTGTATTTCTGTTTTTAAAGGGAGAATAATCATCATAGGTCGGCAAGAAAGTTCTCGAAAATATTACCCTGTCAAGAACTTCACTATCGGAGACCGAATCACCGAATCTTGTAAAAGACAAATGGCGAGTCTTTCTATCAATTTTGGTTTCTTTTCCATGTTCATCTGCTCTGAAATAGAATTCCCCGCCAAGGAATGTTGCTAGATCATGCATCAGGTCATGCATCACAAAATAATCACCCCAATCCCGAGAACTTGAACATTGAAAAAACGATCTCGAAACCAAATCGTCAAAATAATCTCGACCAACCTCTTCTAAAGTCTTTCCTTTTTTTGATGCTTTTACAAGATCTTCAGCCATCCAGAGCAGGATCAGATCATGTTTTTGAAATTCATAATCCTTGGGGTACAATGAGCAATAAACAAAGCACCGTTTTAATTGTGGAGGGAGATAATTATAACTAATTCTGAGTGCTGGAATAATCTTACACTGACTTTCGGGAAGTTCCCAAATGTCACTTTCAAGTACATCATTCCAATCCTTGATTTCGTGCTTTCTTCTCAACATTCCTCCCAGAGACTGTGCAGCTAAAGGCAAGCCATTACACTTTTTAACAATTTCCTTTCCAATATTTTCTAGAGTCTCTCTATTCTCACTGTCTTCTGAGAGGAGTAATGCATGGCTTGCGAACACCAACCAACAATCTTCATTTGACAATTTGTTTAGATGATACACTTTAACACTATGAAAAGGGACTACAGCCGCTACCCTTTCATTGCGGGTTGTCACAATAACTTTGCTTCCACTAATTCCACTTAAAAATGGTTTTGTAAGACTACTCCAGCTATCACAATCCTCGATCCAAACATCATCCAAGACAATCAAGAATTGTTTACCTTTCAGTTTTTCCAACAAGTCAAGTTGAATTAAGTTTAGATCACTCAATTTACAAGGCCTTTGAGTAATTTCCTCCAGCATAGTTTTTGTGACTTTCACAATATCAAATATATCAGAAACACAAATCCATACCTTCAATTTGAATATCTCGTTCAACTTGCCATCGTTATACACAGATCGGGTCAAAGTTGTTTTCCCAACCCCACCCATGCCTACAATAGGGATTACAGACACTTCTTCACCATCACTACTATCCTCTAACAACAACTTCATTATGGCCTCCTTGTCTTCATCCCTACCGTACATACCATATCTATCTTCCAGAGATGTTGTCTGAGCATTCCATGGTTGATTGTTCTCCACCGCAATCTCCTTCAAATCGAGACTCTCCTTTTGTTTTAAAATATCATCTAATCTTTCAACAATGTCTTCCAACTTACTAACATTAACAACCTTGTTCCTTTTGAAAAGGTGAGAAAAGGAACTGCTTACCTCCTTTTGAGTAGCAGCTTTAGTATAAACTTCGTCAAGTAAGTCATCAGCCCGGTAGACAACATCATTGAGAAGATCGAGCCATTCTTTGACATCGGAGTCGGTGATTTGTCTCTTCTCAGCATCAGCAAGCACAACTTTAACCACAAGCAGCTGGCTCTTCATCTTTTGAAGCAATTTGTCAGGCTTTTTTCCACGGATGAAGTTGACAAACTCAGGGGAAGCCAGCCGGTCAAAAAGAACATCAATGAAAGCAGAAAGGAGTGCACCACCTACAACAGCTAATGCCATGATCTCAACAACAAACAAGTGATTATTTCTCAGAAAGGAAAGGAATCGGTTGCAGTAATTTGGATGGGTTCTTGACGGATGAGATCAGAAAGGAAAGGAATTTCAGTCAACCCTCTTCACTTTAAGTTGCGTAGCTATGTGAAATACCTACCCTCAAAATTAACCGTCAGATATATATTAGTTCAAAATTGGATGGTAGAGATCGATGGTGCCTAATGTTGGTGGTGTCGCTAATTCAAAGATAAGGTTCATGTTTCGATGCTTTTTTAACGTGGAATCACAGGGAATGTACCCACCATCTAAATCCACCATGGATGTATTAATTAAAAAATGAATGGTTGAGATTGAATAAGTTGATTTGAATTAATTAAAGATATTCAGTATATCTACTTTTTCATTCTTTTAGTGTTTATGAAAAACTTTATGGAACAGAGTAATATTGTTTGTAACGACCAACTATTGTTGATGACACAATGTATGTAGCCATTATTGCTAACGATGTAAAAGATATACCAAATTAAATACGATATGCAAAAGACAAAACTTTGGAAGATGGAGAACTTGCTTGGCATGTTTTGTTTGGGAGACTGGGGACTGAGGTGACTCTATAGTCTCTTTAGGCAAAAAAAAAAGAATCCGTATGCAGCCAATTTAGGTAGCCATACTCTGTTTATACTTGGATCTTCTTCTGCAGCAAAAAGTCGAACTTCTAGATTGATGATTCTGAAACCTCCACCTGAATTTTTATAAAACTCACTTGACTTATGGTAGATATGAGGAACGTCTAATTATACCTGCTTGGTTATAGTTGTAACAGTGCTACCACTGACGAAATCCATGAATGCCAACGTTCTCAGTTAGCATGGTGTTTTTGTGGGTGTATCCATGACTGTTTACAAATTGGTGTTTGTAGAACTTTTTGTTGTCATTGTTGCTTAAAGTTCCAGGGTAGACTGTCATGTATGTTACATACCATCATAATAGTCACAATTTTCCAAGACAAGTTGATTTGCGTGTTTAACACAACAGCCAAGAGAGATTGTTCATCTTCAGTTATATTTAGAAAAGTCAAATTCTCTTGTGTCACTGAGAATGCTTGTAGGCTTTCCCAGGCACGAAGGCTGAGATAACTCAGAGCTTGGTCAGCATTCTAAACTTTTCAAAGCTAATTAAAATATTATAACAATAATAAAAATAAATCTTCAATAATCATAACATAACAAATAGTTTCTCAAAAACATTCATATAGTTTTCCTGCTAAATACAATTCCTCTCCATGAATTTTGGGAATGGAGGAAATCAAACCACTTGGAAGGATGATATGAGATAAATGAGGAAGACTCGCCACTTTTTAAAGATAAGGATGAAAGTTCTAATGAAGAACCTAGAGAGAACTCTCACTTCAGATAAAACCTCAATATTCAATTATAAAAAATCTGGAGTCTATCAAAATAATTTATATACTATAGGCCTTTGTACTCATAAATCCAACACGACTAAGGTCGAATAAAGTCCAAAACCCAAAAATATAAAAATTCATATTCTACACTCCAAAGCTACTCTTTGATTATCTGAAGATGCTAACCATGCTTTCAACATTGTCTCCGGCTTGTGGAAAATTACCTACATACAAAAACATAAGTTCAAAAGACAAACCAAACTAAAATAATCCCAAAACGAAATGCTATCTAAATTAAGATTTGAATCTTCATAGAGTTCAATCTCTAATTATCAAGGTGTTTAGATTAAATATTGTATTAGTAACCAAAAATTTGATGGTCGTTAAATATGTTTAATATGATAATTAGTGACTAAAAATGTTGTATTTGCGACTAAAAATGCTTTAGACACAAAATAAGTAACTGAATTAAATGTTGTATTTGCGACTGAAAACTTGTTAGTCGCAAAGTGTGATGGTAATTAGTAAAAAAAAAAATTGGTTGCTAAATAATTTACTTTTACAATTTATTGCTGTTGATTCTTTCTCATTTAAAATAAAAATTAATATTTAATTAGATTAAACTAACAAATGATAAATTTTAAATAATATTCAATATAAATTTAAGGCTTAATATCCTCTTTTGTCCCTAGTTGTGCTCGGTTGTGTCAATTTGGTCATTGGTTTTAAAAAAGTGTCTACTTGGTTCTGATTTAGTAAATTTTGTGTCAACGTTATCTCTTCCGTTAAAAAACACTAACGATGTTAATGAATTGATGATATGGCAGTATAAATTGGTAATGTGTCAATTTTAAGTTGTCTGTGTGATGACGTGGTAAGCAATCAAAGGTCAAGGTGGATTTTACAGATTGAGTTTTAGAATTTGGGGAAGAATTAAGTTTGGACACAAAGCGTCGAGGCTCGCTGGTGCTCCTGCAAGATCTTCTCCACGCAGGACCATGCCGCTGCTGCCATCACCTGCGACAGCACCTTCATTGGGGGTCCTGACCTCATCATCGACGAAGGTGGTGACGCCACCCTCCTCATCCACGAGGGTGTCAAGGCCAAGGAGCTCTATGAGAAAATCGACGCGTTCCCCGACCCCACTTCCACTGGTAATGCCGAGTTCCAAATCGTGCTTACCATCATCAGAGATGGGTTGAAGACCAACCCCACCAAGTACCACAAGATGAAGGAGCGTATTGTTGGGGTTTCTGAATAGACTACCACTGGTGTGAAGAGGTTGTATCAGATGCAGGCCAGTGGGACTCTTTTGTTCTCTGCTGTTAAAGTCAATGACTCTGTCACCAAGAGCAAGGTATTTTTTTTTTGTTTTTTTTTCAGATCTGTTACTTTTCTAGTGTTTAGACATTAAGCTCGATGTAGATCTGTTTGTTTTAATGGATTTATGGCATGGTGGCGTGTTGCGAGGTCATGGTGGCGCTAGGAAAAGCTTTTGGGTCTCGCAATGGTGGCGGTGCGAATTGCGATGGTGCGAGGGTTGTTTGATCTGCACGAATTGGGAGTTTGAAAATTGGGAATTTTTCTGGATTTTTCTGGGTCTTAATCGCGATGAAGAAGATGATGTTGTTGTTGGTGATTTAGGTTGCGCGAGATTGATGATGGAGGGTAGGTTCGAACCTGGTTGTGCGATTTCTGGCATGGTAGTGACGACGCGGCATGATGGTGACGACGCGACATGGTTAATGGTGGTGGATGGGTTTCATGGTGTGGGTGGTTGAAGCATTGATGGTGAAAGACGATGTGGTGGTTGCAGGTTCTTTGCGGCATTGACGGTGTGGGTGGTGGCGGCATAGTTGGATAGGGTTTGGACTTCACTATTGCGGCACGACAAGGTGGTGGTGGCAAATAGGGTTTGGCTGACGGTGGAGGAAGTAGGGTTTCTGCTATTTGGGTAAGGCAAAGCTGATGTGGCAAGAGGGAATAGGTAGCCCAAAGATTAAAAATAAAATTAAAAAGAAACTGTCATATCATAAATTTATTAACACCGTTAGTGTTTTTTTAACGGAAGGGATAAGGTTGACACAAAATTTACTAAGTTAGGACTAAGTAGACACTATTTTAAAACCAAGGACCAAATTGACACAACCGAGCACAACTGGAGACAAAAGAGGCTATTAAGCCTAAATTTAATTAATTAAATTATTTACTTTTGCAATTTGTTGTTGTTTAAAGAAAAATAAGTTTCTACTTAAAGACAATTTAAACTTTCATTGTCTGCATCAGTTCTCATTCTGTCAATTTGAGCGGAAGATTGAAAATCTCCAAACTTGCTCCTATCGAAAATAGGATTGACTATGGATTCGAGAAATAGCACATGATTTCATAAAACCATATGATTTTCCCGATCTAAATAAAGCAGGTTTTCCATGAAGAAGATTTGTCTAAGCATGTTCTATTCGATACGGGTAGGAGAAGAACCGGACTCAATTTTCTTAAAAAATAGAGAAATCAGAACCAAGTCAAGATGATATGGATCAACCCCTCCTCTTGCGTTCTTGTATCAAAGGTCTTACCATTTTCGAAGTAACTGGAGTTCTATCTATTTTTCCATTTCAATTCAAGAGTTCTTGGAAAACACTAAGATCGTTTCTCCCAATGTCACTTAGAACCCCACACATTGTTGATGCATGCATTGCCATAGAAGGAAACATGAGCAAATATTGAAATATAATGACAATTAGGAGAAATAAATATTTAAGATTTAAATTTTATAAAACAAATGTAATCAACTCAATTTAATTGTGTTAAGATAAATTTAATATATCTAATTTCCCTCTACCTAAGCAATATATGTAACACTCCAAATTAATAAAAATTATCTACTAATTAAAGCATTTTATAATTTAATATTAAACTTATGCTTGGGTTCTTGGGTTAGTTGTATGTTACTTTCGTTTTCTATATTCTATGTGTATAAGTTTGTGATTTTTTGCATTTTTATAGACTTGAAGATGAGGGTTTTGAAGGAAAACGTGAGTGGGGGAAGTTTTGGTGAGTTTGGAGTGTTGGGTTTCTTTGGAAGAGAAGTGAGTGAGGGAGTGGTAGAAGTTTCACTTTTGGGATTTCTTGTGAAAAGTGGAATTGGTTAGTGGTTACTAGGAAGGAGAGAACTTTTACTATTGGAGTTGGGGTTGTTAAAGTTTGAGGTGTAGGGGTTGTTTGAGTGACTGTGGGTTCATGTGAGTTGTGGATATAGTGTTTTTACATGAGAATGAGAAGAAAGAGTATGGGTGTTGGTGTTTGATCCTAGAAATGGAAGAGAGTGGAGTTGGGACTTTATGGTTGGGGTCCTTTGAATGTGGAGTTGAAGTTAAAAAAAAAAAAAGAAATGGCTTTTGCATGGTAAGGTGAGTTTGCATGAGAGTGTTGAACCATGGAGGAGAGAGTTTGGTTTGGTGCTTTGTGGTTGTACCTATTGGTGAGTGAAAGAAGAAGAAGGTTGTTGGAAATGAGAAAATGGGTGCATGGTTAAGTGAAGATAATGAGAAGGGAAAGAAGATGGGTTGTAGTCCGTAAATGTGAGATGTTTCAGTGGTAAGAGAAACCTTTCTAAATTTGCCTTTGGTGCGCTAAAGTGTGGGTACATGGTTTCAGAGATTAGGAAATAGGTGGGGTGTGTGTAAATTGTAGTGTTGCATGTCAGGAAAAACCATTGGGGTTGTCGTTACGTGACATGCATGGGGGGTTCAGTTTGTCTTTTTGTCTTGGATAGCAAATGAGAAAAGAGAGAAGCTTATATTGAATTTGGAGTGGGACACATGGCATTAAATGAGAGAAAGTGTGGTAAGAGATATATATTTGTGAATTGTGCATGGTTTTAGTACTCTATGTAGACACTTACGTTAGAAGTGTTTTGGGTGGAAAATGGGTAGTCCCACGTGGGATCCACTTGGGATACAGTTGAAAAGGGGTGAACTTAGCAAACTAGTGAGAGTGTGCTAACAGTTAGGGATGGCAACGGATCGGGCACGGGTAGTGTCTTCCCGCAACTCGATTCGCCGAATAAAATTGTATCCGCTACTTGATTCGCTACCCGCCGGGTATCCGTTTAAAAAATACCTGCGGGTATTTTAAAATCCACGGATACCCTCAAAAAAATAATATTTAATACATATTTAAAATAAAATTTAAATAAAATTACAAATATATATATATATATATATAATATAATATAAATTAAATATAAATTAAAATTTAATTTTAATTAAATTTAACCTAATAAAATATTATTTTATTTTATTTTTAATTAATTTAATTAAAAAATATATAAATTATTTTTTTTTTAATTTTTCGCGGATAGCGGGTACCCGCGGGACGGGTAGTATACTACCCGTACCCGAACCGTTTAGAAGCGGGTATTAAAATACCCGCTACCCGTTACCCGCGAGTAGTAAATATCCGCGGATAGTTACTCCTCGCCGCGAATTTTACGCGCGGATATCCGTGCCCGCGGGTAAAATTTTCATCCCTACTAACAGTGTTGGAGGTATGAACTTAGTAAATTAGTGGAGGTGTGCTAGTAGTGTTGGGGGTGTGAACTCAATAAATCAGTGGAGGTGCGTTAGCAGTGTTGGGGGTGTGAGCTTAGTAAACCAGTAGGGGTGCACTAGCAGTGTTGAAGGTGTAAACTTAGTAAATCAGTGGAGGTGCGCTAGTAATGGTCTAAGTGCGGTGTGAACTTAGTCAACCAGTGGGTGTATGCTAACAGTGTTAGGGGTGTGAAATTAATAAACCAGTGGGGGTGCGCTAGCAGTGTTGGGGATGTGAACTTGCAAACAATGGGGTGTGCTAGCAGTGTTCTCTAAGTGGGGGTTGTGAACTTAGCAAACCAGAGGAGTGTTCCAGAAATGTTGTTTTGGTGGGAAAACTTAGTAATTTAGAAGGGGTACTCGAGTAAAATGATTTTTTTCATGTGTTTTATTTTAAGACAAAATCGTTTATGCGCCTAAACATTCTCATGTTTTGAAGTTTAACTAAATACCATTAAAATGGGATAATAATCTGAAAACAACTTAGGGTGAAAACACATAGACTTAAAACCCAAATTCTCAACATAGAAAATCTACGCAAGACTTAGAACCTGAGTCTCCAACATAGAAAATCTTAGGAAATTACTTAGGTTCTTAGGTAATAGAAAAAACATTTAGGTCAAATCACCCAGGGGCTAAACGTTATTGTGCCTAAAGCATCTAAGAGAGTTGGAATTAAACGCTTGATGCTTATCATACTTGAAAGAGGTATTCAACTTAGCTCTCGAAAATAAAACAGGTCAAGACGATGTCTTTGGCAAAACAAACTAAAAGACATAAAAATTAAAATATAAAAGAAATCTTAAAATAAGTTAAACCTTATCTGTCTAAGAAGAGAAAAAAACGAAAGAAGCGTTTACTTGAGTAAACGATACCATAAGCTTAAACAATACTTTGTCCAACGATGAAGTCTTTATACAACACTTGGTATCTTTAGAGAAGAGCTTAATTGTTAAAAGCTACCTAACGGTAGGAAATCAAAAAGCACTTTTTTTGCTCTGAGCAAACAATAAGTAACATTAAATGCTCAATATTCAAAAACAACAAAGGTGATAAGAAAAGACGTATCTGCTGCATGCACATTTTACTCTACTCTTTTCGGATAAGTTATTCTTCACACATCCAGAGAGCTTCAGATAAAATATCATAAAGTCGACGTTGGAGACAAAAGAGATATTCATAGAATGTTCTTCACTTGAAGTTGTGCTTAAAAGGACGAACTACCTACTTCAAGCAAAGTACTAGAAAAATATGTTTGCTTTGACAAGTTGACATATCCAACGATAGTTGTACATGAAGAAAGAGAAAGCACAAGAATCAAGGTGAACGCTAAGTCTAACGGACATTTATTCAAGGAACCTTTAAATAGAAGAGCTTTCGAAAGAGAAATCAAGAGGATAGCCAAGAGAATAAGAAAAGCTCACAACGAGATATTTATCCTGAGAAACGTACAAAAGAGAAGAAAAGAAAGAGCTCAAGAGAAATATCATATCTAAGCAGAAAAAGAGAAGAATAGAAAAGAAAGGAGAAGAAAATAAATACTTTCAAGCTTCATTGTTGTATTGCTTACTAATTGTAAGAGAGAAAGAGAAAAAAGAGAAACATCTGCGAGTGTTTAGACTAATTTGTATTGTATTCAAATTCTCTCTACAAGAGTAATAATCTAAACGACTTGTAAGCAATCTATGATTGTAGTTTTGGAGAGAATTAAAACACTTGCAACTGAACTATTTTTAGTTGAGTAAATATAGGTGTGATAGTCTATTACCAAGAGTGGTGCGAATACTCAAAGGAAATCTAGGCGTAGTAATCTAGTACTAGGAGTGGTGTGAATACTCAAAGGAAATTTAGGTGTAGTAGTCTAATACCAAGAGTGGTGCAAATACTCAAGGGAAATCTAGGCATGGTAGTCTAGTACTAGGAGTGGTGCAAATACTCAGACCAGGAGTGGTGAGAATACTCATTTGTAATCTTGTGAAGATTATAGTAGAACCCTCTACAGAGGAGACTGGACGTAGCTTAATTGGAGTGAATCACTATAAAAATAACTATGCATTTATCTCTTCTCTTACCTAAACGCTTCTCTTATAAAAACCTGCAACTGTGTTTTTATTTACAAATACAAGAACTCTCCGAGCTAAACGATTACTCTTCAACTAAGGAAATTCTTATAAAACTCTGCAGTGTGCATTCTGAATAGCACGTTAAAAGCAAGTATCGTTTACATTTTATAATAAGGTGAGTGTCTAAGCTTCCATAAGATACACTAAGAGCTTAACTACGTGCTATATTAGAAGGGTTGCGAAAAGAATTTTACCAAAAACACTATTCAACCCCCCCTTCTAGTCTTTTTCAGGTACTTCATTTATTTTATTGTTATATTGTGATTGACTTGTGTTTTGGTTGGTTGTTATTTCCTATTATTGAGTGATAAGAATGGCTTTGTTGTGGTATGGTGTGCTTAGTAATAATGTGTGTTGACTACTCTATGTATAATTTATGGTGGACTATTTTATGTGTTTTTGGTTAGCTTGTCATTATTATGTTGTTTCATTAATTGCCTTGAGAACGTTTGTCATATAAGGGTTATTGCTTGATTGTGTGAGTATGATGATCTTTATTACTTGTGGAGTTGAGTTATGCTCTTGTCTTTACCTTGTGGTTAGCGATGTTTCCGGGTATGTTGGTTAAGTGGTTGTGGTTGGTGGCTATGTTGTTATCTTGAACTGTATGGATGATATGGCTCTATGATATTGTAATGTTATGTGGTTAAGGTGTTATTTCCTTGTACTCTTGTCGGAGGTTGAAGTTGAGGCTCTTCGTATTGCGATGTGATAGAGATGTGAGTCTCGAGTAGAGGCAGAGATTCAAGTGTCATCCTTCTTCTTATGAAGGGATAGAAAGGGTTCGATGTTTCGCCCAATGGCTTCGGCTTGTGCTGAGTATAGTGCTCTGGTGTGTGCATAGTAACAATATTTTTACTCGTTAGTCCTTGAAGGTTCGGGGAGATAGGTCTGAAGTTATGATGGAGAACGACTTGAATCGTCCTGTTTTGCAAAATAGGTTTGTACGACAAAGTTCATGGAAGCGACAAAGGATGTGATTTAGCTTAGTTGTGGCATTGTTTAACTTGACATGACTTTGGTTCTATACATACGTGTGATAGGGATTTTTGATAGTCTTGGTGTTAATATCTGTGTTGTTATTTGATCATACATGATGTTGTTTGATGTCATAGGAAGGCATGTAAAAATGTGTGAATCTGTTGTAGATCTTATTCTAAGTTGATGTTTACTGCTTTATTGTATGTTTTGTGATGATTATTATAGTTACTCACCCTTGCATGTTGTGGTTGTGGTTTTCACCTTCGATGATCGTACTTGTACAAGAGTAGATGTTGTTACAGGTATAGCTAAAACGAAGTTGAATGGCGAGATACATGGGAGAACTACGAGGTTTTATTTTCAATACAAATAGTTTTGTAATGAGATTCTATGAATGTTGTATAATTACACTTAATTATGAAGTTTAATTAAAGTCAGATATAATAAATTAAAATTTGTATTTAATCTGTTTTTTGCAATGGTATCAGAGTTAAGTTTTCAAATATTTTGTAAAACAGGTGGCATTTCAGAATAAAGGTGTTACACCTATGAGAAGGGGAAATAGAATTTTCGAGGGGATTTTCCATTGGGTATTGCATTATGTAATTTAAAGAAACTACATTGGGTTTTAAGGGAATTATATTTTGTTTCTAAAAAGAGTTTCAAGGAGTCGCAACCGGGATCGCGATGGGTAGATGATAAACAAATTTTTAATCCCCGAAAACGGAGTCAGAAACTTGTTAATACATCGGCAAGTGTACCGAATTGTATCAAGTAATAATAAATGGTAAGACCAAGTATCATTTCCCAAGAGACTCACGACACTAAACAGTTGTGCTTTTGCTTAACCAATTAATACTAAAAACAATATTTTGGGGGTTTTGAATGCAAAGTTCAGAA
The DNA here is from genome assembly GCF_029865625.1 of Vigna umbellata. Lineage (NCBI taxonomy): Eukaryota > Viridiplantae > Streptophyta > Magnoliopsida > Fabales > Fabaceae > Vigna > Vigna umbellata. The sequence continues at coordinate 8,232,889 of NC_142174.1, read as the reverse complement.
AAATAAACATGAATGCAATTTGATCAATTGAGGATAAGCACAAAAGTGAGTGGATGATTTGTAGAATATGAGATGAACATGTTGTTGGGGTATAGATTTCACCTATCTGCTCTCATGCATATAAGAATTCATCTTCTTCATTAATGTTAACGTCACTTTCTAATTTACTTTAAACTCGATGTCTCGATGAAGAAAGCCTATCCTTAATTACTAGTTTACAATGTCTTGTATCCCCAGTAATTAATTATGCATTACATTCGCACAGAAGCTTAAAGGCAACCCACCCTTTTATCCCTACGTCTAGGTAATATTGCTTTTGGGAGAATTCCCCAGATCGTGATTTGTAAGATATCTCTCGATAACAATCCTAGGGAGAGAAGAGGAGAGCTATCACATCCCCAAATCGTCCAACCCTAGGAGTACGAAATCTCCTGATACTTAGACAAATCATAAGATTTATGCTATACATGAATAAAACATCACAAGCATTTGAGCAAAGAAGAATATCCCTAATAATTAATGAAAGAAGCATATATCAATAACAAGAATCAATTCAAATACAAGAGAGTTTAGAGGTTACATCTTCCCCAACAACAAATAAAGTTTAGTTCTCCATTATCATGGAGAAACTAGATGAACAATGGAATGGAAGAGATAGAAAAACCCTAGAAACTGAAGAGGAGACTACCGCATCCCCAAATCTGCCTCTAGAGGAGCAAAACGTGTGTTTATGTGCTTATGCCATCAAGAGATACCATCCCTAGGACGTAGAAGTCCTTAAATAGACCAGAAAAATAACAAAAAACGAGTCCAAGCCCACTTCGCTGGCGCTCAACGCCCTAAGTGGGGCGCCCGAGCGAAAAACGACACTCGAACTGGCGCTTAACGCCCCTTTTCTGCGCTCAGCTTGACTTTTCTACACTCTGATCGACTTTTCTGCATTCCAACTCTTTGGTACTTTAATTCTTCTTTCAAATCATTCCAATAGCCTACAAAAACAAGGGAATTTAGTGATAAAATCATCAAGTATAACCTCAACTCTCTTATTCCCAAAACTAAAGGAAACAGATGACTTAAAGCAAGTTTCTAAGTCAAATAGGGTGCATTTAGTATCAAAATTACATCACAGATAACGGTATTTTCAACCATTATCACAACCCCAAACTTGAAACTTTGCTTGTCCTCAAGCAAAACAAAACCTGACTTAAATAACATAGTCAAACTACAATGGTCTAGCACACCAAAAAACATTTTTATCTAGAACAAGTAAATTGCTCATGTATGCTCATCATAGAAAGATCAATCAAGATAGACGATGTCAGAGCCAATCAAGCTTCAATTATGGTGCTCACATAACAAAAAAATACACAACATATGCAACAACCTTATGAATGATCAACAAGCAGACAAAATGTTACCCTATGTACATGGAACTATTCCTCACCAAAGACAGTGTTTCACTCAAGCACTCAAAAGTGTTTTACTCAAGCACTCAAAAGTGTTTCACTCAAAGGTGTATAGTGAGGTGATACTCTTACACTCTACCATCACAATGTCACATAAATCAACTTTGCCTTTCATTTAAACACATCAAACACATTCACAATCAAGTTATCATCACAAGGACTTTTTCTAGGCTTGTAACGTGGTCGGGCTAAGAAGAAAATTGGTTTTTCTAGAAAACAAAATTCCTTGAGTTAAGAGAGTGCATAATTCATTTATTCACGTTAACCATAATCACTCTTTCTCCTTTTATGTGAGAAACCAATCTTCAACTCATTCCCAACTTCCTTTCATTGAGCTTAACCTTTTCTTTTCTTTCTTTTCTTCTCTTTTCTTTTTCTTTTGCTCAATGCTCTTTAAAGATTTTCAGAAAGTTCTTTCTGGTTTCTCACAACCCCAAACTTGAACCATTCTCCATTACCATACTCTACTCAACTCCAGGAAAGGATTTCAAAAAGGTTTTTTCATATTTAGGCTCAAGGTTCAAAAGATAGAACAAACATTGTTCATTATTGGGTTCACATTTTGGCATTGGCTTATATGAGAAAAGAAAAAATGGCCTTGATCATGTGTAACAAGCAAGCAATTGGTTCAACAGAAAAACTTAGGCAAAATCAATCATGCTTCCAAAGCAATGGCATTCAATCAATCAGAAACTCTGGAGTCCAACATCTCACAGGTTAACTCAAGTTCCACAATTTGATAAACATTCTACCCATCATATTAATCACAATTGAATTCATGCATCTGTTTCAAATAATTATGAGCAACCACCATCTGTGCTTAAGAACTAAACAATCATTATCTCAACATGCATCATAGAACAATAGAACAAACACAAGAATATTACTCCTCACAAAATAGTTTATCACCAAACCATTGCAGCACCTATTCATTCAACCAAGTACATGACTCAATTAAAAATAAAAAACAAAATAAACAAAGTTCAAAGTAAAACAAATCCTGATCTCATAGCATCCATCAGTATATGCTATCACTCATCGTCAGCCTCTACTATAACAGCATCCATCAGTAGACATTGTCATCTGAATCTTCATCATCATAGCATCCATAAGTAGATGCTTTCAATAACATCCATCAGTAGATGTCTAATCACAGGGCATCCATCAGTAGATGCAAATCTTTCTCATCAGCATCCATTAGTAGATGCTGATCTTTCTCATCTTCATTGACATCCATCAGTAGATGCCATCAGTAGCATCCATCAGTAGATGTTGTCCAACATCTATCAGTAGATGCTGTCATCTGCAAAGCAAAATCAAATTTAAAAGAAAAAGTCAGAAATTGGGTTGCCTCCCAATAAGCGCTTGTTTAACGTCGTGAGCCTAACACCATTAAGCACAATCTACATCTATGATGTTGGTGTTCATTTTGCTTTCATCACACCAACTTATCTGCAACATCTTCTTATTCACCATCTTTACCCTCCTTGAATAAAAAGATAAAAAGATAAAAAGATAAAACGATGAAAAGATGAAAAGATGAAAAGATGAAAAGATGAAAAGATGAAAAGATGAAAAGATGAAAAGATGAAAAGATGAAAAGATGAAAAGATGAAAAGATGAAAAGATGAAAAGATGAAAAGATGAAAAGATGAAAAGATGAAAAGATGAAAAGATGAAAAGATGAAAAGATGAAAAGATGAAAAGACGAAAAGATAAAAAGATGAAAAGATAAAAAAATAAAAAGATAAAAAAAAAAGATAAAAAGATTAAAAAAATAAAATAAAAAGATGAAAAGATAAAATGTTAAAGTCAAATCGGTTAAGAATCACACAAATAGAATAGTTATACCACGAGTCCCCGACAACAATGCCAAAAACTTGATAAACAAATTTTTAATCCCCAAAAACAGAGTCAAAAACTTGTTAATACATCGACAAGTGTACCGAATCATATCAAGTAATAATAAATGGTAAGACCAAGTATCGATTCCCAAGAGACTCACGGCACTAAACAGTTGTGCTTTTGCTTAACCAATTAAGACTAAAAACAATATTTTGGGGGTTTTGAATGCAAAGTGCAGAAAAATAAACATGAATGCAATTTGATCAATTGAGGATAAGCACAAAAGTGAGTGGATGATGTGTAGAATATGAGATGAATATGTTGTTGGGGTTTAGATTTCACCTATCTGCTCTCATGCATATAAGAATTCATCTTCTTCATTAATGTTAATGTCAATTTCTAATTTACTTTAAACCCGATGTTTCGATGAAGAAAGCTTATCCTTAATTACTAGTTTACATTGTCTTGTATCCCCAACAATTAATTATGCATTACATTCGCACATAAGCCTAAAGGCAACCCACCCTTTTATCCCTATGTCTAGGTAATATTGCTTTTGGGAGAATTCCCCAGATCGTGATTTGTAAGATATCTCTCGATAACAATCCTAGGGAGAGAAGAGGAGAGCTATCACATCCCTAAATCGTCCAACCCTAGGAGTACGAAATCTCCTGATACTTAGACAAATCATAAGATTTATGCTATACATGAATAAAACATCACAAGCATTTGAGCAAAGAAGAATATCCCTAACAATTAATGAAAGAATCATATATCAATAACAAAAATCAATTCAAATACAAGAGAGTTTAGAGGTTACATATCTCCCAACAACAAATAAAGTTTAGTTCCTCATTATCATGGAGAAACTAGATGAACAATGGAATGGAAGAGATAGAAAAACCCTAGAAACTGAAGAGGAGACTCCTGCATCCCCAAATCTGCCTCTAGAGGAGCAAGACGTGTGTTTCTATGCTTATGCCATCAAGAGATATCATCCCTAGGACGTGCAAGTCCCTAAATAGACCAGAAAAGTAATAGAAAATGGGTCCAAGTCCACTTCGCTGGCGCTCAACGCCCTAAGTGGGGCGCCCAGACGTCACTTGTGGTACTAACTGGCGCTCAGCGCCCCTGGAAGGCCGCCCAGACAAAAAACGACACTCAAATTGGCGCTCAACGCCCCGTTTCTGCGCTTAGCTTGACTTTTCTACACTCTGGTTGACTTTCCTGCATTCTAGTTGACTTTTCTGCACTCTAGTTGACTTTTCTGCATTCTGGTTGACTTTTCTGCATTCCAACTCATTCAAATAATTCCAATAGCGTGCAAAATCAAGGGAATTTAGTGATAAAATTATCAAGTATAACCTCAACTCTCTTATTCACAAAACTAAAGCAAAAAGATAAGTTAAAGCAAGTTTCTAAGTTAAATAGGGTGCATTTAGTATCAAAAATACATCACAGATAACGGTATTTTCAACCGTTATCAGTAGACAATGGGACCATTAAAAATATAATAAAAGTTTGAAAATCATAGTTTGGAGTTGCCACCATAGTTTATTTTGGAAAACTACGAGAAAACCATAAAATAAAGCATGGTCTACGAAAATAAGAGTTTTTGAGTTTGGGAGTCGGGTATGCGTAGCGAAGGTATTAACACCCTACAACGTCTGCCCGAAAACAGTACCTTTAGTTAAGCGTGCAAAATTGATGTGGTTTTCAAAATGGTTATTTTCCCCAAAAATAACAATATAAGACAATACAAATGAAATAATATTTTTTATTTTTTAGGAAACTCCGACAAGGATTAACCTTGCTCCTACATATTCTCATGTGAGAATTTAAGGGTACATAGTTCTTTTGAAAATTCTGTTTGGAAGATTTGTTTGGAAAATTGATTTGGGAGATTGTTTGGAAAATATAGATGATTTTTTATTTTTTGAAAGTAAACCTAACAAGGATTAACCTTGCTCCTACGTATCTCCACTCTTGATGGAGAATCAAGGATCACGTAGTTTTGGCTTTGTATCATTTGAAAAGGGTTGATATTTTTTGTTTTTGAGATTTTATGATTTTTTCGGTATTTTTTAATTATGTAAAAAAGTGTCACGACATGGACAATGAGCTAGACACAAGACAAGTGAAAGATAAAATTATTATATTGTTTTTGAAAAGTTTTATATTTTTTATGATTTTTTACATGATTGATATGATTGAGAAAAATTAAGATGACAAAATAATCACACAAATATTTACACTTAGTTGCAAGAAAACTACATTTTTGTAATTTTTTATATTTAATTATCAAGCAAATCCAGGACTTGACATGATAATCAAAATGATTATGAAAAATGTAATTATCAAGCAAGTCCGAGACTTGACATGACAATATTTATTATTATGAAAAATTCAATTATCAAGCAAATCTGAGACTTGACATGATAATCAATATATTTTTAAGATTTTTATAAAAACAACAAAATGGATTATAAATGAAAATGTATAATAAAAAACAGTGAAATAATTATGGAAATGTAAAACGCAAACAAAAAGAAAACAAACTTTAACAAAATAATTCAAACTAAAGAAAAATGGAAGTAAAGGAATAAAAACCTGGATGAAAAGACAGGGATAGTCCAATGGAGATGCAAGTGAAAATGAAAGCTTTAGGAGATGAAGATGTTGATATGGAGGAGAACATATGTGTTGAAGTGTTTGATGAGTGTATGTGAAGATAGGTGGTGTGTGTGTTGTGGAAGAGTGGTAGTATGGGAGAGAAGAAATGTGTGGAAAGATATGTGGAATGAGGGAGAAGAGATCTGTATCATGTGATTGTGTGTGTAAAATGGAGTGAAGAGTGTATGGGTATTTATAGAGTTATGGATGGAGAAAGTTGATGAATAAAAATAATATAATAAGTAGGTGAAAAAGTTAGATGAAATAAAACATAATAAAGAAAAGTAAATAGTAAAAGTTAGTGTGAAAAATAAGTGAAAGAAATAATATAAAAAATGGGTGGAGAAATTAGATGAAGAAAGTGGATGGGGGAAACAATAAAAAATGTTAATGGGGAAATTAGGTGAATAAAGTTGGTAAAGAAAAATAATATAAAATGTGAGTGGAAAGAGTAAAGGATGAAGGAAATAATAAAATGAGGTTGATGGAGAAGGTGGTGGATAAAATATAATTTAGAAAAGTGATGGAATAAATAAAAGTTAGTAAGAGAAAGTAATATAAAAGTGGGGTGAAAAAGTAGATGGAGAAAATGGATGAAGAAAATAACAAAATATGTTGGTGGAGAAGGTGGTGAATAAAATATGACTTAGAAAAGGGAATGGAATAAGTAAAAGTTAGTAAGAGAAATTAATAAAAAAAATGGGCTGGAAGAGTAGATGGAGAAAATGGATGAAAGAAATAATAAAAATGGTTGGTGGAGAAGGTGATGGATAAAATATAATTTAGAAAAGTGTTTGAATAAATAAAAGTTAGAAAGATAAATTAATATAAATGTGGGGTGGAAAAGTAGATGGAGAAAATTGATGAAGGAAATAATAAAAGAAAAGGGTTTTGGAGAAGATATAATTAAAAAAAGGTAAGTGGAATAATTAGAAAAGTTGGTACATAAAAATTAATACGAAAATGAGGTGGAAAAAGTAAATGGAAAAGGTAGATGATGTGGAATGTGATATGGAGGGTGATGTGGATGATGATGAGGAGAGTGAAGTGTAAGATAAAAAATATGGTGGTGAGGATTTAAAAAAGTGTGGGATTATTTTGGACCATTGGGCTAAGGGTTAAAAATTTAATTTGGGAGTGCAAACAGTAAAACAAATAGTATTTTTTTTATTTATATTTTTTATTCTTTTTATATTTAATTTTGTGATGAATTTTATTTATTCGGACAAAATTGGGTGTTGACACAAGGCTTTATGTATGCTTATACAATTAAAGTGAACCTACGACTTGTGAATATTTATTTAACATTTGGTTTGTATGAAATCAATTTAATTAAGATTTTTTTTTTCAGAATTGAATAATGAAATTTTAAGTTGTGATAACTTTATACATTTGCAAAAGTTTAATTATGAGTGAAAATAACATAACACACAAATGTTAAACGTTCATCATAGTAATAAACACCACAACAATACACCAACAACTTAAACACGGATGCATATCATCATCACAAACCAATGGTCCAACGAGTCTAATTTGTCCAACAAGCCTAAATTTCATTCAACTAGTAGGACGCCCCTACCTCATTGACTTAAAAACTATAGTTTTCCTTAGCGATACTCTCGTCCAACGAGTCTGCATAGTTCAAAAGTCAAGACAAATTGGTGAACATACTCACTTAGCCTCAAAAGCTTGTTTTCCTTCATTTTCGCATATCAAAACCATTGTTACAAAGTCAAAAGGCACCTTCTGATACCAATTAAACCAAACTTACCAATCTTTGAAACAAGTACAATATCTAACCTTAATCACACATGTAAAAAACTACCAATACTTATCAATTCAGCACAAACATCAATTCACACTCTTAAATCAACCAATTCATAGTACATATCAAGATGAATTAGCGCAAATCAACATTCAAACATAGTTCCATACCTATGCATATTTAATTTTGAATAACTAACTTCACTTACCTGATTAAGAGCATAAACATAGACTCATCTACCTTTAAGCACCCCTAACCACAAAAAAGACAATATTTGCACAAAAAGGAATCAAATAATATCTAGTTATACTATAATGACCCTAATGAAGATTCAACAAGAACCCTTAGACCAAACATGCCAGGCTAATCTCTACACATGCGAGTCAAAGACAAAATTACTCTAAAAACAACAAAAGAAGAACTTACTTTATTGAACAAATGATTGAATAGAAGGTAGGTATCATCGTCAGGAGTTCTTTGGTACATTCTGATCTTCAAACAAATGAATAAAGAGAAAGTAAAGGAAGGATAAGGTCATTCTTTTTACAAAAATAATAGCTTTTATAGAATGAACTCTATTTAACTTATTTTTATTTATACTAAAGATTTTTAATGATAAAATATTCAAGTGTCAATCATAAAAACTTTATCTCACTTAAAGAATTTCTAGAGTCTTATAATCTAAGCACTCCAACCTTTAAATCTAACTTATTATTCTTTATCTATTCACTCTAATATGACTTTTCTTAACATCTTAGTTTTCCTAATTTGAACTGTAATGATTAATATCCATTAATACTGAAAAGTTTTTTTATATCGATTAAAAAGGGTTTTTTATACCAATTCTAGAACCGGTATAGAAGTGAGGGATATAGAAAGTATTGACTTTTTCTATCAGTTCTAGAACCGGGATAGAAAGTGCCACTTTTTATACTAGTTAAAGGTACAACTAGTATAAAGTGAAATGTTCATCATTGGATCGGCTTCGAAATTGGTCCAAGTTGGTTGTTGTAAGACCTTGAAAAACAGTTATATTTAAGAAGATATATATTTTTATAAAAATTTGTGTAATGCTACAGTAAAATACGTATACAGCTACAATAAAATACGTACGATGCTATAATATGTATGATGCTAGAATGAAAATACCTTGTTTAACATGTGTTGCTACAATAAAAATGTAGACCAACTACAATAAATTACAACTACAGTAAAATGTAGTACAACTACAGTACTGTTATAGTAACCTTAATTTCAACTATAAATAAGGTTGAAGAAATGAAGATTTTCATCATCAGAGTGAAAGAGACAAGAGTTTAGTAGCAAATAAGGAGATTTTAGGGTAAGAATTTGAGTCATAGAGAAGGTAGGAAGAATTTTTGAAAGGGTGTTCTTGATCAAGAAAGTAGAGAGAATCAGGTAAAAAGAGCTAACATTTCTATGTTATTATCTTGTAATAAGCATTGATGGTTTAATTGTTGTGGTGTAAGGGGAACTATCCTTACTATTGTTTTTCTGTGTGAACATGGGTGATGAAAATTGTCTACGATCTTGTATTGAATTTGTGAATGTGCAAATGTTAATATTGTAAGTAAGTGTTAACTTTCTTTTGATTATTCTATGTTCTTTGTTGGATGATGCCTTAGGATGATGATAATGTGAAATTTGTGAAAACTAGTTGAAGAACGCTTGGCTAAGGAAAAACAAGGTTCTTAAGTTCTCCATTAAGATGCATCTCTCTTTCCTAGAAGTCTACTTAACAAGCTTTAAACTTATTTAAAAAAAATAAAAAAATTTTTTTCAAATAAAGATAATCAACAATGTGAATTTTAAATAAATTGTGATTATTATTCTTAATATGTGAGATATAAAGATGTTGAGATAGATACTCAGTCCAGTTCTGGGGTTTAAGTATCTTTGATTAAGTTTTCCTTATTTTTTTTATATACTGAATTATCTTAGTAAAATCTCAATTTCCACTTAATCTACCATTAGATTGAGTTGAAATTTTTATATATGATTTCTAAAACGTATCATTTTACATTGATCATTTGGATTTTCATATTGAGATTTATACTTAAAGGGAATAGTATAGTATTTTTTTGAGTAAATTAATCACTACTTTATTTTTAACTCTTAGTTGTTTCGGTAAAACGTTATTTACCACCTAGATAACTGTTAGATTAACCTGAAATTTGGATATGTAGTCCCTAAGAGATATTAACTCACTATGACCGTCCAGGTTTTTAATTAGATGTTTATATTTAGAGAAATTATGTTGTGTTTTGTAGAAATAGGTAGGCCTTATTTTTCAACCAAGAGGGGGGTGAATTGGTTCTTTGTTAAAAAATATGTTCTTTTAAAAACCTTTGAGAATATTTTCCTTTTTCTTGAAATGCAAGTAAATAAAGAATATAATGAAATGAAAGAGATAAGGGATAGAAATACAAACACCAAGTTTTTATACTAGTTCGGCCTCAATGCCTACATCTAGTGTCCTTTCAATCAACCTGAGATTGAAAGTCAATGCACTATAAAGATTGAGTTTTACAGCAAGCAATACAGAGACACCCTCTCCATGTATCCTTCTCTCTAACTTCAAATCTATTATAGTCAAATACACAAAAAGAACAATCATCTTTTTGCAACCCCTTTAAGATACCCCTCTCAAAGTAACCAGAACTTCAATGTTCTCTTCCTGACCAATGACAACAGGGCAATGCCATTCACAGATGATTGTGGAAGGAACTGATCTCGAACAAAACACCATAGTGTGTAGATGGTGATCAGCAGACATAGGTACACACCAATTTCTTCAAGAATCCTCTTGATCTTCCAAATGAAATGTTCTTGATTCTTGGAGAATGATTGCTTTGCAAAATCAAAACTCAACTAACTTTTATCATATATGAAAGATATTATTCCTCGACACTCTTTAATGTAGAGAGTTATGCGTCAATATATAATTTTCACAAGTCTGACACAGTTTAATCGATTACAAAATTAATGTAATCGGTTAAGCAATTAAAATTTGCTATAACAAAGTTACACTTGAACATGTTTAACAGATTACACAATTAATGTAATCGACTTCACAATTAATGTAAGTCAAAACAATTTAAAATATGATCGTTATGACAGTCAAGACTTATCATGAAAATAGTTTTCAGTATGCGCGATTTTTAATCAATTGGGAAAACAATTCAATCGATTAAGTATGACACTTAAGAAAATTTGAAAACTTTTCATTTGAAATACATCATAGTACACAACAATTATGTAAAAGAAAAGACACGAGTTTTAATCGATTATACATATAATGTAATCGGTTAAAAACTTGCATTTTGCTAGAATTAAGCATTTGTTGATATTTGATGAATCCAATTGATTACTTAAACACTGTAATCGATTACTTCATACATATATGAATTGTGCAAAGTGTTCACCATTCAAAACTATGATTATTCATACCACAGATATAAACTTATGTATGACCATAGTAAGTATGCAAACCAAACCAGTTCAAGCACAAATAAGCATAAACAAGCATATAAACACAAATAACCTTTCAGTTGTTGTGCAAGAAACTATTGAAATATTTCTGTTGTTGTCATCATAAAACACACACAAGAGTTTGGGTTTAGCTTTTACTTAGCTCTTCCTATCAACAATTTCCCCCTTTTTTTGATGACGCACAACCAGAAAATCTTTTTCTAGTTACTTCAAGTTACTTCTCCCCTTTTTGGGCATTAGCAAAAAAGATACCAAGTAAGAGGAAAATAAGTGCATAAAAGAGATACATCAACATAAATTCTTACGGACCATTTTGCTTAAATTGATGCTCCCCTTATCACGATGTAGTAGCCCTTTTGAAATAGTTCAAACAATTGATTTAATCCAGTATTAGAGCTAAAAGAAAAGAGCTTAGTGCAGTGATTTAGTCTAGTATCAGAGCAAAAAAAAATTAATGCAATTATAGTATAATCATTGTATCAAATCGTGAAAGTCAGAATGTATACTCAGATAAAAAGAATGTATCAAGCAATAATAGATTTATTAATATGTATCAGAGTGAAAATAGTGCTTGAAACCATTGTATTATCATGTGTAGTAATTAAGATACTCAAATTTGATGTGTAGCAGATTTGAAGTAAGGAGTATTATGAATGCAAGAAATTATTTATTAGCAGAATGAATATTCCAGTATTAATGATTCTGAAACAAGAAATGCAATTTTTCAAAGTGATGTAATTTTAATGATTTTCAAATCAATTTAGAACAGTATGCAACAATTTGAATTTACTAAATGAATGAAGAACAACTTTAGCATGTTAGTAGACATGAGTCAGTAGGAAATGAGTATGAAATCATGTATCTATATTTTTAATCGATTTCAATAAGAATCCAATAGATTACTTGTTGATCAGGTGTTAATCGATTACATAGTTGTAGTAATCAGTTAAGTATCTGCTTATGATCATTTTGTACAGTTCTGATCATATCAATCAGTCAATATCAGAATCAATGCCTGCAAAACACAACTTTCTCAACATAGTTGAGTGTTAGTCCAGTAATACACAATAGTTATGAGAAAATATGAGATATCAAGTAAGTCTGAGTATGCAATGATGTATAGGACAATGAAATAACATATTGCATTCATACAACAGGATTATCCAATCATATTCACCTAATCATTCAACAAATCAAATTCATCAATCAGAATAGGATATAATCCAATAAACTTATATTTCATTCATCATAAAAAACATAATAACATAGTTCAACCATAAATGCTTTATAACCATCATTACATAAAAAAATAGTAACAAAAGAGAAATAAAAAAACTTAAATCATGTCCCTAAGCAGAATGTCATCATCACTTTCATCTGGGACACTCCCCTCATCCTCATCATCCTCTTCCCTGTCATCATCAGTGTCCTCAATATTTAGCTTTCCCTTTATAGCGGAACCATCTTTGTTTATTGAATACAGAGAATAGTCAGAGAATGCATTTGCCTGACCATGTGCTTTTTAAATTCTGATCTAGGCCAAAAAGATGTAGATGATGAACCATCAGGAGTTTCCTCTTAATTAGCCATATACTTATCTTTAAAGAGCCATCTATCTAGGCCATGTTATAGTATCGTGTGATGCAATGCTGTTGTATCTATGATATTGGTCTTTCCATAAGACTCGCATGACTCATCAACACATTCCACATTGAAATGTTGAAGCACCTTAAAGATAAACACAACATAAGGCAAACTGGCAGATTCCAACCTTGTGACCTTAAGCATGTTATCAGAGTTTGCTGCAGCCTAGTCAGTTTGTATATTTTCCTTGAGAGCACGAAGTAAACAAAGATCCTCAGTGGTAACCTGTGCATGGTTACTACCCCTTGGCAGAAGAATCCAAGTGATAATGAAAGCACACAGGTGATAATGAAAGCACACAGGCAATCATCTTTCTTCATTCCTCTAGTTTGGTAGTGGAAGTAATCCCTTGGTTCATTTGGATTTCTAAGACAGTCTTAATAAACGCCGAATTACCAAGATGACATTTTTCACCACCACAACGAAATCCAGCAATGGTGGTCCAGACCTCTTCAGTTAGTTTGATGTTAATCCCCTTTACCCTGAAACACAGCATTCCATCACTGATCTTCAAGTTGGAATAGAAAACCTTCACAAGTTTAGGGTACCATGGATAAACCATTTCAATAAAGTTCTTCAACCCCTACCTATTCAGCCAATTCTGAAACACAAAACTTGCTCTTCTAAAAAAGTTGACCTTTGCATATTTGTGAGGAATGATTTTCCTTAGTCTCTAGTGATCGATGAAATTTGTCTAAGCATCATCATCATTGATCCATCCATCAAGATTTGGACCACAATATACTATCCTTCGTCCAAGAGTCTTGACTCTCTTTCTCTAAGATGAAGAGGATGCCATCATGCAGAATATGATGAGAGATGTACAATAGAGAGACTTAGAGAAAGAGAGGCTGAGTGTTGCAGAAAAAGAATGAACAACAACCTACTTAGATTAGGGTTTAAGCTACACAAATTTTGTTTGGAGGGAAGCCCAAAGTTCAAATTTTCAATCAATAACACTTTAATCGATTTTCCTAATTATTTAACCGATTAAATTTCCACATGACACATATACAACAATCAGAAGTGAATGTTAATCGATTGCATTAGTTGTTTAACCGATTAGATTGCCATCCATCTCAGATTTTATAAAACACATAGGCAATGTGAAAGGTTTAATCAATTACATTACTAACATAATCGGTTAATGTCAGTGAGAAATCATTTTCAGCCAATATCATGACAAACACGGACACATCAATCACTCCAATCAATATGGATGTTACATACCAAGAATGATGCATGATTGATAGAAATAAGTACTGTTACCACAAGTTGTACTCAAGAAGTCATTGATTTGTCCTTTTGAACATTCCTTGAGTCCTTTAGTGCCACCAGACCTGTCTATTTACCTGCAAAAGCATCATAAGGTTTTGAAGGAGGTACCCAAATAAACTTAGGGTCCTTTGAGTTAGTAATAGTGTTTGGTTTCCTGGAAATCCATTAGAATTTTCCCTTTGGAACACCAACCCTTTTTGTAGTAACAAGATTTGAAAATATGTCCAATAGTATTGCAGTGAAAACAAGTAATAGAAAAAGGTTTACTAAGATCAGAAAACTTTTTAGCATTAAATGTATTGCTTTTATTGATATATCCTATGCCCTGTTTGTTTATAACTCTACTCTGAGAGCCTAGAATAGCTTCTAAATTTGATCTACCAAGAGTAAATTTAGACAATGTGCTTATTAAGTAGTCAATCTTCTTCAAATTAGTAGGGCAATCTTTACCGTCTTTGACAATAGTTTTAGCTTCCACTTTAGCAGTTTCAATAGATTGTAAAGTAGCTGAGAGATCATTTTTCAATTTAGTATTTCCTTCAACAAGATTATTGATTATATATTCATAATCCTTTCTTTCACTTTTTAATCGATTAACCTTGTACTGCACCTTCATTGCCTCTGCATGGAGTTCTTGAAAAACATCCAGAAGCTGATAGTATTTATCTTCAATCGGTTCATCATTAAAGCTACTGCCACTGCTTTCAAAATCAACTGATCACACCATGAGGCACAAATTTGTCTCCTTCTCTAAGCTTTGATTGTCTTCATCACTTGAAGAACATCCAGAGTCACAATCTTCCATGCAATATAAGCTTTTCTTTACTTGCTTTTCCTCCTGTCCTGATTGAATCTATCATCAGTTTTCTACTTCTACTTCAGGGTAGGGCAATCAGTTTTAATGTGGCCTTCTTTACCACACTCATAGTAGATATGAGTAGGAGCTTTGCCTCTTTTTTTGCTCCCCTTGACATTTCCTGCAAAATTAGATGCATTGTTTCTAACTTTCATAAAATTTGTAAATTTATTTACCATCATATTGACCACTTCTTTTTCTGATTCATCAACATCTAAATCTGCATTTGTATCATTTCTTCTTGGAGCGTTCTTGTTGGAATCTTGAGTGCAATCGAGTGCTTTTGTTCAGATTCTTCTTCTTCCCTCAATCTTCCACGTTCCAATTCATGTTCCCTGAGTTTTCCAAATAGTGTTGCCATGTTCATAGATGTCAAATCCCTTGATTCAGAAATGGCAGTCACCTTTGGTTGCCAGCTCCTATTCAAATTCTTCAAGATTTTGATATTAATCTCCTCCTTTTCAAAATATTTTCCAAGCGCTATGAGGTGATGAACAATATGTGTGAACCTCTTCTGGACATCATAAATTCTTTCTCCAGGTTTCATCCGAAACATCTCATATTCTTGGATAAGAGAGTTCTTCCTGACCCTCTTA
Source organism: Vigna umbellata (assembly GCF_029865625.1). Taxonomy (NCBI): domain Eukaryota; kingdom Viridiplantae; phylum Streptophyta; class Magnoliopsida; order Fabales; family Fabaceae; genus Vigna; species Vigna umbellata. The sequence goes on along the minus strand of NC_142174.1, from coordinate 8,217,250 downwards.
ACTTCATCAGTCCCTTCAAGAGTAACTTCAAGGACATCCCACATTTCCTTTGCAATTTTGCATGTAGATATCCTAAAAAACTCATCAATAGTTAGAGTAGAGGAAATAATATTTTTAGCTTTGACATCATAATGTGCCCTTTTACTTTCTTCCAGATTCCACTCAGAAAAGTTCTTTGGTAGAATCCTACCATCAACAACCTTTATAGGTTCATAGGGTCCATTTATACCAGCATCCCAAAAACCTTTATCTACTGATTCCAAGAAAATTCTCATCCTAATTTTCCAAAATGGATAGTTTTCTCCTACAAACAGAGTGGGTCTATTTATGGAAGCACCTTCACCAAAGGTTTGAGAAACAGAGGCCATCAGGATCAAAATAATCGATTACACAAAAAAACTAATCGATTAGTTTTCAAATAACTTTCAAAAAAACCAGCTCTAGTGCCAATTGTAGAAATAGGTAGGCCTTATTTTTCAACCAAGAGGGGGGGGAGTGAATTAGTTCTTTGTTAAAAAATATGTTCTTTTAAAAACCTTTGAGAATTTTTTCCCATTTCTTGAAATGCAAGTAAATAAAGAATATAATGAAATGAAAGAGATAAAGGATAGAAATACAAACATCAAGTTTTTATATTGGTTCGGCCTCAATGCCTACATCCAGTATCCTTTCAATCAACCTGAGATTGAAAGCCAATGCACTATAAAGATTGAGTTTTACAGCAAGTAATACAGAGACATCCTCTCAATGCTTCATTCTCTCTAACTCCAAATCTACTATAGTCAAATACACAAAAAGAACAATCATGTAACCCCTTTGAGATACCTCTCTCAAAGTAACCAGAACTCCAATGTTCTCTTCTTGGCCAGCGACAATAGAGCAGTACCAATCACATATGATTGTAGACGAAACTGATCTGGAACAAAACACCTTAGTGTGCAGATGGTGATCAGCACATGTAGGTACACACCAATTTCTTCAAGAATCCTCTTGATCTTCCAAAGGAAATGTTCTTGATTCTTGGAGAATAATCGCTCTACAAAATCAAATCTCAACTAACTTTTATCAGATATGAAAGATATTATTCCTCGAAACTCTTTAATGCAGAGAGTTATGCGTCAATATATAATTTTCTCAAGTTTGATGCAGTTTAATCGATTAAAAATTAATGTAATCGGTTAAGCAATAAACATTTGCTATAACAAAGTTACACTTCAACATGTTTAACAGATTACACAATTAATGTAATCGATTTCACAATGAATGTAAGTTGAAACAATTTAAAATATGATCGTTATGACAGTTAAGAGTTATCATGAAAACAATTTTTAGTATGCACGAGTTTTAATCGATTAGGAAAATAGTTCAATCGATTAAGTATGACACTTAAGCAAATTTGAAAACTTTTCATTTGAAATACATCACAGTATACAACAATTATGTAAAAGCAAAGAAACGAGTTTTACTTGATTATACATATAATGTAATGGGTTAAAAACTTGCAGTTTGCTACAATTAAGCATTTGTTGATATCTGATGAATCTAATTGATTACTTAAACACTGTAATCAATTACTTCATAAAGATATGCATTGTGCAAAGTGTTCACCATTCAAAACTATGATTATTCATACCATAGATATAAACTCATTTATGACCATATTAAGTATGAAAACCAAATCGATTCAAGCACAAACAAGCATAAACAAGCATATAAACACAAATAACCTTTTAGTTGTTGTGCAAGAAACTATTGAAACACTTATGTTGTTGTCATCATAAAAAACACAAAAGAGTTTGGGTTTAGCTTTTACTTTGCTCCCCCTGTCAACATGTTTCTTAAGGATTTCAAAACTATCTAAATTTTGTTTTTGGACCACCTATGCAAAAAAATAATAATTAAGATTTCCATTTTATTAACCGTTAGATCGAACTAAAAAATTTTCTATAGATTCTATATATATACTATTATTTAATTTACCGGTTCAGATCTTCAATGTGAGGTATGTATTAAGAGAAAACTTTTATGTAACGTCATAGTAATTTAGATTGTTGATCCATTTACCTTCGATTTGGAAAATTATGTTGAGGTTGTACTCGTTATGAGTAAAGATTTTAAGAAGAGTATGATATTTATCATTTCCATAGGTATATGGATATGATTGATCTATTTATTATAAATTTTCTTGAGGGATGAAAATGGATTAGTACCAATTCATGATTAATGAATGGATATGATTCAGTTAGATGGATGAGGTGATATGATTCGTTGATTTTGTTATGATGAATGAATATGAGGAATTGTTATCTATTAAATGAGGTATAAGTCTTTATTACTGTAACTGTAAATCTGGTAGTACTGTATTTGGTTTCCATCATAAGACTTTAAGCATAAGCAAGTAACTCAGGAAGCTTATGGAAGCAGGCATAGACGATCTGACCATAAAGCTAAGAGGAAAGGATATTCGCACGGTAAAGGTACTTTGGGATGAAGACACACAGGAAATGACTTGGGAATTGGAAGAATTTATGATAAAGGAATATCCATATCTCTTTTGTAAGTAGTCTTTTGTTAAAAAGTCTTTTGTTAAATAGATAATTTTCGAGGGCGAAAATAATTGTTGTTGGGGAGAATGTAAGACTCATGAAAAAAATATATATTTATAATAGTAAATTTTAGCATTTTATTAGTAATAATAATTTTAATAGATAGAAAAATGTAAATTTTTTGATATAAAATTATAGTAATTCTAGAGGGAGAGCTTCAAATTTTTGATAACTTATTTAGGATTTTTTTTAAGCAAAGTGAATAGTGAATAGTAAATAGTAAATAGTAAATAGTGAATAGTGAATAGTTAAAAAAAAATATATATTAAAATAAATTGTGGAAGAGAATACTCCACGTAGAATTAATCATTCAGAGATAAGAATGGTGAATAAAAAATAATTTTTGAATAGTAAAAATGAATAGTAAAAGTGAATAGTAAAAATGAATAGTAAAATTTTTTGGCTATAAATAGCCAAGGGGGGGAGGCTGAAAATTTGCACCAAAATTCTAGAGAAATTGTGAGAGAAGAGAGTTGGAGGAAATTCTAATTGAAGAGGGAAAATTCTGGAAGTTTCCGGAGAACGGTTTGAGAAGAGGAAACTAAGTCTGGAATAGAGGTAAGGGGAGCTAACTTTGAGTATTTCCTTTTGTATTATCTTGAGTCTGGAATATGCTATATTATGCTTTTGTCTGATCTTAAATCTTGAATATGGAGTATTTTGTTTCTGTGTGATCTTGAAAATTAAATAAGAGTATGCTTCTGTGATGATATCCAAGTGTGATAGTTGTAAAATGTGATGTTGATTATGTTATGCCATTTGTATGTTATTAGTGGTTTATTTTTTTTGTATTTTGGAAGGATTAGAAATTGTCTAACCGGCTCTGCCAGATTCAATTTCTTGTTTCCCCAAACATTTTATTGCTTTTCTTGTTTATTTTTTTATTTTGGAAGGATTAGAAATTGTCTAACCGGCTCTGCCAGATTCAATTTCTTGTTTCCCCAAACATTTTATTGCTTTCCTTGTTTATTTTTATTGTATTTTGGAAGGATTAGAAATTGTCTAACCGGCTCTGCCAGATTCAATTTCTTGTTTCCCCAAACATTTTATTGCTTTCCTTATTTATTTTTATTGTATTTTGAAAGGATTAGAAGTTGTATAACCGGCTCTGTCAGATTCAACTTCTTGTTTCCCCAAACTATTTATTGCTTTACTTATTTATTTTATTGCATTTTTGGAAGGATTAGAAGTTGTCTAACCGGCTCTGCCAGATTCAACTTCTTGTTTCCCCAGACATGTTATTGTTATTGTTATTTAATTATATTGTATTTTTGGATGGATTAGAAGTTGTCCAACCGGTTATGCCAAATTCAACTTCTTGTTTCCCCAGAAATTTTATTGTTTTATCTATTTTTTTGTTATTGCATCTTTTTGAAAGGATGAGAAGTTGTCTAACCGGCTCTGCCAGATTCAACTTCTTGATTCCCCTAAATTTTTATATTAATATTATTTTGATGGTAATGGGAGCTAATTATTTTTGTATGAATTTATTTTATAAAATATTTGCATATGAATGTTGAACTGGTGTGCTCTTGTGAAACTATTTTATGACTTTTATGATAACTGAAACTGTGAAATTGTACATGTTGTGATGTGATGAATTTAATCTGTTTTGAATGAGTTTGTTGGCTGAAATTGATCTTGTTGGAAGGTCTGAAGTAAGGGTTCTGAAATAGTTTATATATGGGTATTAAATAGATGTACAGATATTGTTTGAGGTTGCTATGAGAGGAAGTGAACACATTAAAATTTGACATTTCAAATTTAGAGCATAAGAGAACATGGTAGATAAATTAAATAAATCAATTGTTAATTATTGAGGGTCTTTCTTTGTTGGTAGGATAGAGGAACCTTAAAAACCTAAGTTGGCACATCCCTGATCATAGAGCAGCCCTGGCCTGGTCCAGTCAGTTGTGACTAGTCATATGTGCTGGCGTCGAAGGTGAGTTTGATGCGTTCAGACATCTGGGTCCTCTCCGGTGACCAATTGGGGTAAAGAAAAATCTCTACTAGGATGAAAATAAAATAAAACAAGTTGATTGTAGATGCATAATATCATCATGGTAAAAATTTCATATATATTTTATTTATCATTACATTGAGCCCAGACTTTAATATGTAGTTCTTAAGATATGTTGATATATTTTGGTTGATCCATGATCTTTGTTTGGTGAAAATATGTTGAGTTATACTCGTTGTGGGCAAAATGAGTTTATAATATAAAGCATGATATCTGGCAATATGTTTAATTTATTGATACCAAAACGAGTTATTATGAATTCATGATTAAAGAATGAACATGATTGAGTTAGGTGGATAAGAGGGTATGAATTGTTGGTTTTATAAAATGTTGGAGTGGATATGAGAAATCATTACTTATGAAATGACGTTTACTACCGGGAGTAGTATGTTAGAGTTATACCATGAGAGTTTGGTATGAGCAAAGTAACACCTGAGGTTTATGAAAGCAGGCAGAAAGTGGTCTGACCATAAGGCTTTGACATAAACATATGATTCGTAAGTTTTATAGAAACAGGCAGAGAGGGGTCTGACCATAAGGCTTCAGAAAGTAAGACATAGTATATAAGTGAGGCTTAAGGAAGCAGGCAGAGAGCGGTCTGACCATAAGGCTTCATGAGTAAGCATGGTACACTTGTAAGCTTTATGGAAATGAGAAAGATGATTTTGATAATGATGAATTAAGGACATCGGAATAATGATATTTTATCAATTGCAGAAATACATGATTATAATATTTTATTACAAGTTTAATGATTTTATGATATGGTTGGCTTACCCTTATTTGTTTGTACTATGATCATATAACTCATGTTATATGTGATTAGATAATGTTGCAGATGCGGTTGAAAAAGCTTAGAGATGAGAGAGATGCGGGGAAAAACTTTCAGGGATTTTTGTAAAAAGAATAAATTTGTATTGGGAAGATTATGTTGTGTAAAACTTATAAGTTGAAATTTCAGTGGTGAAGACTATATTGTTTAAAGTTTGTAAGTTTGGTATTGTACTTTGGAGTAATTGAAATAAAGTTTGATTGTTGATATGAGATATCAAATTAATTTAGTCTCTACTATCAGTAATACCCTTTAAAATATTTGGGTGTTATAGACTGCATGTTATGGTTAGCTCACTCTTATCTATTTGTGCACTGATCATATAACCCGTGTTGTTATAGTGAGCAGATGATGTTGTAGATGTAGTTGGACATGCATAGAGATGAGAGACATACTGGAAAAACTTTCAGGGGCTTTTTGATAAAAAATAATTTTGTATATGAAAACTATGTTGTTTAAGATTTGTAAGTTTAAATTTGTACTTATGTTAAATCGTGAAGACTATGTTATTTAAGGTTTGTAAGTTTAAAGTTGTACGTCATGATAAATCAAAATGAAGTTTTAAGTATTGATATCAAATGGTAAATTTAAAATTTTTGTTTTACTACTCGTAATACCCTAAAAATTATTTGGGGTGTTACAATTGTCTTCATCCATTTGTGCCTGTGTTAATGATCTTCCTACACAAACTACATTGTTCAATTCTGAGCCCATGAAATGAAGACCAGACATGCCCAAACAATAGAAACATACAAAACCAAGATCTCTCCATCAGATTTAATGCTCTTGAAGCCAAATATTCCAATTTCGTGAAAAAGTATTAGCAACAACAAGCTTAGTAGATCCAACTAAGAAGAGCAATTCCGGTAGCATACAAAGTAGATCCGTAAACACCAACAACAAACTAAATGGATCCTGAAGTATCAGCAACCTTATACTTTGTTCGTGGTTGCGCACCTCCTTGCTCAGACAATGTTTGCTGTCGATGGCGACGGAGTTGAGCTGCAAGCAAAGGAGACCCAAGCGGGCTCATGACAACAAGCGCAAAGGAGAGATAACAAGCAGTTAAGCCTTGTCGTGAGAAGAAGAAGAACTCGTGCCGATAGAGACAATCATCGACGTCGGTGTTACCTTTTTACAATTTCTATATCAATTATAACTACAACAAATATAAAAAGTGCTATCTTATTTACACTTATGTCACTGTACTACTTTTTATACTTAATGGATTATAACCAGTACAAATAATTGCTATAAAAATGATTTTTACACTATTTATCTAAAATAATTTTTATTATTAATAAAAATTATAATATAATTAGAGACTATATTTGTAGTAATTAATGACCATACAAAATATTTATTTAGTTAGATGTATAATCCAAATCAAAATTATTTATATTCAACTAATATTCTAATCTAACTTTAAACTTAACCATATTTAAGTAATTTACTAAATTAAACTAAATACTTCAATAAATTTTGTTAATGTCATGAATTATTTTTAAAGTATGAAAATTTGATCTATAGTGAAAAAGTTTTTTACTTAGGTTTTACTTAACTTTTCAAATTTAATATGAAATTTTATAATATTGATATATTATTTTAATAATAATTTTGAAATGTAATGTAACTGTGACTTTATTTGTGTTAAGAGATTTAAGGTGAATATATTTTACTTTCTCCCATCTAAGATATAAATCTAAACACTCCAATATTGTAAATTTAAGTTATTTTGTTTAAACACTCTAATTTGATTTTCTCTAAAATCTTCATTTCTATAACTTCAACTGCAATTATTGATATCTAAAAAGGTATTATTATTACGAACTTATAATTTGATTAGAGATTATATTTTTACTGATTAAAAATCATAACAAATATTTATTTATATTGAAAAAAAATTGTTATTACTTGATTATATAATTAGAATATCTTTTTTAGTCACTATTACTCTATTGATTAAAATTTGGTCAATTGAAAGAATGACATTAGAAACTATTTTTTTTAGTTTTTGATTATCATAGTAGAAACATAATTTTTTTTCCTTCACTATTTTCTAAATTTAATGAGTAATTTTGGAGTAACTATAAATGTTATAAAATTATAAACCAATATTCTGGTCTCTATTATTATAAACTAATTTAAGTGACCATTTATACGCAGAAACTATTTTAATGATCAAATATATAAATAATAAAAATTAGTCACTAATATCTAAATAATGAAAATCTATTACTAAAATATTATTTATTTCTTTATTTACCTATTTAGTATTTTATATTTAAATTTAATAAACACAATTTCAAATTTAATATAATTTTCATGTAAAGATTTTCTTTTTCTATTATTATTATTATAAGTATATTCTTATAATAATAATAATGTGGTAACAATAATAATTATAATTTAAAAATATTTATGAACAGAATTTAATTTCAAGATCATATTATTTTTATTTTAATCTAAAAATATTATTATTATTTTTCCTTCTTTTTTATCATCATTTAATATCTTATATGAATGTTTCATTTTTCCACTTCTTTTCATTAAATATATTTATGTGTGTTTCCTCGTGGAATATAAAAATTTGGTAAAAAAATTCCCAAACATAATTTTCTTTTATTAACATGTATTTATTATTATGATTGATTTTTTTTTCAATGTTTACTAGGATATTTTTATTTTAGATTTTATTATTTGAAAAATGACATAAAATAAACTTACATGATTTTTTATTTAAAAAGTAAAAATTAATGTTTAATTAGATTAAATTAATCAAAAGTGAATTTTATATTAATATATTGTAGTTAATTAAATTGTTTAGTTTTAGAATTTCAAATTCCCGCTTAAAATCTCTGACTAAGCCACATTCCTCCCTGTTTAGTGTTTGCTCCAAATTTCGTAATTCGCTCCAAATCTCTGGCTAAAGCTCATATTCCTCCATTTTCTATTTCATATTCCACTCATTCACAATACACACATTTCAGTCTTCAGCGATTTCTCCGCCTGCAGCAGCGATATCTCGGGAGAGCTTGAGAGGCTCGCCACCGTCTTCCCCTCCGAACCCGGGCCCGAGCGTTGCCTAGGGTTTCTCTAGTGGGAGAGTTTCTCCACGGAAATAACCGAGATTATCTCGCTGGAGAATCTTCAGCCGCGGGGGCAGTGAAGCCGCTGATGGAACTGGTGGCGGAGGAAGGGAGCGGGATAGGAGACAAGGCGATGGTGCTGCTGAACAGTTGGCGGGGATTGAGGAGGGAAAGGAGGCGATCGAGGAAGAAGGTGGTATAGCTGCGCTTGTGGAAGCAATTGAAGATGGGTTGGAGAGAGGGTAGGAGTTCGTTGTTGACTCTTGTTCAACTCTGTGCTCACAGTGTTAGTAACAGAGGCTTGCTTGTGAGAGAGGGTGGGATTCCTCCTCTCATGGCTCTTTCTCACTGTTTGAGCTAAGCACAAGGAATACTTGTTGTTGCTTCTTATACCCTTAGCTCCCACCGCGTATTGTTGTTTCTCAGTTATGTTTAATTGTTTATACTAATGTCCAATCATTTCTGGTATGTGATAGTGAGGTATTCAGAAAGACCTTTAAGGCTGAGAATCCTAATGTGAAGGCGGTATCTGCTGTAAGCAGATTGTTAAATGGCTTCACCTTCAACTATTATGTACCCTTTTTTGAATAAAAGTCTAAATTGTTTGCTACACTATTTTATTGAAGGTTGGGAAAGCTGGAATAGAAGGGCTGTAAGCTGTTCAATTGGGATAAATAATGCACATTTTCACTTTTTTATATTGATTTACGGCTCTTTGTCGTCATTTTAGATGCATTCAGATAGAAGTTTATGTTTAAGTTGATATTGTTGATATTAATATGAATATTATAACTGTAATAACTGTCTATTGACAGTTAAGTCTTCTTTGCAGCTTTCAGTTTAAATACTTTGTTTTGTATTCATTCATTGAATTAATGAGAAAAGCTCTCACTTTCTCTAGCTCTCTCTCCCCCTCTACATTCTTTCCATTCTCTGCATAATCCCTATTGCAGTCTACTTGCTAAATAGAAGCCCAACAAAGGCCCTATCAGAGTGTACCCCTGAAGAGGCTTGGTATGGAATTAGACCGACTGTCTACCACTTGAGAGTTTTCGGATCTGTGTGCTACAAACATGTCCCAAATGAAAGAAGAAGAAATCTGGACGATAAGAGTGAGACCCTCATTCTTGTTGGCTACTATCCAACAGGTGCCTACAGGTTATACAATCCAGAAAAGAAACAAATTGTCATTAGCCGTGATGTGATAGTAGATGAGGTTGCAACGTTTGATTGGGAGAAGTCTGAAGCAAGATCTAAAGCAGGCTGTGTGCCAAGCTGGTTAAAAGATTAGAGTCCTTCTACTGTTGAACAGACTACAACGGATCATGAAGTCAATAATAGAAGGTCACAAAGGACAAGGTTTCCATCCACCAGACTTGCTGATCATGAAGTTTTTTGCTGATAGTGATGTAACTAGCTCAGGTGATCTTGTGCATTTTGCGTTCTTGGTTGATATAGAAACCTTGACCTGGGAGCAAGCGGTTGACATAAAGGAATGGAAGGAAGCCATGTTGGAGGAGTTGAAGGCTATTGAGAAAAATAGAACCTGGGAGATGGTAGAGTTACCTCGGCATAAACAGCCCATTGAGGTTAAATGAGTGTTTAAGGTCAAGTATAAATCAGATGGTGAAGTAGCAAAATTCAAAGCCAGGCTGGTAACGAAAGGTTTTTTGCAAAAGCCTGAAGTCGATTTCACAGATGCTTTTGCTCCTGTGGCAAGGCTAGAGACCGTGAGGTTAGTAATTGCTGTGGCCAACTTTAAAAAATGGAAAGTCTGCCAAATGGATGTTAAATCCGCATTCTTGAATGGGCCATTGGAAGAAGAGGTCTATGTAAGACAACCTCCAGGTTTTGAAAAAGAAGGAGAAGAGCAGAAAGTGTATAGATTAAATAAAGCCTTATATGGTCTTAGGCAGGCACCTCGAGCCTGGAACAACCATATCAACGGCTTGCTCATCAAACTTGGATTTCATAAGTGTACTATAGAATCTGGTATCTATGTGAAAACTAGTGGAAGGCAGGGAATGTTGATGATTTGCTTGTATGTAGATGATTTGCTTATAACAGGAGATTCGATGGATGAAATTGAAGAGTTTAAGAAGAGAATGAAAGAAGAATTCGAGATGACTGATCTTGGCAGTCTAAGCTACTTTCTGGGATTGGAATGCGTGCAGACAGATGATGGGGTGTTTCTTAATCAAAGGCGGTATATAAATGAAGTGTTGAAAAGATTCAATATGGAAAACTGCAATAGTGCTTCAGTACCAATCATGGCAAATCTGAAGCTGACTGATAAACTAGACGAGAAGAGGGTGGATGCCACACTGTATAAGCAAATTGTAGGGTCCTTACGATACATTTGTAATTCCAGACCTGATATTAGCTTTGGAGTTGGGCTGGTGAGCAGATTTATGAATGATCCTAGGCAATCTCATCTTGCTACTGCCAAACATATATTGCGTTACTTAAAGGGAATAGCAGACTTCGGTCTTTTCTACCCCAAGAATCCTGGCAACACGAGAGGAGCATTGGAGGCTTGGTGTGATGCTGATTGGTGTGGTGACAAAGTTGATAGGAAAAGCACATTTGGATATCTGTTTAAATATATGGGGGCAACAATTTCGTGGTGCTCCAAGAAACAGAATATGGTTGCCCTATCATCCTGTGAGGCGGAGTACATCGCAGCTGCTGAGACTGCTTGTCAGTGTGTATGGCTGGAAACAATGTTTGATGAGCTGAAAATTGAATATAAAAAATCGGTACAGCTTTTAGTTGATAATAAATCAGCTATAAGTCTGTCTAAAAACCCAGTCTTCCATGGTAGAAGTGAACACATTGAAACCAAGTTTCATTTTTTGAGAGATCAAGTTAATAAAGGTAGATTGGAACTGGTCCATTGCGGCACTGAAGATCAAACTGCAATGCTTTCACTAAAGCCTTGAAGCAGATCAGATTTGAGAAACTTAGAGAATTGCTTGGTGTTAAATTGATGTGAATTCAGATTAAGGAGGGTGTGTTGATACTAATCTGAATATTATAACTGTAATAACTGTCTATTGACAGTTAAGTCTTCTTTGCAGCTTTCAGTTTAAATACTTTGTTTTGTATTCATTCATTGAATTAATGAGAAAAGCTCTCACTTTCTCCAGCTCTCTCTCTCCCTCCGCATTCTTTCCATTCTCAGCTTAATCCCTATCACGCCGTAACAGATATAGTCCAGTCTATCAATAAATATGTAATAAATGAATTCATTTTATTGAATAAGGGATTTACTTTTTTAAATTAATTTTGACTCCTCTTTTTCTAAATGAAAAGGAAAAAACTCCATTTTAAGCCAAGGCTGCAAAAAGGAAAGCTGAGTATGAAAAACTTATGAAAGCTTATGATAAGAAGCAGGTGAATAACCTGTGCGAGTTGTTCTCTTTTGGGGGTGTTTTGATGGTCTTGTTTATATACTTTATTTTCTATAATCGTTGCAGGCAACCTCTGCAGATGATGATGATGAATCAGACTAGTCCAAATCTGAGGTGAATGGTTAAGATGATGAAGCCAGTAAAGAGGTATATATTCTCCGCTCTTTCTTGAACTAGCATGATAAGAAGATTGCACTTAATGAATACTATTTATAATTCTTGCAAACTTTTGTTTCAAGATTTTAGTTCTAGAGGGTGAACATGAGAAATAGAAAGAAGTTTTGGTGAGGGAGTAAATGTAGTGAATTTAGCTTGTATTTGTTTTCAAGATGCAACATTCATTTATCTCTTTCCAAGAAACTAGATGTGACTGATAATAATTGGATTCATGTTCAAACTCCGTTGTTTCAAATACACTCTTAATTTAATTATTACCCAAGTTATGAACCCTTTTGACTTACCAAGAGAAGTTTGTAAAATATGGACTTCAAAGCTTGGATGGTACCTTTTGATTTACATACTAAGGTCTTTATAAAGGTTTAGCTTCTCAATAAGCTGAGATGCGAGGTTCCTTATTGTACAGGGGGTACATAGCAGAAACCTTTCGATTTACATACTAAGATCTTTATTTTGATAGATGCATATCCAACAGTAACCTAATTTTTATTAAATAATTCTAGCTTTTTAATAATAGTTATCGTTCTTATCAATAATTATTATTTATTTATTTATTGTTTGTAGTCACAAATATACCCTCTGATTGTAATTCGGAGCATGTTTGATAGTCATTTTGTAGTATCATCAAAGTTATCAAAATTTAGTTGGTGAGAAACTTTTTAATTCTATTCATTGATAGGGAAATTAGTGATTGAATTTGTATTGTTTCAGTAACGCATAAATTTAGTTCATTTATCTAAAGTGAACAAATTTATTTAAAATACGTCTTAGAAATAAACGCATGCACAAATAAAATGACCCGATGGAAGTTTATTTTATAGTACTGAAAAATCTTATGCTATTCTACTACAAGTGGAAATGATATAATAGACCACTCTAATGATAAAATTAGTTTAAAATTTGTATATTTATTTAGAATTATTTTTATTCTTATTTTATGTTAGATTATGTAATATTTATACTTTTTATTTTTAAACTATTTACTGCATAATTTATTGGAATTGATAGTTGTTTATCTTAAATTTTTAACATTTATAAGTAGGTTACAAAATTATTTGCAAGTAGGACAAAATATTGCTTTTAAGTCGGTCAAAATTTTTCTACATTAATTAGTCATTAATATTTTTTTTTATAAAATATTCAAATTTCTTAGTTATAGTCCATTGAATTTATTTTATTTTTTTTCATCAATTTAATCACCAAAAATTATTATAATGAAATTAAAAATCTTATTCATTAGAGACAGAAAAGTATGTGTCACTATATATAATTTACGTTATCGACCGAATTAGCGAGGAAAAATGCTTTTGATTTTAATAAAAATTTGTTCCACAACAAAATTAATGGTCATTATATATTTTTATTTTAGTAGCTGCGTTAATGATTAAAAAAATTTGTTGCTATACTTTTATAATTTCAATGACTGAATTAGTCACCATAATTGTCAGAATACATTTTCTATGGTCAAATTGGTTTTTAATTAATGCTTAGATATAATCAAATTTTTAATGATCGATTAATAACTAAAATTTTAATGGTTATTTAGCGATGCCCAACTATTTTGCGACTAGCGTTGTTATCACATATTTTTAGTCCTAATTTTGGTTGCTAATCGTGACTAATTGAAGCATTTTAGTGGTTGCTAATTTTCTTTCTCTAGTGACAAAAATATTTGCCTTTGTGTTAGAAGACATAGGGAGGAAGAAAAAACAAATCTATTATTCATGAATAGAAAGAGGTGTCACAAAATACACACAGAACAAGCCATAAGCCCAATGATATAAAAGTCAGCTAACCCAACTGATATAACAGATTTTGTTATATATTAGTTTGTCTAACATCCCCCTGAACTTGTGGGATTTATTACTGTACCTACTTAGCCTAAAATATTCGAGTACTCGTCCTGAAATATTTGAATCGCGATATATTCTTAATGATATGAGCAACTCACACATATTAGTATAATATAATAATTAATTATCTTTAAAAAGATTTCAAGTAATAAAATCTGATTAACATATAATTGGCTTCGAATATTTTGGGGATCTTCTTCGAGTATATCACAATCCAAGTATTTTAGACCGAGTACGTACAAGTACCACTATAAGTTTATGAAATCCATGAAAGTATGAACCTGAGAGAAGTTTGGTTAGAATATCATAAACTTGAAAAGGTCCAGGAAGGTGAATCGGACAAGTCAACTTCTGCTGAAAATGACCACGGACAAAATGAAGATCAAGTTCAAAATGCTTGGACTGAGAATGCATAATGGGATTGGCAACAACGACTACACCACCAAGATTGTTAGAATAAATTGTTGGTACGTCAGATAAAATATGAAGCTCGTTAACGAGAGAAATGATCCAAGTGATTTCAGAAAGCACATCTATGCTTCGGCTTTCAACTTCAACTTCTGTGCTACTACGGGATATGACTCTGTTTATGTGAACCCCAAGAAACTATATTGCATCCAAAATATACATAGTATCTACTTATGGATTTGAGATCATCAAAATTAGAACCCCAATCTACATCGTTGGACCTAATAACAGAAGAGTGAGAGAAGTTATGAAGAAGGAGACCATGACGCATAGTTCCAGCGAGATAAGATACGTTTGACAACTTTTCATTGATGCTCTTGTGGTTGATGCGTGTAGTGAAAAACTTTGTTGACAAATTATGTGAGCTCAGGATGAGTAATCATGACATACTGTAACGCACCGACAATCTATCTGTATAGGGTAGGATTATTAAAAGCAGCTGAACCATTATGAGTGAGAATTAAGGATGTTATCATGGGAGTAGGTTGTGACTTCACTCCATGCATATTGGCTCTGCGTAGAAGTTCTTGAATATAATTTGTTTTAGAAAGATGAAGGCTAACATCCTTGTTCCAGATAACTCTTGTGCCAAGAAAATAATGTAGAGACCTAAGATCTATTAATGCAAAAATGTTTATTCAACAAGGAAATAAGAGATGAAATTTCAACATGAGAAGAGCTACCTATTATGATAATATCGCCTACGTAGATGAGAATGAAAAAGTAGATGTATTACCCAATTTTGTAAAGAGAGGGATCGATTTTAGTTTGAGTAAAACCCATATTAAAAAGAGTTTGACTATCATTCAGGGGAGTATAACTATGATATTTGCTAACACGCCTTTGTTTGAGAGCACGAGTGTCGATTGAGGGGGTATGGAGCCTTTCTTGCTTGCTTGCTCCGACAAGTGTTTTCTTCAATGGTGATGTATCAAGTTGCTCGCTTATGAAACTTGTCTATATTTTCCGGAGATGGCATGACAAAATTGAAGAGAATGATAAAGATGTCATACTCCACACTAAGGTAAGATATGATATGCTCAGGTTTTTCCAGTGCTATACTCATGACACTGTCATGGATCAGTGTTATTCTCTTCGATTTTTCATTGCTCCCTCTTCATCCCTTATCTCAGCCACTCTGTCATCTTCATCTACAATTGTTGAGAAACAAAACTTCAGATATGTCTACCATAGAATTTGAAATGGTTAGTTGTTAAAGATTATGCAAGTGCGTTTGATATAAGATAACATGAATGTTCTATGTAAATAAAATATATACAAAATGTTAGGTTTCTTTATAGTTGCAATTCCTGTCAAGTATCAAACCGAACAATTAAGTAATTTAAGAATTATTAAATGTGAAAGGGAAAGACATGAAATGAAACATAACGTTGACAGAAATAGTTTTTCATTGTTAGATGTTGATGAGTAAGTCAAAGAAGGAGAATCACCTGCTGACCATCCTTCCTCACTGAATCCATCTACCGTCAATGTTTATCCCACGGACATGGCTGATTTTAGGCCAAATTTGACGGTCCTTTATGTGGCATCGTTTCTGCAGCAAGGGACATCTGGTAATGCTTAATTTTATTAGAGAGATGGGCAGCCTTTCTCCCACGATATTCGCCAGCTTTTTACAACTTTGAATGTACAATTCTCGTAGCGATGTGAGATGGAGAAGGCCCTTGCACTCCAACGTCTCCAGACTTGAAAAACCAAATAGCTGCAAAGACGTGAGGGAGGGAGGCAACAAACCCTCCTTTGGGAAGGAGTTGATGCCATCACATGGACCCCAGACTTTGAGATAGGTAAAGATGTCCTTGGATACCCATGGTTGGCCGCTCAGTAGTTTCTCACAATTGTTGATCTCTACTATTCTCAAGTTAGGTGGCATACCCCCTTCAGGAAATGACTCAAGTTGTTGGCAGTTTGATATGCTAAGATATTCCATCTTTGGGAGAAGAGTACACATCTGATTGGGCAACGACTTCAGCTTATCACAGTCATAAACAATGAAACGAGTCAAATTGGGTGCAGACAATGCTTCTCCCGAGAATGACACAAAGTTGGGGCAACGGCCAATCTCAAAAGAACTCAAACTCTTAAATGAATCTGACCCTAAGACTGAAAGTGATTCCATATTTTCACAGTTTGTGATTTGCAGACGTATGAGATTTGGAAAGCTAACTAGTGGGAGAGACGTTAGTGAATCACAACTACTATTTACTGATAGTGATTCCAGTAATTCATTTTTGTGTTGCATTGGGAATTTGAGTTTGTTTAATCCACTGATAATCAGAGTTTTCAGCGATATAGGAAGATGATCACCTGGAAAAGATATGTCTGACGAACAATCCTTAATTGACAAATGATGGAGGCAAGTAGGTTGAATGTTAGTGATGGCCTCCATCATGGACTCTACCACTGGGCTTCCTTCTATCTCTATACGTTCTACCAAAAGAGGAAAAGAATGAAATGGTACTTTGTTGCTTTCACTTATCTCTAATGTTCGAAGGGTGGGAGTCCCTGGAACAGAAGAGACAAGAAGCTCGCAATTTCTAATCGCGAGTGTTTGCAAAGCAGGAAGGTGATCAGGCAAATCTCCCTTTAGTTTGGGGCAGTTTTGTATATAAAGATCCTTGAGCACAAGAAAAGCTTCTGAATCAAAGGCAACCCATGCCTCCCAACAAGGCATATTATAAATGTATAGAGATTCAAGGGATGGAAAGGGCGTCACAGATGAACAATCATTCTTCTTATAAAATCCTGCATCAATAGTTTTCACCGAAATCATGTTCGAAATATGTAAGCGCCTGAGAGACAGTAGTTGCCCAAGTGAAGGAAGCTTGGAACAGTTGTAACAATTATGTAAACTTAGAATTGTCATGTAATAGTATGAACAATTCTCCATCCATTCTGGAAACCTTGTTCCTTTATAACCGCTTATTGAAAGTGATTTCAGGTCTTGGTGAGGTTGTAAGTTGCCGAGTACATCTAATTCAATTTGGAAGTTGGTGCTATTGTCGTTACGTATAGACCATTCCAAGGATAAGTCGTTTATGTGCTTCTTATCCATTAACCTGGCCTCTAATGCTTCTTCACCTTGAGTAACATTCTCTAGTTTCTGAATACAAAAGGAACCATGGAGATTTGGAAGTCCTCTCAGTTCTTTGATGCTATTCTCTATATGCTTACCGGCAATATAGAAATCCAAATTCTGCATTTGATTTAGTTTCCCCATTCCTTTAGGCATCTCCTTTATGGAAGTATTAAGAATTTCAAGATGACGCAAGTTTACAAGATTTTGCATGGCACCAGGCAACTTAGTCAGCTCAGAGCAACAATACAACTTCAAAGTCTGTAGATTGTATAGATTACACAATGACTCCGGCAGTGTTGCTATACCTGTATAAGAGAGATTTAAATAACGCAAATGGATCAATTCACCTATTGAATCAGGCAGAGTAAGCACACTTTGGAAGTCACGAAATGATAAAACTCTCAAGTACTTGAGCATCGACCCTATAATACGTGGTGCCTTTTCATTGTTGAATGGAGAATCTTTATAATTGATCGGCAAGAAAGTTCTTGAAAATTTAACTGTTTCAAAAATTTCAATATCCGAGACTGGGTCACTGAATCTTGTAAAAGACAAATGACGAGTCTTTCTGTTAATTTTGGTTCCTTTACTAAGTTCATCTGCTCTGAAATAGAATTCCCCGCCAAGGAAAGTTGCTAGATCGTGCATGAGGTCATGCATCAGAAAACAATTACCTGAAGTCCGATGACTTGAACTTTGGAAAAGCGATCTTGAAACCAATTCGTCAAAATACTCCTTGCCAACTTGTTCTAAAGTCTTTCCTTTTTTTGGTGCTTTTACAAGATCTTCAGCCATCCACAACAGGATCAGTTCATCCTTTTGAATTTTGTAATCTTTGGGATACAATGAACAATAAACAAAACACCGTTTTAAATGTGGAGGAAGATAATTATAACTAATTCTAAGTGCTGGAATAATTTTACACTGACTTTCAGGAAGTTCCCAAATGTCACTTTCAAGTACATTATTCCAATCCCTAATAGCGTGTTTTCTTCTCAACATTCCTCCAAGTGACTGTGCTGCTAAAGGCAATCCATTACACTTTTTAACAATCTCTTTTCCAATCTTTTCTAGAGTTCCTCTGTTCCCACTGCCTCTTGAGACAGGAAATGCATGGTTTGCAAACACCAACCAACAATCTTCATTTGACAATTTGTTTAGATGATACACTTTAACACTATGAAAAGGGACTACAGCCGCTACATTTTCATTGCGGGTTGTCATGAGAACTTTGCTTCCCCTAATCCCACTTAGAAATGGCTTCGTAAGACTACTCCAACTATCACAATCCTCCATCCAAACATCATCCAATACAATCAAGAATCTTTTACCCCTCAGTTTGTCCCACAAGTCAAGTTGAATTGAGTTTAGATCATTCAATTTACAAGGCTTTTGAATAATTTCCTCTATCATAGTTTTTGTGACCTTCACAATATCAAATATATCAGAAACACAAACCCATGCCTTTAAATCAAATATCTGCTTCAATTTGCCATCGTTGTACACAGATCGGGCCAAAGTGGTTTTTCCAACCCCACCCATGCCAACTATAGGGATCACAGACACTTCTTCACCATCACTGCTATCTTCTAACACCAACTTCATAATGGTTTCCTTGTCTTCATACCTACCGTATATATGATATCTATCTTCCAGAGATGTTGGCTGAGGTTTCCATGGCTGGTTGTTCTCCACAGGAATATCTTTCAAATCAAGATTCTGCTTTTGTCTCAAAATGTCATCTAATCTTCCCAGTATGTCTTCCAACTTACTAATACTAAAAATTTTCTTTCTGTTGAAAAGATGTGAAAAGGAATTGGTTACCTCCTTTTGAGTAGCAGCTTTCGTAGAAACTTCATCAAGTAAGTCATCAACCTCGTACACAACATCATTGAGAAGATCGAGCCACTCTTTGACATTGGAGTCTGTGATTTGCCTCTTCTCAGCATCATCAAGCACAACTTTAACCACTAGCAGCTGGCTCCTCATCTTTTGAAGCAACTTGTCAGGCTTCTTCCAACGGATGAAATTTACAAGCTCAGGGGAAGCTAATTTGTCAAATACAACCTCAATGAAAGCAGAAAGGAGTGCACCACCTACAACAGATAATGCCATGATCTCAACAGCAAGCAAGTGATTATTTATCGCAAAGGAAAGGAATCGGTTGCAGAAAACTGTTTGTTGAGAGATGTGATCGGAAAGGAAAGCAATTTCAGTCAACTCTCTTCACTTAAGTTGTACAGTTCTGAAATACCTACTCTCAAAATTAACCGTTAGATGTTACAAATGGTAGACATTCAAGATGCCTACCTGAAATGTTTGGTGGTGGTGGGTGTCATTTTCAAAACTGAAGGTTCATGTTTCCATGCTTTTTGAACGCGGAACGTCAGGAAATATATGTACCATGTAAATTCACCATGCATATATTAATTAAAATTTCAACGCTTGAGATTGAAGACCGTGAAATGGAATACCAGTTTTGTATTTTTTAGGTTTGTTCTCATCTAATATTTCAAAGAACTAAAGGGTATAAGTTGATTTTAGTTAATTAAAGACATTTAGTATATTTTCTTTTTCATTTTTTCGGTGTTTATTATGAAAAGAATTATATAACATAGTGAAATTGTTTGTCGTACAGCCTCGTCCAACTATTGGTAATGACACAATACATGTAGCCGTGATTGAATAAATATGTGAAAAATATAGCAAATTAAGAATGACGCGGGAAGACGGAACTTTGGAAGATGGAGAACTTGTATCCTTAATGTTCATCTGCAAGCATCTTATGATCCCCTTGAGTAGGTTTGCAACACTTGTATGCCGCGTGTACAGTGCTCATTCTGTTTGGGTGCATAACTCTTGTAGACATAATAAATCAGTTAAATTCTAATATAGAACAATTTATTTAACTACACTACTTGTACTGGTTTTATGTTCTTTGGAATTGCTTTTCAGTTTTGTCAAATTGTTATTGCGTTACGTAATAGAATATGATCTAATAAGATTTTTTAATTCTTTTCATTATAAAATAATCCAAACTTACACTTATTTTCTTATCATATTCACATATTATAATTAACATTTAAGTGCATTGGTTATTATTTATCTTATTTATTTACTATATTGTTATTATATGTTTCATAATATGTTTTATGAAAGTATAATTTCAATAATATGATTGTATAGTTGAGTTGTTTGGAGAAATTATCGAATTTATTAATCTCGTGTTGATGAGGTCGGATGAGTATTCATATTAATTTTGTTAGGATATTTATCCTATTTTATCATCATTATAGTGTGTCAAGGGTTACCCTATTTATCATGATTATATTGTGTCTAGGATTACCCTATTTATCATGATTATATTGTGTCTAGGGTTACCCTATTTATCATGTATTTGTGTATCAATTTATTCTTATAAATAGAAGATTGTGAGAGGGATCAATTAAGCCCTCAAGAATTATTTCTTTTCAATCTTAAGTTGGTATCAGAGCGGGTCGATCCCGCTCTGGTTTCTGTCTCGTAATATATATCTGTTCGGCGCCATAGTTCTTCGTCGCCCGCCGCTGCCTGCCGCTGCCCGCCGCTGCCCGCCGCCGGCCACCGTCAACCGCCGGCCACCGTCGCCGCCGCCGGCCACCGTCCGGCCACCGTCAACCGCCGGTCACCGTCGCCGCCGCCGGCCACCATCGCCGCCGGCCACCGTCGTCCGTCGCCGGCCGCCGTTCACCGCCCGCCGTTGCCGGCCACCGTCGTCCATCACTGTCACAGTTTCCTTCGTCTAAACCCTTAGGGTTTTCTTGTTCCTCGCTAGTACTATTTGTCTTCTTCAGAGATGGCGTCTGGCAGTACTCTTTCCTTCTCTGGAAGTCCATCAATTACCTCCGAGAAGCTAAATGGAAAAAATTATCTATCATGGTCTGCTGCTGTTGAAATGTGGTTCCTTGGCCAAGGGCATTATGACCACCTTGAGCGAGATGGAAGCCATGTGCCTACTGAAAAAGCTGATCAGTGGAAACAAGCAGATTTCCAGTTGTGTACCCTGTTATGGCAATCAGTGGAACCCAAACTTCTTGTATCTTTGAGGGCTTTCAAAACTTGTCACTCCTTTTGGAAGAAAGCCCAAAGCATTTATGCCAACGATATTCAACGTCTCTATGACACTACGAACAAGCTTGCATCTCTTAAAATGGCAGACCATGATATGGTGTCCTTCATGGCTGAAGCCCAATCTGCTATCGAAGAACTTAGGATGTTTTTGGAAGTAGATCCATTAGAGGATATCAAAAAGAAACTAGACAAATTTTACATGGTGTTGATCCTTCGTGCCCTACATCCCGATTTTGATCATCTCAGAGATCAACTTCTAACTAGTCATGAGGTTCCCTCTATGGAAACATTGACCACTCGCCTTCTGCGTGTCCCGGTATCTCAAACTCAAGAAGCGCATGAACTAGTGGAACCATCTGTCATGGTTGCCACACGAGGAAGAGGAGGACGTGGCACTAGAGGAGGAGGACGAGGAGGTCGGGGACGTACTCAATGCACATATTGTAAAAGGATGGGTCATACTCAAGAGAATTGCTACTCCTTACATGGTTTCCCTTCCAAAACCGCCAATATTTCGAAGACTGAAACTTCCACTTCGAAAACTGAAACCTCCACTTCTATGTTTTCTGAGGATGAATATCAAGAGTATTTAAGGTTAAAGTCTAACAGCTTGGCACAACCATCTCAATCTCCCAATACATCAACAGCCTGCGTTTCTCAATCTATGGAATGTCAAAATTCATGGGTAATTGACTCAGGTGCTTCTGATCACATTTCTGGTAATACCTCTTTGTTCTCATCTATTTCCTTTCGAGAAAAACCTCATTTCATAACCCTTGCAAATGGATCTAAAACTTCTTCCAAAGGAGTCGGTCATGTTTCTTTGTCTCCCTCCCTCAATCTCAACTCAGTCCTTTTTGTCCCTAATTGTCCTTTTAATTTAATTTCCTTAAGCCAATTGACTAAAATGTTAAATTGTTCAATAACCTTTGATCATAAATCTTTTGTTATACAGGAGCGTGGTTCGGGGAGACAGATTGGAGAAGGATATGAAGCTGGCGGATTATACCATTTTGGATCTCGTCCAAGGGTGTCTTGTGTTGCTGCTCCTAATCCTAAAGTGCTACATGATCGACTTGGCCATCCTCATTTGTCCAAATTAAAAAAGATGTGTCCTGAACTTAGTGGTCTCCAAACTTTAGAATGTGAGTCATGTCAATTAGGAAAACATGTTAGATCTTCCTTTCCTAAAAGGTCTCAATCAATATGTAATTCTAGTTTTTCCATCATCCATTCTGATATATGGGGACCTAGTCGTATCTCCTCCTTTGGTTTTAGATATTTTGTTACCTTTATTGATGAATATTCAAGATGTACTTGGGTTTATCTTATGAAAAATCGTTCTGAATTGTTAGTTATCTTTACATCCTTTTTGAATGAAATCAAGAATCAATTTGGTCAAGTAATCAAAATAGTAAGAACTGATAATGCAAAAGAGTATTTCTCATCCTCCTTTTCTGCCATCTTGAGTTCCCATGGTATCTTACATCAGTCTACTTGTCCTCATACACCACAACAAAATGGTATAGCAGAACGAAAAAATAGACACTTGGTTGAAACTGCTCGTACCCTTTTGCTTGGTGCCCATATTCCTGTCCATCACTGGGGGGATGCCATCTTAACTTCATGTTATCTTATTAATAGGATGCCCTCCTCCTCTCTTGATAATAAAGTCCCTTTCTCCATTTTGTTTCCTAATGATCCTCTCTTTCATACATCTCCCCGAGTGTTTGGCTGTGTATGTTTTGTTCATGACATGTCTCCAGGTCTAGACAAACTCTCCGCTCGCGCTCTCAAATGTGTCTTCTTAGGCTATTCTCGACTTCAAAAAGGATATCGGTGTTACTCTCCTGAAACTAAGAAGTATTACATGTCTGCCAATGTCACATTCTTTGAACAGACTCCTTACTTCTCTCCATCTGTTCAGGATGTTTCTATCCTCCAGCAAGTCCTTCCTATTCCAATGGTTGAGTCAAATAGCTCCACTGTCTCTGTCATTCCAAGTCTTGATCACAATCCTTCTACACATGTTTCTCCACATACTGAGATCATCCCACACAGGGCCTCAATGGATAGTCCACCTCCCCAAGACAATGGTGAATCTCCTACTTCAGATTCTTCTCCCTCGTCACCTCCTCCCACGCCCCCTGGTGCAAATGATTCAGCATGGCCTATTGCCCTCAGAAAAGGTACTCGTTCCACTCGGAACCCTCATCCCATTTATAATTTTCTAAGCTATCATCGATTGTCGCCCTCCTATTTTTCTCTTTTATCCTCAGTGTCCTCTGTTGTTATACCTAAGAATGTGAAAGAAGCACTTGATCATCCTGGATGGCGACAAGCTATGATTGCAGAAATGCAGGCTCTTGAGCACAGTAATACTTGGGAGCTGGTGCCCCTTCCCCCAGGAAAAAAGGCGGTTGGTTGTCGATGGGTGTATGCAGTTAAAGTTGGCCCTGATGGTGAAATTGATCGGCTCAAAGCTCGGCTTGTTGCCAAAGGTTACACTCAGGTTTATGGTCTTGATTATTGTGACACTTTCTCTCCTGTAGCCAAGATGACTACTATTCGTCTCTTCTTTGCCATGGCAGCCATTCGTCACTGGCCACTTCATCAATTGGATATCAAGAATGCCTTCCTACATGGTGATCTTGAGGAAGAAGTTTATATGGAGCAACCTCCTGGGTTTGTTGCTCAGGGGGAGTCTGGTATGGTATGCAAATTGCATCGATCTCTATATGGCCTTAAGCAATCCCCACGTGCTTGGTTTGGAAAGTTTAGCTCCATTGTTCAAAAATTTGGGCTAAAACGCAGTGAAGCAGACCATTCAGTTTTTTATTGTCATTCTTCTCTCGGGAAATGTGTTTACTTAATAGTATATGTTGATGATATTGTCATTACAGGAAATGATGTTGTTGGAATATCTCAACTAAAAGAGTACTTGTGTAGACATTTTCAAACCAAGGATCTTGGAAGTCTCAAATACTTTTTAGGCATTGAAGTAGCGCAATCAAAAGATGGAGTTGTAATCTCCCAAAGGAAGTATGCTCTTGATATATTACAAGAAACAGGCATGATTGATTGTAGACCGGTAGACAGTCCCATGGACCCAAACCAGAAATTAAGGACAGAAGAAGGTGAATTATTCTCCGATCCAGAGAGGTATAGGAGGCTGGTTGGCAAACTGATTTATCTCACTATTACAAGGCCAGATCTATCCTTTGCAGTTGGAGTGGTTAGTCAGTTCATGCAGGCTCCATGTGTTGACCATTGGAATGCTCTCATTCGCATTCTAAGGTATGTAAAGAAGGCTCCCGGGCAAGGATTGTTATATGAAGATAAAGGAAGCATTCATGTCTCTGGGTATTGTGATGCAGATTGGGCAGGTTCACCTATTGATAGACGGTCTACAACAGGATATTGTGTTTTTCTGGGAGGAAACATTATTTCATGGAAAAGTAAGAAACAGAATGTAGTAGCTCGATCAACCGTGGAAGCCGAGTATAGGGCAATGGCATCATTAACATGTGAACTTATATGGGTGAAACAATTCCTTCAAGAGCTTAAATTTTGTGACATCCATACTATGAAGATGTATTGCGACAATCAAGCTGCTCTCCACATTGCATCAAATCCAGTGTTTCACGAGAGGACTAAACATATAGAAATTGATTGTCATTTTGTTCGTGAAAAGTTGTTGACCAAAGAAATATGTACTGAGTTTATTGGGTCAAACGATCAACTCGCAGATGTATTGACTAAGTCATTAAGGGGTCCTCGGATTGAGTTTATTTGTTCCAAGCTTGGTACATACAATTTGTATGCTCCAGCTTGAGGGGGAGTGTTAGGATATTTATCCTATTTTATCATCATTATAGTGTGTCAAGGGTTACCCTATTTATCATGATTATATTGTGTCTAGGATTACCCTATTTATCATGATTATATTGTGTCTAGGGTTACCCTATTTATCATGTATTTGTGTATCAATTTATTCTTATAAATAGAAGATTGTGAGAGGGATCAATTAAGCCCTCAAGAATTATTTCTTTTCAATCTTAAGTAATTTAAAGGAATTGATATGCAATCTTCAATTTTTTTAAGCTCGAGAATATTCTCACTTTTTCACCCAAGAAAATGTGTTCTAAGTTGTATGTTTCCATTCATGACGTAAATAATTGATTAAAATAGGTGGTAATCGAATATTTTAAGCTTAAAGACCCAAAACAAGAATTCCACTGGAATAATTGATTAATTTCAATTTTAATCTATTAATGTTAATTGATTAACATAACACACAAAACCTTGAAATAAACTTTTCGCGACTTCTCCAATTTGGTTGAGCTCATTCCCAAGATAAAAGACATGCGACTTCTCCAATTTGGTTGAGCCCATTCCCAAGATAAAAGACATGCATATAAGTAGTCAAATTGAAGCTCTTTGAGTCTACTTTCTATCAGAAAAAGAATCAACTCAGTTGAAATTTTGTACAAGGAGTTATGAGCAAAAAAATAAGTAAAGGTCAGACAACTTTCTATTTTACACTAGTACTTAGGTTTGAGAAACTTTATAGGCCTTGAGCTTGCTTAGGACTTACAGTGACCGTTCTTGCCACACTTAAAACATTCTACTCCTAACTGATCTCTTCGACCTTTTCATTACCCTCGCCATGCTAATTCTGCTGGCCAATTTTCTCTTCACTGTCATCCTCAACATTACCTCGACCACGTCCACTTTGTCCACGGCCTCCTCATCCTTTGCCTCAAGGACCTCGGCTTCGAGTATTCTGAGTTCCATTTGAGTCAAACTTTGCTTGTAGTGTTTGATCGTCGGGTTCCCTCTTTTTCTTCTTCTTCCTCAGTTCATGGGCCTTTAATGACCCAGCTAACTCCTCCACAATGAGTTGAAAAATTCTTTGTCTCTTCAATAGTGGCCTCAATATTTTCAAAATCATCCGTCAGATTTCTCAAGATCTTTTTCGCAAGCGGTTAGGAGGCACCTCTTCTCCGTTCATTCTGAATTGGTTGGCCATCTTTTGCACTCGAGCTATAAACTCGACAACTCCCCCCTTTTCATCCATCTTGATATGTTCAAACTTTCTTATAAGAGCTTGTACCTGGACTTGTCTCATGCGGATATCTTCTTTTCCCAGGCTTCTTTTGCTTACTTCGCATTAACTATTTTCTCAAACCCCAATTCATCCACTGTATTATATAGAAAGTACAAAGTTGATCTGTCTTTTACCCGTGTCTTTTTTAATGTAGCAATTCGGGTCACTGTCATATGTTCATCATCAGCGGATTCATTGTACCTATCCTTCACTATATCCCATACATCTTGGGATCCAAGAAAAACCTTCATCTGCAAAGACCAATTGTCGTAATTGATCTTTTCCAACAATTGTGGCACACTCATTCCATTGACTACCTTTGTCATCTCTCTCACAAAACACTCAAACAGTCATTTTTCCCCCACGTTGTTTGACTCTCTCCTCTCTTTTTTTTTTCTTGGTACTTAAAGCATAAAGCTCCAATACCACTTTGTAGAAAAATAAATGTGACACACAAATAATTGGACTCTTCAATTCACTGTAGTTATTCTTATTGAACCTTGACATCCTTTAAATAAGTGTAAAAAACCTAAAAACAAAATATCAACTGACTCAAAATAAAATCTACTTAATCTATCTCTATATCTTATATCAACAAAAGAAAATAATACTACACCTAAATAAATGGAAAATCAAAACTATCTATCCTTATTTTATCTCTATCAAAATCAAACCAAATATTACTAAATCGAAACTGATAAAATAAAATTTAAATGAAATTGTTAATAAATCCCTAAAATATAAGTTTATTCCAACAATCACTAATATTATCACTTCCACCACTATCATCACTATAGTAGATAAATGAGAAGAGAGGGAGAACGTGCACAATAAGAATAAAAGGGAAAATGTAGAAAGAAAAAACTCGTTATGAAAGTTTACTAAAAGTATTTCTTGTATTCTAGAAAGCATTTTTCGAGACACATTTTATGAATGAGTATTCAGGAAAACTCATTTTGGAAGGTTTTTCATGAGTTCCAAAATTTTTTTTAGAAAATTTAAGTTATTATTGGTTCAATAGTCCAACAGACGATAAAATAATTAAAGATATCTAATTAAAGATATCTAATTAAAGATATTGATAAGTTGTTTATCAATAACCAACCGAATCAAAAGGTAAGTCTGTTTTTATTTTATTCGATCTATGTTGGTTTAGGATCCATGAGACACTTATAAATATAATGTCAAGGCCGAAAGCCAGGTACGTTCCACATACATTCTACTTACGTTTCATTCATACTCTAAGAGAATCAAATATCCAACTGTAATAAACAATTCATTAAACTGCATCCAATTTGAGCGTCGGAGCACCTTTTGCAAGTACCTCCCCCTCCGGTCAAGAGTACAATCGAGCGGAGCAAGGACAACTGAGCAGTCAGAACGGTCCAAGCATTCGGAGGCAAGGAGAATACGTCAGAAAGGAGATCCAGGTGTTCAGAATCAGGAAGAACGTGTCAGAAAGGTTAGTCTCTCAATCCTGCACAAATTCTTATCGAAACATTTTGGCGCCCACCGTGGGGCCGAGAGCAAGCTGAAGAAACCCAATGGTAGCCACAAGAAGCATGGAGGAACAATAGAACACCAGAGATTTGATAACACAGATGTAAGCACAGATGTAGGCACAAGCACGAAACATATAAGCGCAAGCCCAAGCACAGCAAGAGATGCAGCGGAAGCATGCAGATGAGATTGCGTCACTAAGGGCGGAACGAGGTCGCATTGACCGGTCTACTCAACACTCGGTGTCGACGACTGAACGGGATAACAACTGCGAGAATGAAAACGATGGAAGTCGTAATCGATAGCCATCCCAACACACAAACCCGAACGGTCGAGGAAGAAGGGAACCAACACCCCTGCAAATCGTTTAGTCTACTAGTTTACTCCCTTTTACAATGACTATCATCCAAACTCCAATGCTCAAAAAGAATCCTCCTACATTAGAGAAGTATGATGGATCGGCAGACCTACAATCATCTCAATATCTTCATCAATGCAATGGTGTTCTACACGGATACTAATCCGGTCATATGTAGAGCCTTCTCCTTATCACTCAAGGACGAGGCGTTGGAGTGGTACAACACTCTTCTTCCCAACACAGTGGATTGCTTCGCGAATGATGAAACCCTCTTTAGGAGACAATAGGCAACCAATCGGAGACAGGAGATAACACCGACGAAGTTGGTAAACACCAAACAAGAAAAGGGGGAAACTTTGAGAGCCTTTATGAAAAGATACAATGAAACCGCATGGCGAGTTAAAGATGTTAATTACACTTTTATCATCAGCAATTTGCCGTGATGCCTAAGACCAGGATACTTTGCTGAAAATTTGTATGCACGACCACCAAAAACTATGGATGAACTCCAAGAAAGAGCAGCTAAGTTCATTCACATTAAGGATATGCGAATCTCACAAAGAAAACAACAGGAAGCTTGTCTAGGTGGAAACAGAAAGGAAATTAGACGATCGTTCGGCGGCAACCACAAGGGGGGATCCTCAACCAAAGGACTTCCCCCGAACACCTAAGTTTAATCATTACATAGTTGTTAATGCATCCAAGGCAGAAATACTTAAGGAAGCTCTTTGTGCTGAACTTCTTTCACCTAAGAACGTCGATGGAGGAAAGCACTGCCAATACCATCAAAACCTAGGACATACTACCGAAGAGTGTCCAACACTCAAAGATAAAATCGAAGCACTCGTTGGTGCGGGCCATCTCCGTAGGTATGTGAAGAAGGAACGATCGCAGTTACGAAGCCCATCAAGGTCTCCACGGAGAAGTACCGAATGACCATATAGAAAAGAGGAACGAAGACACAGGCGAAGTCACAGTTGCAGTCACAGCTTTGACCGCACAGTTCTTCGACATATCGACTAGAAGATATAATAAAAAGTCCTTCCTAGCACTTGGAATGCGACTCATCTCAAGTTTACTGTAGTTGAATTTTGATATTATGTTTTGTTTCGATTAAATTCTTTTGACAAAACTTACATACTTACACTTTTGCTATGAATAAAGCCAAACAGTTATCCTCAATCACATGTATTCGGTCGTTCAGCTTCACAGATATTGGCCCTTCGACCTCATCTGCTTGGCCTTCCATGGCCTCAGATACTTTAGCCAAATATGGCATTAAGACTTCAACTATTCAACCATTCAACCTCAAAGTGCAGATGACCGGATCATGCACACGAATCACTTGGCCAATCGGGAACTTACCATTTGGGCCACCCCACAAAACCCATGGAACACTCTCCGAGAAGCCTTGGTCCTAAACCGAGCGGTGAGGAATGTTCTCTGTGAACTCACTCTCGTCCTAAACCGAGCGGTGAGGAACGTTCTCCATGAACTCTCACACTCTTCCACAAAACCTAGGGAACGCTCTCCGAGAAGCCCTGGTCCTAAACCGAGCAGTGAGGAATGTTCTCC
The DNA here is from genome assembly GCF_029865625.1 of Vigna umbellata. Lineage (NCBI taxonomy): Eukaryota > Viridiplantae > Streptophyta > Magnoliopsida > Fabales > Fabaceae > Vigna > Vigna umbellata. Next base: position 8,187,039 of record NC_142174.1, on the reverse strand, counting down.
ATGAACTCTCACTCTCGTCCTAAATCGAGCGGTGAGGAACGTTCTCCATGAACTCTCACTCTCGTCCTACACCGAGCGGTCACAAGTATTCAGTCATCCGGTCTCCCAAATATTCGGTCATTCGGCCCCACAGGTATTTAGCCATTCGGCCTTACAGTACAGATGACAAGATCCTGCACACAAATCGTTTGGCCTAGAAAGAAAAAATGGTTTCAAAGAGAACTCCTAGAGTCCATCGTCCGGTCCAGAGAAGAACAACAATTTAAAGCACGCTCTCCAATACAGTAAGGACGGTCTCTCTCAAGCTCATATAAGTCCTATAGTTAACCTTCACTAAAGCCGAACGGTTAACTCGGACTTGGCGGGCATATGTATGGTATATAATACCTACCGTTCGGTCCAACCGCTACAACAAATGTTGGCCCATAATTTGGCCAACGTTTAAGTTATTATTGGGCCAATAGTCCAGCAGACGATAAAATAATCAAAGATATCTGATTAAAGATATTGATAAGTTATTTATCAGTAACCAACCAAATCTAAAGGTAAGTCTGTTTTTATTTTATTGGATATGTGTTGGTTTAGGATCCATGAGACACTTATAAATATAAGGTCAAGGCCGAAATCCAGATACGTTCCACTTACATTCCATTCATACTTTACGAGACTCAAATATTCAATTGTGATAAATAGTTCATTAAACCGCTCCTAACTTGAGAGTTAGACACCTTTTGCAGGTATCTCCCCCTCTGGTCAAGAGTACAATCGAGTGGAACAAGGACAACCGAGCGGTCAAAATGGTCCAGGCGTTCGGAGGCAAGGAGAATACATCAAAAAGGAAATCCAGGTGCTCGGAATTAGGAAAAACATGTCGGAAATGTTAGTCTCTCGGTCCAGCACAAATTCCTACCGAAACTACGAATTTAAAATTGTCTATCAATGTCATAAACAGATAGCTTTTCCATGTGTTGGCCATGCTAATGATAAATGGCTATTGAAGAGGAATCCTAGTAGCAATTTGTGAGAACCGTGGTTCGAATAATACAATCCTAATTAAATAAATTATCTAAATATTTGGTTAAGGAAAATATTTTTTAAATATGAATGACATATTATAAGACTAATCTACAGTAATGTTATTGTTAACGAAAATTATATCAATAAAAGCATATCCATGAAGTATAATATTATAGAAATATTGATTATATGAAGATTTAAATATGTTTTTCCGTCCTAATCTATTATAAAAAATTGCTTTTACCTTAAACTAAATATAAGATATTTAATCCTTAGACTTCATAAACTATTTATTTTTTCATTTATATATGTTATTTAATGACATATTAGCATTGACTTAGTGGGTTCTATTTAATAGTATTATATTTATTATTGGTTAACTAAGCTGTATTAACATCCGTTTATTAAAGTCGCCATAACTTATTAACGGCTATGCTTAGCATTATTTTTATTTGTTTTTAGACTCAAACGGATGCTATTTTTCAATTAACGTGAACGTTTAGGTGACAGCTATATTTGTTGTTGTGTCAATATTTAACTTTAACCTTTAATTATAGTCGATGACCGTATAACGCCCTCTGAATTAACAGAAAACTATAGTCGCTATATTTTAGTTAGTATGTACGTAGAATCCCAAAATCCTTTTCTAGTGTCAGTTAGTTAAAAGTAGGTTATAATTCTTCATTGAACCTGTTTGTATCCAAGACAAAAGAAGTGTTACAATTTATTAAATTCTTCTTTTTAGGTTGATAAAAGAAAAGTCTTGCATCACATGAAATCATACCAGAATAGAAGTCTGAAATAATTGCTTTCTTCTGTGTTTATGTCGAAACAAAACCTTAACATTATACATTTTGATTTGTACAGTTCTTGCTGGATTAGTGATCAGCTTCTACCTCCCTTAGGATACTGAGATTTATCTACGATTCAAAATTGAATCTAGATAACCCTACAAGAGCTTCACTTTCTTCCTTTTGATTCAAAAATACTCTTACCATTTACTCTGTCATATTCAGTATTTACATGTCTAGAGTATGACTATTGGTGCTTTAAGAGATGTTAATGTTCCCACTCACGTTGGATCAGGATTGGATTAAAAGAGTCTAATCTTTCAGGAACAAGCATATAGCTGTACAATCATCAACCTTGAAAACACACTTTCGTCTCCAAGCTTGAACTGCGTGTTTCACTAACAATTTGGCTGCCATGGACCTTTTCGGTGCTGAAGCAACTATGTTTATTACTTCACTGTTTGTTAGCACATCCCATACCTGTAAGAAAGAAAATTTAGTCCTTTTTCTATGCCAGATAAAGTTGGGGAAATAATTATTAAAGCTCTATCAAGAGAATGACAAAATTATTATTATTTTTTCAGAATATGTTGAACCATATGCATGTGTGGAAACTGAGTATTTTAATTCATTTTCCCTTGATTATTTCTTTTCTTGCACTATTTGATATGAAAATGCTTACCCCATCAGAAGCCAAAACCACAAACTCATCCTGCTTGGTAAGTTTTCTGTATGATACATCGGGGACTGAGATGAGACCATAATCTTTCAGGCAAAAATTTCCGAAGGCTCTTGCCATAGCTAGACCAGGGCGATCCCCATTTGGCCTCCATATTCTATTTACACAGGGATCTCCTTTTGCAGAAAAAATTCTACCTCCGCTATTAATGATTCTTAAAGCTTCACCTGAGTGACATTGAAGAAGGAAAGCAAGTTAGACGTAAGAACATTTGGACGAGTGTCTTAATCAGAAATAAGTTGTTTTAGCTTATTTCACTAAGTTTTAAAACCAAGTTATCAATAAGCTATCATTTGATTTGATAAGTTCTCAATGAATAAGCGTTTAACTAAACCATTTAACCAAACCAAGAGGGATTTTATTTAGATTAGGAAACTGAGATAGAATAGTTAATACTATGACCTACTTGGAATATCTGGGGTCAAGTCAACAGTAAGTTGAACAGGAACAAGATGGTTGTCATGTGCTCTTCTGCAAAGAACTGCACGAGAATCCCCCAAATTTCCAATTATTAATTGGTCGCGCTGAAATTTAAAGGGGGAAAGAATGTGGTCAATTATAACATTGACAAGGTGGTAATGCAATTGTTAGAAGTTCTGAATGTACCTGTTTGATAATGGTTACAGCAGTGCTACCCCCAAGAAATCCTTTAGTGTCTATGTTCTTGGCAAGGTCTTCATCCATTTCCCTGAAGCACCTCATGAAGCTTCCCTCCCATGAAGAAAAGGACATGTTTTGGTTATCGTCACCGTAGACATTATGACTACTTCCATCCGTAGGATTAGTCTCATTGTGTTTGATGACCTTTTGTGTTTGTGACTGTTTGATTGATGCTGAGAGTTTTGAGGGTAGTTTGTCACGTATAGACTGTGAAAACTTATGCCCTAGAGGACCATGACCATCGAACACCCCACAAAACATCATGTCCTTCTTTCCAGTGAAGTCCTGATAATGTATCATATTAAACATTAATCCAAGCCTTTCATTCACTAAGATCCATTATTTTTAATTAATAAACCATATGTGCAGAACTCAATGATTGAAAACCATGATAAGTTAATTTTATATCTGCAATTTCATCTTCAAAAGTGTAATTCCAACCTTAAGGACTCTAAAGAAAACAGTTCCAGGAAGATTGATTGAAAGAAAAATAGAAAACGAAACCAAATTGCAAACATATATATCAAGAATCTTACCTTCCACACGGTCAATGCATCTTGATTAACTCCTTTTGAACCCTTTTTGCTGTACATTGATACAAACTCACAGGACCTTCTTAACCTGATACTGTCCCCACCATGTTCACATGCACCATCATCCCGGTGATGCTTACATGAACATTCCACATCGTGAACTGAAACATGGCTGTAACACCCTCCCATGATGAAATCTGAAATGCACAACAACAATTGCCACAGATTTCCAGAGAAAACAAGTGAAGGAAAATTTTATTCAAGGAAGGTTGCTTTTAGTTTTCTTTAGAACAAAGGATGATTAAACCTTGAATTCGGATGAAAAAAAGTTGTCGGAGTTCTTCCATTTATCCGTATTAGTTCAGTCTGTTAATTTCGTGGTAAGTTTTCGTAACGAACTTAATTTGGATTATATGTTGAGTACTTGAACTGGCTCAATTCTAATTTAGATCGATTTCATCTTTATCTATTCACTGTATTGTTGAAAACTAATTTGACAACTCCGCTTTAGTTGTTTTGTGAGTAAGATTGAAAATAATCCCAATGGATATGTGGGTAATAAAAAAAGAAACTATCTTCTTTCTTTTACAAGTTACTATAGTAAGTGAACCATGTGATGCATAAATGGCTTTATATAGAAGAAAATATTTCTTTAATAAACTTAACTATTTATTAACGTATCCATGCGATGACATCAATTCCTTTCCAAAGGAGAGCCTACATCCCTTTCGTCTCTGAATCTATTTAATTTGTTAAGTCTAGAGACGTTGGAATGTAAGGGCCTTCTTCGTCTCACATCCCTGCAAGAATTACTCATTCGAAGCTGTCAAAAGCTGAGGAGTATCGCGGGAGAAAGACTACCTCTCTTCCTAACAAAATTAAGAATAAAGGGAGGTCCCTTGTGCAAGAATGTCACACAAAGAGTAACATCCCAATCCTAAAATATATAATTTATACAAATTACATAAACAAAACTTCATTTTTTTTATTGAAAATTTTAAAAAGAAATTGTTTTACAAACAAACTTTATAAAAAAAATAAAAAAATAAATTAAAAGATTATTTAAAATATCTTTCTATATAACTATTCTCTTTGGTATTCTGCATCTTCAACATTGATACTATTTTTTTAAAAATATGATTATCACAAATGGAAACCATCAAATAAAAGAGGCGAGCTAACGTAAACAATCACAATAGTTTTCACCACATTATAAATTTAAATTATGATTTTCAATAAAAAAAACAAAAAAATCAAACAACATATCATATCAACATTACAACCACTAATAATCTCAGTGTCACTTTTCATTATTCTTCTCGGGAGCTCCAACAAAGTACACTACTGTCACTTTCCATAACTTTTCTCGAGAGCCCCAACGAAATACACTGGTGTCATTTTTCATTACTCTTCTCGAGAACTCCGACAAAGTACATTGGTGTCACTTTCCATTACTCTCTTAGATGAAGTACAAATGTGTCATTTTCTATTTCTCTCCTTAAAAGTTCCCATGAAATTCATCTCTAGTACAACTATGTAAAGTTATCATTCACCACCTTTGGTCAAGTCATCACACACAAAGATACAAGAAGATAATAAAAGAAAAAAAATAATTTTAGCTCCCCTCTCTTACCCATCATGACTTCTTCATTTTTCCCCTTCAAAACTCAACCTTGAAGAATTTTCTTTCTTCCTTAACTTACCACCGTTTCTATTAAAAGTCTCCACCTAAACTTTATTCTCTACTATCTTTATAAATCTTATATCTCTCATATTTTATTATTCTCATCTTATACTATCGTAGATATCAACTAATATTTAATAATATTGTTTTTCTAACTAAATAATCATCAAATCTTATTTTAAAAAAATATATATATTTTAAAATAAAATAAATTCTTTAAATTATAATTAACAAATTGTTTTATTTTCTACTTAAAATATTAATCATATTTACATACTTTTCTAATTATTAAAATAAAAATGATGGTGAAGGTTGACCTAAAATCTTCCATATCCGTGAGATAAATATTAACGGAGAACCATAGGTAATTCTCCATCTTTGACTTAAATCATGAACATCCACCAATAGAAAACTATTTCTGCGAAGGATATCTTTCATTTCCCATCTTTCTCATTTCACATTTAACTTAATTATTGCATTCAACAACTCTTAAATTACTTAAGGGTTCAGTTTGTTTACTTGACTAGAATTGTAACTGTTGAGAAACTTAATTTACAATGACCTTTCATGTCATTTAATTCGAAACGAACTGACTGCATTACTAAGTAGTGTCGTTTTATTATTCTTTGCCATCTTTCTATGTGGTCAATGCTAATATTTTGCTTAGAGCTGTGAAGAACACTGGAAATTCTGCATGCCCTTCAACCTAGCCAGTTCAAAATTCTCTAATATACATATATAAAGTTTTGTTTTTCTCAACAATTATAGATGAAGATGGAAGAGTAGCTTATAAATAAAGAGAGAGAAGCAACGAAAAATCGAAGATAATAGACTGATCCATGTGAGTGTCATGAGTATAGAACTGGAAACAATCTCAATGTGCTGGTACATAATGGTTGGGGTAAATAATTATTAGAGTGTAATTCAAAGTCTAGAAGTCTAAGATAGAAAACTGTCAATACCCAATTTCGTCCGGATTATTTTTATAGTTTCATTTACCCATTTCTTTTTTAGTTCTATTTATTTTAACTTATTGTTTTTATTACCCTTTTTCTTTATTGCTTATTTTGTTTTGATTCTATTTCTTTTATTTATTTTACATTTTTTTTTCCTTTAATTTATTTATTTATTTATTATTTATTCTTATTTTTATTTTTTTATTTTATTTTCTTTTAATTCTTCATTTTAATTTTAATTCTTATTTTTCTTAAAACTTTTTATCTTTTCATAATTATTAAAAAAAAAAAATGAAAAGAATCAAAAATGAGAAAAGGGACAAATTGGCAAAAAGGAGTTAGGCAAACGGTTCCTGCTGTGAGGAGACAAACTGGTTTTGGGGCAGGCAAGGACAAGGCACGTTTTGGGATGGCAGAGACGTTTTGGAGCCTGCATGGCACATACACGATTTGATATACGGAATGGCAGGGTGGCACAGAAAGCAGAGAAAAGCATAGAGAAAGTGGGATTTTGGGAGGAGCTACAGGGGCCTTCATCAAAGGAGAGAAATCCATTGCTGGAGATAAAAAAAAGAAGGGGAGGAGGATTGGACACGGCGTCTTCGAACCTTCATCTTCGATCATCATCCAGAGCATCCAGCATTTTTACAGCAAAGAGAAAGGAGAGGTCAGCCACTCAAGGGAGAAGGGGGGTTTTCCTGGAGATCTTCACTACCAGCACCAACTTCACTCGCAGTTGCAGCAGCCACCAGAGACGCCAAGCAATAGCATAGGAGCTCCAAGAGGTAAGCAACTACTTCACTCGTTCATATTGTCCTGTATGATGGAATGAACACTGGAGCTTTTATGGTTGCTATTGCCTTTTTATACTCGTTATTGCGTTTTTTACACTTGATATTGCTCTGTTTAAGATTGGTGTATTTGAACCTTCACCATCGTTTCCGGCTACTATAGTAACCAACACCCTTTCAGCCACCCTTTTCTTCCACTCCCAATTTTCACCCTTCAAGTTTCCCTTCATTTCCAATCAACAACACCTTAACCCACAACCTTCACGCTCCCACTTCAAACTTCCGCCATCTTCATATTCATCTTCATCACCTTCAACTCCGTCATCCACTATACCTCCAACGTCTGCCCATCACCCCGTGAACCCGTCATCCTCCTTCACGCAATCACCGCCGCTCCCCACTTCATCATCTTCATCCCCGAATCAGCCTTCACCTTCATCACCACCAAAACAGACTCACCACCCCAGCCTCATCCTACCCTTAACCATCTTCATCCATTTCCCTACTCCAACCTTTGTCTCCCTCCCTCTCAAGCTTCCATCAACCCCTCTGATTCTCCACTCTTCTCCATCATCTCCAACACCCGTGAACACCTCCATCGAGGAACATAACCCATCATCCACTACACCTATCATCGCACAAAAACACCCTTAAGGCCTCCACTTCACTCTGCAGATACCTCCTTCATCCATTCCCAACAACCCAAACACGCCCCACGACCTTCAACAAGAGACCAATGCTCTCTTTGCAGAATCCAAACCTGTAAACTGATATCCTTCATACACAACCCCATACCAATGCCATTTTCCTGTGTGAAAAATAATTAATCCAAGCACCCACCGAGGCTGTCGCCGTTATCACTGGCGCCGAATCTGGAGCTCCCCCGGCAACCGCGTGTGTTGGCGATTGAGTCTGGGTCTTGCGTGAAGAAGAAAGGGAGAGGAAGCAGAAACCCGTCTTCGAGCCGCGCGAGAAGAGAAAGAGCTTGCGGACTCGGCTTGGGCTAACGAGGGCTCCGGTGGCACAAGCGGTGGTCGGCGCTGGCATAGGCGACGGTGGGCCTGCGGAGAGAGCAAGAGACCTTGGATCTCTGGGAGAGTGTTGGGTCTGAGTGGGTGAGGAATGGGGATGGGAAGGCGGAACCCCTAGGGGAATTCTAGGTCAGAAACCACCCGGGTGGGCCAAGCCCAGAACGAACGCGCGTTATTTGGCCTTTTCCGAACGTTCGTCCTTTCCCACATCTTCCAAACGAACGCTCGTCCGTAACGAGCTTTCAATATTCTTCCCAACGAACGCTCGTCCAGAACGAGCGTTCGTCATCCGTCATCCACATCTTCCCAACGAGCACCAATCTTCCTTCCCAACGAACGCTCGTCCAGAACGAGCGTTCGTCGCTCGCATTCAACTTCAAACCGAACGCTCGTTGTGTCCACAACGAGCGCTCGTCCACAACGAGCGCTCGTCATTCAGCCTCGTCCAGAACGAGCGTTCGTCGCTCGCATTCAACTCCAAAACGAGCGCTCGTCCACAACGAGCGCTCGTCATTCAGCCTCGTCCACAGCGAACGCTCGCATTCAACTCCAACCGAACGCTCGTCCACAACGAGCGCTCGTCTTTCAGCCTCGTCCACAGCGAACGCTCGCATTCAACTCCAAACCGAACGCTCGTCCCCAACGAGCGCTCGTCATTCAACCTCGCCCACAGCGAACGCTCATCATTCAACTCCAAACCGAACGCTCGTCCCCAACGAGCGCTCGTCATTCAGCCCCTTTCCCAGAATCCGTTCGTCATCCAGTCTCGATCTTCCCAACGAACGCTCATCCCAACGAGCGCTCGTCCTTCAGCCCCTACCCTAACGAACGCTCGTCCCAACGTCCGCTCGTTATCTCTCCCATTGAACGCTCGTCATCCAGATTCCCACCAACGCTCGTTCGTCCTCCTCATTCACAACGAACGAACGCTCGGTCTTACTCTCATCCTCAACGAGCGTCCGTTAACACTCGTCCGTCCTCGTCATTCGCAACGAACGCTCGTTATCTCACATTCACCCCCAACGTCCGTTCATAAATCCCCTAACGCTCGTTATTTGTTTGTTTTTTCTTATTTTATTTTATTCTATTTATTTTGTCTGTCTTATTTCATTTGTTTTATTTATTTTTATTTATTATTTTATTTTGTTCTATCTACTTCTTCTAGATATTTACTTTTCCTAAATATATATTTAATAATGCAATATTTACAATTTAAATAAAGAAATTCACAAAAATATGTTTTAAAGGTTTAGGCACATGTGTGATCGCACGCATCGTCCTTGTGCTGAAAACCTTTTCCCTTTCTTTTATAAAATTACAAAAAATACGTTTTAAGGGTTTAGGCACATGTGTGATCGCACGCATCGTCCTTGTGCTGAAAACCTTTTCTCTTTCTTAATTAAAATTACAAAAAAAATATGTTTTAAAGGTTTATGCACATGTGTGATCGCACGCATCGTCCTTGTGCTAAAAACCTTTTCTCTTTCTTAATTAAAATTACAAAAAAAAATATGTTTTAAAGGTTTATGCACATGTGTGATCGCACGCATCGTCCTTGTGCTAAAAACCTTTTCTTTTCCTTAATTAAAATTACAAAAAATATGTTTTGAAGGGTTTAGGCACATGTGTGATCGCACGCATTGTCCTTGTGCTGAAAACCTTTTCCCTTTCTTTTATAAAATTACAAAAAATACGTTTTAAGGGTTTCGACACATGTGTGATCGCACGCATCGTCCTTGTGCTGAAAACCTTTCCTCTTTCTTAATTGAAATTACAAAAAATATGTTTTAAAGGTTTAGGCACATGTGTGATCGCACGCATCGTCCTTGTGCTAAAAACCTTTTCTTTTCCTTAAGTAAAATTAACCAAAAAATATGTTTTAAAGGTTTATGCACATGTGTGATCGCACGCATCGTCCTTGTGCCAACAACCTTTTCTCTTTCTTAAACAAAATACAAAAAAAGTATAAAATCTTCAAAAAACCCGAAAACATCAACAATTTTAAACCACAAATAGTCTTGCTACCCAGAACTACGTGATCCTTGATTCTCCATCAAAAGTGGAGATACGTAGGAGCAAGGCTAGCCCTTGTCAGGTTCACTTTCCCAAAAATCCAAATTTATCCGTAATCATTTTCTCAAACAAATCTTTCAATCCATTTTCCAAACAAAATTTTCTAAACAATTTTCAAACAAATTTTCAAGCAGTTTTCAAAAAGAACTACGTAACCCTGATTTCTCATTCCGAATGAGAATACGTAGGAGCGAGGTCAATCCTCGTCGGGCCCAAAAAACTAAAAATATATTTTGTTTCTTTAAAATTTTATTTTAGGGGATAGAAACATTTTGAAAACCACATCACATTCGCGCATTTAGTTAAAGGTACTGCCTTAGGGCAGGCGTCGTGGGGTGCTAACACCTTCCCCACGCGTAACCGACTCCCGAACCCAGAATCTGGTTTTCGTGGACCGTGCTTTATCGTTTTATGGTTTTTCCGTAGTTTTCCATAATAAACTATGGTGGCGACTCCAAAATCTCTTTTCCAAAACCGATTTCTTTTTGGATCGTCGTCCCGTCGCGATTCCGGTTGCGACAGATGGCGACTCCACTGGGGACTTTTTTTAGAGAGTCAAGCCTTTCAATTAGATGCGCGAATTTGACATGATTTTTCTTTGTGTTTTTCTTCCCCTGTTGTCTTTTCTTTATCTGTGTCTGATAGTTGGAATAACTGCATGTGAATTGTTGAATATGGAACCCTAGGGTAGAAAACATGTTTATATCTGTCTGGGAATATTTTCTGGTTGTTTTGCAGGTGAGGGTTTGGTATGCATTGCATTCTCCCTTCACACACACACTTTCAGCATATCATGAGTGGGGCCCTATACCCGGGTCTGAGCGTAGCTTAGAATAAGAGGAGTTGTGTAGCGGTGTCATTCTGGGATGTACTTCCTGTCTGGCTATCGTGAGAACTCCAGCTAGAGTTTGTTCTCTTCACTTGTGTCTCCTCATCTAGTTGATTACTCGACTGTTGTGGAGATGCTATGAAGGGGACCATAGCTCTAGTGACCATTGACCTCTAGGTTCAGGAGACCATCCTTGTGAAATTGCATGTACTTGACATCGAATCCGAGCCATTGAACCTTTATTAGGGCACAAAGGGAGAAACGTGTATTCTTGTAATCCTCACGCTGTTCGTTCTCTTTTGAAAATTATGTTATTGCATTTTCATACCATGCATGCATTTGATTCATCATGTTGTTTTATTATCATGCATCATATTCATGCATCATTTAGTAACATGTTGGTTTTAGGGGAAATCACAGGTATACACTTGACTTCACACGAGATGGATGTTGACACCAGATCTGATGCTACACTGCATACCAACTCCGCCATTTTAAGGAAGAAGTCTAGCCTAAGGACACATGTTGGAAATTTGACCGGGTTGATAAATTTAGGCCGAAGACTCAAGACCATACAGAGAGAAGCCTTCGGGAGGAAATATGGGAATTTGTTGAGTTTAATGGAGGTGAAAGTACAGTTGCCCGCTATTACAGCTCTAGCTCAGTATTATGATTCTCCCCTGAGATGTTTTACCTTCCAGGACTTCCAGCTGGCACCAACTGTAGAAGAATTTGAGCATATTCTGGGCTTGCCATTAGAGGGTACCAAGCCATATCAGCACTTGGAGCATCATGCCTCTGTTTCTACCCTTGCTGTTATAATGAAATTACAGCCCAATGAATTGGAGAACCGGTTGATAACGAGACATCAAATTCGGGGGCTGACACAAGGTTACCTTGAACAATATTTGCACGACCTGGGCGATAGGGAAGAATGGGAGACCTTCATGGATGTACTAGCCCTCACTGTGTTTGGCATTGTCCTGTTTCCCAAGCTGGAAGACTTTGTAGATTACACTGCTATTGATGTCTTCGTGGCAAAAAAGACGAGATCAGAAAACCCCGTAACAGCAGTCCTCGCAGATGTGTATGGGACTATGAGTTTTTGCCAGGAGAGAAAAGGGAAGAGGATTCTTTGTTGTTTGCCGGCGTTATATGCGTGGATGACGGCACGAGTATTTAAGGGAGTAGTCGATGTTAGAAGTTCATCTGAGAATCTGTCGCATCAAGGAGGTAATGGGTGGGCTCTTTTCTTTGCCGGTTTGAGAGAGGGAAACGTAAAATGGCGCCTTCCTTGGCTTGAGACTAAACCATCTATCCATCATTGTGGCAACTTCCCTAACATACCTCTCATAGGCGCTAGGTATTGTATTAACTACAACCCTATTTTGGTCCAAAGACAGTTCGGATATCCTATGAAGGGAGCGCCTTCACCAGATTATCTCACAGCCTTCTTCATCTACTATGAGGACGGACATTGTACTGAAATGTTGAGGAGAGTCAGAAGTGCCTGGGAAAATGTGGTGCGAGCAGAGAAGGACCTGAGGAGTGGAGTGATGGATAGCAGGGTTAGTTATCATACCTGGATTCTGGAGAGGGTAAGAGAAGTCAAGTTGCCTTTCAAGCCCATCAATGATCAATCGGCGAGTGAAGGGACATTCCAAGCCCCAGAAAGTGAAGAGGTGAAACAGTTGAAGGTTGAGGTGGAGAAATTGAGGGTGAGGAATGCTAGGTTGGAAAATGAATTACAGAAGGCTCGCAATGATTTTGTGGATATGAGGAATGATAACGAAGAAAAGTCACGGGCTTATGAAAACATTGTCAAAAGCCAGAAAGCAGAGAGAGATTATACATTCCGAGTAAAACAGGATCTTGCGGCCGCAAGTAAGGAGTTATCCATGAGGGTGAATGAGAAGAATGTGGCTCTAGAAGAGGGCAGACAGTGGAAACAACTCTATGAAGAAGCCAAGAGGGATAAGAGGGAAGCCCTAAAAAGACTAAGGGAAGCGCAAGTCCAAGCACAAGAATCGGGGCATCAAATGAAGGAAATGGCTACATCATTTGAGGCGGAGTTGAATCAGGAGCGCTGGAAGCTGGCAGAGGCTGAAGGGGAATATCGAGCCATGTTAAAGCAGATGGAGGATTACATCGAGGAGCAGGAGGAGCGATGGAGGTCGATGGAATTTGAAGAAAGGCATCAGGCTTTGATAAAGCGAATGAAAGAGCACATCGCAGAGCAAGAAACGGCCGTAAAGCATTGGAAGGAAAGCTTCTCTCAGTTGGCTGCTTTGGCAAATGGGGCAATTGAAGACATCCCCAGAATGGTGTCGGAAGCTGAAGCGAGTACCCACTTCTATAGCCCACCAGTAGAGATAGAGCTTTTTATTAATCACTGTAAACGGTTGATAGACGAGATGAAATCCCTCATCACTCGGGATAGGAATTGATGTATTTTGAGATCTTTATGATTTGTTTCCTGTAAGAAATGTAATGAACTTGTTTCCCTTTAAATGAAAGGCGTGGGATGTCGTTTAGCATCTGCTTATGTTAATTTCCATCAGTGATGTCATTACAATCTTGTGATTTCCCCCTATTACTAGCATGCATCATCTTTTCTTTTGTTCAGCATGTTTCATTTCCATCTAATTAATTAAAATAATAAAGCAGTACGCGTGAGAAAAAACGACGACCAAATTTCCACGACATCCCTACCGGACCCGGGCAAATTCAAAAGCCATGGCAAGCTGGGAGGAGTCACAAGAGTCTCTCAAAGCGGATGTTGGCCAGTTGAAGGACCAGATCGGCCAGATCTTGGCGGCGCTTGAATCCATGAAGACTACTGGAGAGTCTTCATCTGCGCATGTTGAGGGGAATGCTCACCCTTATCCCCCAATGTTCAACGCTGCGAGCCAATCTGTTCCTTTCCCACTGTATGGTTTACCTACGGGTTACACTCCTCCTGTAGGAGAGTACTCAGAAGCTGAGCACGCTTCATTCCCCGCGACTGTCAATATACCACCAATCGGCACTCAGGGACCTGTCTTAGTGTCGGCTCCCATGGTGGGCACGGGAATGAATGAGACCAACACCACTGATGGAATTCGGGTGACCCCAGTACCGCCTGTGGTTGCTAGGGAGGATTTTTCAGCCGAAGCTGCACCACATGCCACGGTGGTTGGGGGATTCGGTAGCCTCGTTGGAGCTACGGGTAGGTTGGAAAGTCTGGAGGCGAGGTTGAGAGCTGTTGAAGGAGTTGAGAGCTACGGGTTTGGAGATGCGGCCAGATTAAGTTTGGTTCCGGGCTTGAAAATCCCGCCTAAGTTCAAGGCGCCGGAGTTTGAAAAATATAGGGGTAGCACTTGCCCTAAAAGCCATGTGACCATGTACTGCAGAAAGATGGCTGCGTATGCTCATGATGAGCAGCTACTCATCCACGTTTTCCAGGAAAGTTTGGCTGGGGTGGCATTGAACTGGTACACCCACTTGGAGCCACACCGAATTCGTTGTTGGGCGGATCTAGCTGACGCCTTCGTGAAACAATATGTATACAATACTCATGTTGCTCCGGACCGTCTGCAGCTGCAGAATATGACAAAAAAAGGACAATGAAACTTTCAAAGAGTACGCCCAGCGATGGAGAGAGTTGGCTGCGCAAGTTGAGCCGCCGTTGTTTGATAAGGAGATGGTGTCGATGTTCGTAAACACACTCCAGCCGTCATTTTATGAGCATATGGTGGGGAATGTATCTGTCAATTTTGCTGACACCATCATCATTGGTGAGAGGATAGAAATTGGATTGAAAAATGGGAAGATAGCCTATGGCCCACCTGCAGCTACAAACTACAAAAAGCCCAGTTTCAATCAGGGGAAGAAAAAAGAGGGGGAGGTACATGCTGCGTCGGTAATGCCTGTATGGAGAGGACGAGCTCCCAATCCTAATTATCGACCATACTTAAACCCACCCCCTTACGCTGCTAACACCACGTTTGCTCACCAAGCTAGGCCTCAACAACAACAAGCGTATTATCCACCGCAGCGTATCCCAACCGAAGCTCCAAGACCGGCCGCAAACATGGGCCCAAATCTGAATGTGGGTCACAACAACAACCCAAGGGGAAATCAATTTGTTAGGTTCACCCCGATCCCTATGACCTACACTGAATTGTTACCTAACCTAGTCAAAAAGGGTCTGGTCGCCATTTGTCCGATGAAGCCTGTACAGCCGCCGTATCCTAGGGGTTATGACGCGAATGCCAGGTGTAGTTATCATGCAGGAGGCGTTGGCCACTCGACCGAAGGATGTATGGCTCTCAAATACAAAGTTCAGGCTCTGATAGATTCGGGTTGGTTAAAGTTTCAAGAGGACCAGCCCAACGTCAATACTAATCCATTGTCCGGGCACGGGGGTTCCTCGACGAACGCCGTCGAGGTTGGAAACCATGATCTGATAAGAGATGTGGGCGAAATCCGAAGTTCTAGGAGGTTTATCTTTGAAGCTTTGTTGAAGGAGGGCCTAGTGAAGGGCGATTATGATCTGGGTGTAACGTGCGCACTCCATCCGGAGGCCGGGCACTCTATTGAGGAATGTATGGAATTCGAGATTTTTCTACAAGACTTACTTGATAGAAATCTGATGCAAGTGTGCTGCAAGGTCAGAGAGGAGGAAGTATTTGCACAAATTGGTGGAGAATCTGATGTGACTCTACCCGAACCTTTGGTGATCCATTTTACTAGGACCAC
The DNA here is from genome assembly GCF_029865625.1 of Vigna umbellata. Classification (NCBI taxonomy): domain Eukaryota; kingdom Viridiplantae; phylum Streptophyta; class Magnoliopsida; order Fabales; family Fabaceae; genus Vigna; species Vigna umbellata. The sequence continues at coordinate 8,171,195 of NC_142174.1, read as the reverse complement.
CCCTGCACTGGTAACTGAAGGAAATCCGTCTATGGTCATCCGAGTGCCAACTCCTTTCCCTTATAAGAACGAGAAAGCCGTCCCATGGAGATATGGGGCAACTGCATTAGATGAGGGAGAATATGCAAATCCGACTGTGGAAAACATATCAGGCATTGGTGGAATGACCAGAAGTGGTCGAATCTTTACACCACCAGAATTGGCGAGAGAAAGAACCAATGATAGGGAAGCATCAATGGCTGCAAAAGCAAAGGAGTTCTTGAGGGGAAGAACGTGGAGGCCGAGGAGACCCCCGACACAGAGGAGAAGAGGGAAATATCTGAAGAAGAAGTTGGTGAATTCCTAAAGTTCATACAACAGAGTGAGTACAAAGTGGTGGAACAGTTGAATCGCATGCCTGCCCGGATCTCCTTGCTAGAATTACTCATGCACTCTGCCTCGCACCGAAAGTTGTTGATGAAGATACTCAGTGAGGCTCATGTAGAACAAGGTATTTCTCTGAACAAGTTCGAGGGCATTGTTGGCAACATCGTTGCTAATAATTACCTCACCTTCACTGATGAAGAGATACCTGTTGAGGGGAGAGGTCATAACAAAGCCCTTCATGTCTCTGTGAAATGCCTGGATCACGTTATAGCGCGTGTCTTGGTGGACAATGGCTCCTCTCTGAACGTCATGCCAAAATCGACATTGGAGAAGCTCCCCTGTGATGGAATGCATATGAAGCCGAGCTCTATGATTGTGAGGGCATTTGACGGCAGTAAAAGGGTAGTGATGGGAGAAATTGAATTGCCCGTTCAAGTCGGTCCTTGTGTCTTTCAAGTGACCTTTCAAGTTATGGATATCCTCCCGGCTTATAGCTGTTTGTTGGGTCGCCCGTGGATCCATTCTGCAGGAGTTGTGCCTTCCACACTACACCAAAAGCTGAAATATGTTATGGGAGATAAGCTGGTGATAGTATCAGGAGAGGAGGACCTCCTTGTGAGCGGACCATCATCCTCCCGTTATATTGAAGTAGCCGAGGAAGCTCTCGAGGCAACTTTCCAATCTCTGGAGATCGTGGGAAACACCTACGTGGAGCCATTCGCGATCAGTCCACATCTGTCGCGTGCTTCTATCATGATGGCCAAAGTCATGTTAAAAGAAGGTTACATGCATGGGAAAGGTTTGGGTAGGTATGGACAGGGGCGAGCATTCCCTCTGGAGGTCGTCGAGAACAAGAATAGGTATGGCCTGGGATACAAGCCCACCAAGGAGGATAGGAGAAGGCTGATAGAAGAAAGGAGGGAGCGCAGTCTGGCTCGGATGGAAAGACGGGAGCCCAAAGTGGGAAGAATTCGTATCTGTGACCTCAAGGAGAGCTTTCGCAGTGCTGGTTGGGTTAACACTGGCCACATAGCAGCTGTGGGAGATGAAGATGGATCGGAAGGTTCCAGTTTCGTGTGGGCCTGCTCCCCGGATGCACGACTCGACAACTGGGAGATGCTGGATTTGCCCGTGATGCTTAATTTGAATAAGATGTAATAACTTTAATTAATCCTATAGCTTTACCCGGGGCTTTAGGATTCATGACTTACGGGTTGACGCTTTTAGTTTATTATGCTCAGCGCGATAATCAAAGTGTGTTTGTTTGTGTTTTATCATCATTTTGCATTCCTCGTCGTTTTTCGTTTATTTATTTCCTTTTCATAAACTCAAATAATGCAGATATGACAATGAATGTTTTGAAAGTAATTATGTTGATATTCCTGATTTTGGGCGCCCCGTCAATAATACGGAAGATGATTGTGATGATGACCCGGAACCCCCTCCTGAACTGTTGAGACTAGTGGAACAAGAGTGTAAGGAGATGAAACCTCACCAGGAAGATGTTGAAGTACTCAATTTAGGGAATGGGGATGAGGTAAAGGAGGTGAAGATCGGTACAGCCATGAAAGCAGAAGTGAAAGAAAAATTGCGTGACTTATTGAGGGAGTTCAGGGATGTGTTTGCTTGGTCTTACAATGACATGCCAGGCCTCGATACAGATATTGTACAACACAAGCTCCCGCTCAAGCCGGAATGCCCACCGGTAAAGCAAAAGCTAAGAAGGATGAAACCGGAAATGTCCTTGAAGATCAAGGAGGAGGTACAGAAGCAATTCGATGCAGGGTTTCTAGCTGTGGCGAGATACCCAGAATGGGTAGCAAACATTGTACCGGTGCCTAAGAAGGATGGTAAAGTTCGGATGTGTGTCGATTATCGAGATTTGAATCGCGCAAGCCCAAAGGACAATTTCCCATTACCACACATCGACACCCTGGTTGATAATACAGCCAAGTATTCACTGTTTTCGTTCATGGATGGTTTTTCGGGGTATAACCAGATCAAGATGGCGCCAGAAGATATGGAAAAGACTACTTTTATTACATTGTGGGGCACATTTTGTTATAAAGTGATGTCTTTTGGACTCAAGAATGCTGGGGCAACATATCAAAGGGCGATGGTGGCACTTTTCCATGATATGATGCACAAGGAGATTGAAGTTTATGTGGACGACATGATCGCGAAGTCCGAATCAGAAGAAGAACACGTCCTCAACTTGAGAAAGTTATTCGAGAGATTGAGGAAGTATAAGCTTAGGCTGAATCCCGCCAAATGTACATTTGGAGTGAAATCCGGGAAATTGTTGGGCTTTATTGTCAGCCAGAGGGGGATAGAGGTGGATCCAGACAAAGTGCGAGCGATAATGGAAATGCCTGCGCCTAAAACGGAAAAAGAAGTTCGAGGGTTTTTGGGTAGATTGAATTACATTGCTAGATTCATCTCCCACTTAACTGCTACTTGTGAACCACTGTTCAAGTTGTTACGAAAGAATCAGGCTGTGGTGTGGAATGAGGATTGTCAGGCCGCTTTTGAGAGAGTCAAACAATACTTACAAAACCCTCCTGTATTACGTCCACCAGAACCAGGAAGGCCACTCATTTTGTATTTGACTGTATTGGACAAGTCAATGGGTTGTGTGTTGGGTCAGCATGATGAGGATGGCAAAAGAGAGCACGCTATATATTACTTGAGCAAGAAGTTCACAGACTGCGAACAACGATATTCATCGTTAGAGCGGACTTGCTGCGCATTGGCGTGGGCCGCTCATCGTTTAAGGCAATACATGTTGAGTCATTCCACATGGTTGATATCCAAGATGGATCCTATCAAGTATATTTTTGAAAAGCCTGCTCTTACTGGAAGGATAGCTCGATGGCAGATGCTATTGTCAGAGTACGACATCGTATATGTCACTCAAAAATCTGTCAAGGGTAGCGCACTAGCAGAATACCTGGCTCATCAACCCCTTTGTGATTATCAACCAATGCAACCTGAATTTCCTGATGAGGATATCATGGCTCTATTCGAAGAGAACAAAGAAGACCGAAACGAAAAAGCGTGGACGGTGTTATTCGACGGAGCCTCGAATGTGATGGGACATGGAATAGGGGCAGTGCTTATCTCCCCAGAGCGTCAGTATATACCAATGACGGCAAGGTTGTGTTTTAGCTGCACAAATAACATCGCTGAATATGAAGCCTGTGCCATGGGTATTCGAGCAGCAATTGAGTCTAAGGCAAAAATTCTGGATGTGTATGGAGATTCGGCTTTGGTCATCCATCAACTGAAAGGAGAATGGGAAACTAGGGATACAAAATTAATTCCCTACCAAGCTTACATCAGGGGATTAATGGAGTATTTCGATTCCATCACATTTAACCATATACCTCGAGAAGATAATCAATTAGCAGACTCACTGGCCACCTTGTCGTCAATGTTTGAGGTTGATCAAGATGCAGAATTACCAAAAATCAAAATGAAAAGCCATGCAGAGCCCGCATATTGCCACTTCATCGAGGAGGAGTTAGACGGTAAGCCTTGGTACTTTGATATCAAGCGTTATCTTAAAACCCGAGAATACCCTGAGGATGCGTCTGAAAACGATAAAAGAGCACTAAGAAGGTTGGCCGGCAGTTTCATCTTAAGTGGGGATGTTTTATACAAGAGAAACCATGACATGGTCTCCTCAGATGTGTGGATGCAAAGGAAGCCGAGTTGATATTGAAAGAAGTGCACGAAGGTACATTTGGTACACACATGAATGGACATTCGATGGCTAGGAAGATCTTAAGAGCTGGTTACTTCTGGTTGACCATGGAAAACGATTGTTGCATACACGTGAGAAAGTGTGAGAAATGTCAGATATATGCAGATAATATCAATGTGCCACCCACTACTCTGAACGTGTTGTCTGCACCATGGCCATTTTCGATGTGGGGAATAGATGTCATCGGAGCTATAGAACCAAAAGCGTCAAATGGACATCGCTTCATACTAGTCGCAATCGACTATTTCACCAAGTGGGTTGAGGCTGCTTCGTATGCCAACGTGACTAGAAAGGTTGTGGTTAGATTCATAAGGAAGGAGTTGATCTGTAGGTATGGGCTACCTAACAAGATCATCACTGATAACGCTACCAACCTGAACAATCAGATGATGGCGGAGTTATGTGAGGAATTCAAAATTCACCACCATAATTCCTCTCCTTATCGTCCAAAGATGAATGGGGCAGTAGAGGCTGCTAACAAGAACATCAAGAAGATTGTGCAGAAGATGGTGGTCACCTACAAGGACTGGCACGAAATGCTTCCTTTCGCTTTGCACGGATACCGCACATCAGTACGAACATCAACTGGGGCCACGCCGTTCTCGCTAGTGTATGGGATGGAAGCGGTACTTCCATTTGAGGTCGAAATTCCCTCCTTACGCGTGTTAATGGAAACTAAGTTAGAGGAAGCTGAGTGGGTTCAAACCCGATTCGACCAACTCAACCTTATCGAAGAGAAAAGGTTAACAGCAGTGTGTCATGGACAGCTGTATCAAAGGAGAATGAAAAAGGCGTTTGACAAAAGGGTGCACCCAAGAGAGTTTCATGAAGGCGAACTGGTGTTGAAGAGGATTTTGCCCATCCAAAAAGATCATCGAGGCAAGTGGACCCCAAACTATGAAGGGCCGTTTGTGGTGAAGAAAGCATTCTCTGGTGGGGCACTAATTCTCACAAGGATGGATGGGGAGGAATTACCGTTACCGGTTAATTCTGATGCGGTCAAAAAGTTCTATGTATGATGATTCCGTGATAAGGGTTGCCGTTAGCGAATATTAACATTGCCTTTTAAATTGTTGTAATCTGTGTTATTTCATTCAATAAATACCGCATATTAATTTTTGTTCATACTTTCTGAAATTATTGCATGTCGCGCTGAGCTGTTTAGGTAAATAAAGAGGAATGAAAACGAAAATAATTGAACGAATGTCAATAAAAGCATCACGGGTATTCAGTCGGCTTAGCTCGGTCCTGGTGGGTGTCGTAAAAATAAAAAAAAAAAAAAAAAAAAAAAAAAAAAAAAAAAAAAGCAAAAGAAAAGACACATGTTGAATTCGTTGTCAATGAGGTTGTCAAGGGCGTAGTGTTTTCGAAAAGCAAAAGCAAAATAAATTTTGAAAATACCAAAGTTGGGTCTTCTCCTGATGCAAGGTTTCGGGGGTAACCATCGTTCTTTTCCGGCTAGAGCATCTGCATTCATACTACTTGAACCCTCAACCTTTTCATTTCCCATTAAAACAAAGGGTTGTCATGAATACAATACTGGGGCAGTGTTCATCATGGTACACATCCCCAACGATCTGTTGATTGGGAGATAAAAAAAAAAAAATAAAAAAAAAAAAAAAAAAAAAAAAAAAAAAAAACAATGAAGTCGATGTGTCAACCACTACCGAGTTTTATTCCAGGGCTAAGGTCGCGAGAAAGTAAGGTAAGCAAAGATTCAGAGTGACGTGTGGCCATTTTTTCTTTATCCAAACGTTAAAAGAAGTTTATCCAATTGCACCCCTTTTGAGCCATAAATTATATTTGTTTTCATCACCCCCGACAAGAATCATTAGCACATCGATGTCAACCTAAAGGGTACATCAAGGGCATCCGAAATCAAGGAGGGGATTTCTAAAAAAAAAAGAAGAAAAAAAAAAATAAAAATATAAAGTCTCAAAAGTACACAACAGAGACACGAAGCAAGCGACCCAAAAGGGGAAGAAAGAAAAAAACAGCAATGAAAATAAAAGGATGCCCGAAGTTTCAATCTTTAGGATAGTTGACTCGACACCTTGCAAATGATTCTTGTTGAAACAATTTAACCGCCAAACACTTATTTGAGCCTTCATTATCCATTTCTTTCAAAACCCTTTGACCTTTGGCCACGGTACAAGCCAATAAAAGTCCACGCTGACTGAAGACTGTTTGTCCTAATCTTTCTCACGATTTTAACCCTGAAACGAAATGATGGTGAATGACACAATCACTCAAAAGAAAAAAAAAAAAGAAGGAAGAAAATGAAACAAAAAAAAAAGAAAAAAAAAAGACAAAAAATGTGAAGTCTCCCCGTCAATCAAGAATCGCCAAATTGGGGCAATCCTTCCTACCCGAACCTTTCCACCTCTCCAAATCAAGTTTACTATACGCAACAAAGTTGGGGCAGCCCTTGCGGGTCATGCGTGTGTAGATACTAATAACACCTCCCAAAGTTCAAGCTAGTGCTAGAGGGAATTTGAACCCCTAGTTACGTTCGCTTCCTTGCATCAAAGAACCCACTGCTCCTTGCCATTATTTTGACTGAATGCATTTCGAACGTACATCGCGTTTGACGTCAACATCGACAACGGATTCCATGCATAGAATTCCCAAAAAAAAAAAAAAAAAAAAGAAGAAGAAAAAGGTGCAAGATAGAGAAAGCGAGAGCAAAAGAAGGGAACGAAACCACTGGCTCATATGCATTCATGCACCATCATAACATAACATCATTTCATAGAAAGCAAAGAAAATTGTTCAAAAATCCGTAAAGGGAAAATGAAGTGGTGAAAAAGGTTAGCAGACCTTTATATCTAAATCTCTCTAATGTTTTGCTCAGTATCTACCAATGTTTCTTCAAAAAAAAAAATCTGAATCCCAGAGTTGTTTCTACGATAGCTCACCTCACACACAGTCATCCATAGGGTTTGTTCACCCTCCACGAGGTTAGTACGCCTCATAGCATTCATCCATAGGGTTTGTACACCCTCCAAGAGGTTAGTACACCTCACATCATCCATAGGGTTTGTACACCCTCCACGAGGTTAGTACACCTCATAGCATTCATCCATAGGGTTTGTACACCCTCCGAGAGGTTAGTACACCTCACATCATTTGTTCAGGGTTTGTACACCCTCCACGAGGTTAGTACACCTCATAGCATTCATCCATAGGGTTTGTACACCCTCCACGAGGTTAGTACACCTCACACCATTCATCCACAGGGTTTGTACACCCTCCACGAGGTTAGTACACCTCACACCATTCATCCACAGGGTTTGTACACCCTCCACGAGGTTAGTACACCTCATATCATTCACCCATAGGGTTTGTACACCCTCCAAGAGGTTAGTACACCTCACATCATTCATCCACAGGGTTCGCACACCCTCCACGAGGTTAGTACACCTCATATCATTCGTTCAGGGTTTGTACACCCTCCACGAGGTTAGTACACCTCATATCATTCGTTCAGGGTTTGTACACCTCGTTCCCCTCAAGCACGGTTTTGGTTCAGCGTTTCAAGCCCAGTCTTGCCTGACGCCTCTAGTTTTTCTTTGATTTTGGGCCCCTCTGCTCGGCAATGATCGTTTATGTTGCAATCTCACATTCTTCATCGATTTGTTTAACTTATGTTTCGTATTCATTTTGCTTCCTTAGAAATCCAGACGAAATTAGTATTTCTATCTTTACTTATCTTTTACTAAATAATGTGAAGACATTACATTGTCATATTATGTAGTAAAATCTAAGTAAAGAGGGGCAGCTGTCAATACCCAATTTCGTCCGGATTATTTTTATAGTTTCATTTACCCATTTCTTTTTTAGTTCTATTTATTTTAACTTATTGTTTTTTTATTACCCTTTTTCTTTATTGCTTATTTTGTTTTGATTCTATTTCTTTTATTTATTTTACATTTTTTTTTCCTTTAATTTATTTATTTATTTATTATTTATTCTTATTTTTATTTTTTATTTTATTTTCTTTTAATTCTTCATTTTAATTTTAATTCTTATTTTTCTTAAAACTTTTTATCTTTTCATAATTATTAAAAAAAAAATGAAAAGAATAAAAAATGAGAAAAGGGACAAATTGGCAAAAAGGAGTTAGGCAAACGGTTCCTGCTGTGAGGAGACAAACTGGTTTTGGGGCAGGCAAGGACAAGGCACGTTTTGGGATGGCAGAGACGTTTTGGAGCCTGCATGGCACATACACGATTTGATATACGGAATGGCAGGGTGGCACAGAAAGCAGAGAAAAGCATAGAGAAAGTGGGATTTTGGGAGGAGCTACAGGGGCCTTCATCAAAGGAGAGAAATCCATTGCTGGAGATAAAAAAAAGAAGGGGAGGAGGATTGGACACGGCGTCTTCGAACCTTCATCTTCGATCATCATCCAGAGCATCCAGCATTTTTACAGCAAAGAGAAAGGAGAGGTCAGCCACTCAAGGGAGAAGGGGGGTTTTCCTGGAGATCTTCACTACCAGCACCAACTTCACTCGCAGTTGCAGCAGCCACCAGAGACGCCAAGCAATAGCATAGGAGCTCCAAGAGGTAAGCAACTACTTCACTCGTTCATATTGTCCTGTATGATGGAATGAACACTGGAGCTTTTATGGTTGCTATTGCCTTTTATACTCGTTATTGCGTTTTTTACACTTGATATTGCTCTGTTTAAGATTGGTGTATTTGAACCTTCACCATCGTTTCCGGCTACTATAGTAACCAACACCCTTTCAGCCACCCTTTTCTTCCACTCCCAATTTTCACCCTTCAAGTTTCCCTTCATTTCCAATCAACAACACCTTAACCCACAACCTTCACGCTCCCACTTCAAACTTCCGCCATCTTCATATTCATCTTCATCACCTTCAACTCCGTCATCCACTATACCTCCAACGTCTGCCCATCACCCCGTGAACCCGTCATCCTCCTTCACGCAATCACCGCCGCTCCCCACTTCATCATCTTCATCCCCGAATCAGCCTTCACCTTCATCACCACCAAAACAGACTCACCACCCCAGCCTCATCCTACCCTTAACCATCTTCATCCATTTCCCTACTCCAACCTTTGTCTCCCTCCCTCTCAAGCTTCCATCAACCCCTCTGATTCTCCACTCTTCTCCATCATCTCCAACACCCGTGAACACCTCCATCGAGGAACATAACCCATCATCCACTACACCTATCATCGCACAAAAACACCCTTAAGGCCTCCACTTCACTCTGCAGATACCTCCTTCATCCATTCCCAACAACCCAAACACGCCCCACGACCTTCAACAAGAGACCAATGCTCTCTTTGCAGAATCCAAACCTGTAAACTGATATCCTTCATACACAACCCCATACCAATGCCATTTTCCTGTGTGAAAAATAATTAATCCAAGCACCCACCGAGGCTGTCGCCGTTATCACTGGCGCCGAATCTGGAGCTCCCCCGGCAACCGCGTGTGTTGGCGATTGAGTCTGGGTCTTGCGTGAAGAAGAAAGGGAGAGGAAGCAGAAACCCGTCTTCGAGCCGCGCGAGAAGAGAAAGAGCTTGCGGACTCGGCTTGGGCTAACGAGGGCTCCGGTGGCACAAGCGGTGGTCGGCGCTGGCATAGGCGACGGTGGGCCTGCGGAGAGAGCAAGAGACCTTGGATCTCTGGGAGAGTGTTGGGTCTGAGTGGGTGAGGAATGGGGATGGGAAGGCGGAACCCCTAGGGGAATTCTAGGTCAGAAACCACCCGGGTGGGCCAAGCCCAGAACGAACGCGCGTTATTTGGCCTTTTCCGAACGTTCGTCCTTTCCCACATCTTCCAAACGAACGCTCGTCCGTAACGAGCTTTCAATATTCTTCCCAACGAACGCTCGTCCAGAACGAGCGTTCGTCATCCGTCATCCACATCTTCCCAACGAGCACCAATCTTCCTTCCCAACGAACGCTCGTCCAGAACGAGCGTTCGTCGCTCGCATTCAACTTCAAACCGAACGCTCGTTGTGTCCACAACGAGCGCTCGTCCACAACGAGCGCTCGTCATTCAGCCTCGTCCAGAACGAGCGTTCGTCGCTCGCATTCAACTCCAAAACGAGCGCTCGTCCACAACGAGCGCTCGTCATTCAGCCTCGTCCACAGCGAACGCTCGCATTCAACTCCAACCGAACGCTCGTCCACAACGAGCGCTCGTCTTTCAGCCTCGTCCACAGCGAACGCTCGCATTCAACTCCAAACCGAACGCTCGTCCCCAACGAGCGCTCGTCATTCAACCTCGCCCACAGCGAACGCTCATCATTCAACTCCAAACCGAACGCTCGTCCCCAACGAGCGCTCGTCATTCAGCCCCTTTCCCAGAATCCGTTCGTCATCCAGTCTCGATCTTCCCAACGAACGCTCATCCCAACGAGCGCTCGTCCTTCAGCCCCTACCCTAACGAACGCTCGTCCCAACGTCCGCTCGTTATCTCTCCCATTGAACGCTCGTCATCCAGATTCCCACCAACGCTCGTTCGTCCTCCTCATTCACAACGAACGAACGCTCGGTCTTACTCTCATCCTCAACGAGCGTCCGTTAACACTCGTCCGTCCTCGTCATTCGCAACGAACGCTCGTTATCTCACATTCACCCCCAACGTCCGTTCATAAATCCCCTAACGCTCGTTATTTGTTTGTTTTTTCTTATTTTATTTTATTCTATTTATTTGTCTGTCTTATTTCATTTGTTTTATTTATTTTTATTTATTATTTTATTTTGTTCTATCTACTTATTCTAGATATTTACTTTTCCTAAATATATATTTAATAATGCAATATTTACAATTTAAATAAAGAAATTCACAAAAATATGTTTTAAAGGTTTAGGCACATGTGTGATCGCACGCATCGTCCTTGTGCTGAAAACCTTTTCCCTTTCTTTTATAAAATTACAAAAAATACGTTTTAAGGGTTTAGGCACATGTGTGATCGCACGCATCGTCCTTGTGCTGAAAACCTTTTCTCTTTCTTAATTAAAATTACAAAAAAAATATGTTTTAAAGGTTTATGCACATGTGTGATCGCACGCATCGTCCTTGTGCTAAAAACCTTTTCTCTTTCTTAATTAAAATTACAAAAAAAAATATGTTTTAAAGGTTTATGCACATGTGTGATCGCACGCATCGTCCTTGTGCTAAAAACCTTTTCTTTTCCTTAATTAAAATTACAAAAAATATGTTTTGAAGGGTTTAGGCACATGTGTGATCGCACGCATTGTCCTTGTGCTGAAAACCTTTTCCCTTTCTTTTATAAAATTACAAAAAATACGTTTTAAGGGTTTCGGCACATGTGTGATCGCACGCATCGTCCTTGTGCTGAAAACCTTTCCTCTTTCTTAATTGAAATTACAAAAAATATGTTTTAAAGGTTTAGGCACATGTGTGATCGCACGCATCGTCCTTGTGCTAAAAACCTTTTCTTTTCCTTAAGTAAAATTAACCAAAAAATATGTTTTAAAGGTTTATGCACATGTGTGATCGCACGCATCGTCCTTGTGCCAACAACCTTTTCTCTTTCTTAAACAAAATACAAAAAAAGTATAAAATCTTCAAAAAACCCGAAAACATCAACAATTTTAAACCACAAATAGTCTTGCTACCCAGAACTACGTGATCCTTGATTCTCCATCAAAAGTGGAGATACGTAGGAGCAAGGCTAGCCCTTGTCAGGTTCACTTTCCCAAAAATCCAAATTTATCCGTAATCATTTTCTCAAACAAATCTTTCAATCCATTTTCCAAACAAAATTTTCTAAACAATTTTCAAACAAATTTTCAAGCAGTTTTCAAAAAGAACTACGTAACCCTGATTTCTCATTCCGAATGAGAATACGTAGGAGCGAGGTCAATCCTCGTCGGGCCCAAAAAACTAAAAATATATTTTGTTTCTTTAAAATTTTATTTTAGGGGATAGAAACATTTTGAAAACCACATCACATTCGCGCATTTAGTTAAAGGTACTGCCTTAGGGCAGGCGTCGTGGGGTGCTAACACCTTCCCCACGCGTAACCGACTCCCGAACCCAGAATCTGGTTTTCGTGGACCGTGCTTTATCGTTTTATGGTTTTTCCGTAGTTTTCCATAATAAACTATGGTGGCGACTCCAAAATCTCTTTTCCAAAACCGATTTCTTTTTGGATCGTCGTCCCGTCGCGATTCCGGTTGCGACAAAAACAAACATTCTTACATAAATAAAAATTTAGAACATTATAAGTTGTGATTAACATTTTCTAGAATAATTTATAGGTCTATAAATATTCATGTACTCTACCATTTGATATAAGACAACATTTATCATAATTAAGACAACTACAAAATGCACTTCTTCCAACTAGTCCTTTCAAATTCTATTATCTCCAGACTTTCTCTACCACATCAATTACTCCTTCCACTACCTCAAAATACAAACCGTAATACTAGAGCTACGTTCAGTCATTTACTCTAGGTATAGATAAAATTTTCAACGACTTTAAACAAAACTATAACTTCATTCTATATTACTTCCAAAATATTTTCTCAACCTATGGTCACTACCAATTAAACATCATCAATTCCAGTACCTATTTTTACAAGAAAAAATTATAATTTTTAGAGTGTCAAAATAAAGACATTCTTTCGATCTCAAGATTTATGCGAGATTATAGAAGAAGGATTCACTATTCTAAAAGACACCTCTAATCTGCAGCTCAGAAGAAGGAGTTGAAGGAGAATAAGCAAAAGAATTCAAGGGCTTTATTTACTCTTCAACAAGCAAATGATGACACGATTTTTTCAAGAATAATAGGTGTCAAGTGCAAAGCAAACTTGGAACATAATACAAAAGGAATTTCAAGGAAGCGACGAAGTACACAATGTTAAACTTCATTATCTAAGATGAGAGTTTGAATTAATAAGAATGAAAGACTACTATTCTAAAATAAAAGAACGTATGAGGAAAATATTTTTGACAAAAAAATTGTTGAGAAAATTTTAATTTTTATTTCCCAAAAATATGATGAAAAGATTTGGCTACATTGTCAGTAACACAACTAATGGACTCTCTTGAAGCTTATGAACAAAGATTGAAAAGGCGTAAAGAAGACTCAATCGAAAATGTCTTTTAATCAAAACTAAAATTATGGTCTGAAAATAAAGAATATGAAGGAAATACAAGTAAAGGAGAAATTTATAGAAATAAAGAAAATTTTATAAAGCTTCTCTATGAATCGTCAAGGAACATATTCTTCATGTGGCATTTGTAAAAAAACAAGTCACTTGAAAAAAAAATATTGGCATCATGGAAAACCTTATTGTCATTATTACAAGAATTTTGGCCAGTTAGAGAAGTATTATCGAAATAAAAATAATCATCAAGCAAACTTTGTGGAAGAACATAATCAGGAGCAACGCTTATTCTATACCAATCAAGAATCTCCTAGCGGGGAAGGAAGTTGGTAGTTGGATAGTGGATGCAACAATCATATGGCGAAGGATCAAAGCATCTTCAAAGATATTGATAAATCTATCAATGTCAAAGTTTAGTTGGGAAACAACACCATAGTGGAGTCTCGAGCCAAAGGAAGTGTCATGGTGAAGACAAAGAAAGGTTTGAAATTCATCTAGGATGTTTTACTAGTTCTCAATTTTAAAAAGAATCTTTTAAGTATTGGCTAAATGATAGAGAATGGATATTAATCATGCGAAGGATGTCTCCTCGGCAAACAACACTGATTACTATTCTCAACCGACAAAGCATGGAAAGCAAAAGACTTAATGGAGTTGATTCATACCAATGTTCGTGGACTGATGAGGACACCTTCACATCATAACAACAAGTATTTCATCATCTTCATTGGTGACTTTTCTAGAATGACATGGGTCTATTTCTTAAAGGCGAAGTTAGAAGTCTTTGGAATATTCAAGAAATTCAAGGTCCTTGTCGAAAACCAAAGTGGAAAACAAATAAAAGTACTTAGAAGTGAATGTGGCAAGGAGTACACATCTCACAAGTTTGACAAATTGTGAGAAGATGAAGGCATAAAGCAACAACTTATCATCGCATATACTCCACAACAAAATGGTGTGTCAGAGAGAAAGAATCGCATAGTCATGGAAATGGTAACATAAATGCTAAAAGAAAAAAGTATGCCTAACATTTTTTGGGCTAAAGTAGTCTGCATTGCAGTTTACATTCTAAATAGATGTCCAACTAAGACAGTTAAGACTAAGACTCCTATTGAAAGCTTGGAGTGGAAGAAAATCATCAACTAAACACCTACAAGTATTTGGATTTATTCTTTACATATATGTTCCTGATCGAAGGAGTCACAAGCTTGAAGACAAGACTATACAAGGAATATTCTTGAGATATAGCATACAGTCAAATGGTTATCGAGTCTACAACCTATGAACAAAAGAGTTCATCATCAGCTGAGATGTTGAAGTTGATGAAAATGCTTCTTATAATGAGGAAGAAGAAAAATGTTTTAAAAGAAATATTTTAGTACCAGTGCAACATGTCAATAAGAAACTCAAGAAGAGACAAAAAATTTAGGTATGTTTTCTCCACTCCACAACAAGATTCTTCACTTGATTCCATTCCAAGACGAGTAAGATCTTGGGTAGACATATACGAAACTTGCAATATGGCCATGGTTGAGCTTAACAGTTATGAAGAAGCTTCAAAACAAGAAGAATTGGTCAAGACAATGGAGGAAGAAGATCAAACTGAAGATATTCACAAAGGCGTTACTTAGACCAAGATTTGAACTACTACTCACTATGTTTGGAATTACCAAATTTGTATTAAGGAGGAGTATTAAAGTGTAATGCAAATTCTAAAAGAATATAAAAATTTCCTTAAAGATAAAAAATGCAACACAAATTCTAGAATATTGTAGAAAAGACTAAGATATAAAGAAAAAACATCAGGAATACATAAGTAAATACTACATTCCACATATGTTGTGACTAGGATTTTTTTAAGAGAATCTATAGATTTATAAATACCCATGTATTCCACCATTTGATGTAAGACAACATCTACCACAACTAAGACAATTACAAAATACACTTCTTCCAATTACTACTTTTACATTTTATTATCTCCATATTTTCTCTATCCTCTATTAACTATTTTTCTACAACCTTCAAAATACTAACAATAATTGTAGGGAGGTTCAATATACACACAGATCTCCACACTGGTAAGATATTGTCCACTTTGGGTCAAGGCTTCTTACCAATAGAGGTATCTTATGTGTATATAAACTTATGTCCATCTCTTGTTTTATCTTACTATGGTTCTCTACCTCTCTTACCACGGAAGTCTTTTTTCTTATTCGAGAGCACCATGGTCTATTGACCCATAGTTATTGAGCATTTCTTGCTCTCCACCTCCCATGATTTTTCTGGATATCTTTCATTGACCACCTGCCTATACCTCACGAATTTACTTTTGATACCACTCAAAAATACCTCTTACCAATAAAGGTATCTTATATATATATATATAAACTCATATTCATATCTTGTTATATCTTATGTAAGACTTTGTTTGTACCTAAAAATGATAGGTATTAAATTGACCGTGTGCTCATCCCAACGTTGCGGCTTCTACTCTTGTTATTTCAAGTTTTACCCCTTTTATAAATATTGTCCTGTCACCGGAGAAGAGATGAAGTTATCATGTTTTAGTTTCTTGTACTTCCTTTCTCTTAACATTAGTTTGGAGTATGATATTTTTATCATTCTCTTCAATATTGTTTTCGTTAATATTTCTTCCTAAAAGCTATATTAAAAATGCAATTTACGTATTAAATAGATTACTCTCTTCTTAAATTATATTCGTTTATAACTGTAATCAATGCCAGTACAACTACTAGTACTACTATTGAAGATAAAATGATAGGAGATTTATTATAAAAAAATAAATAGATAAAGTATAAGTATATTTATTTATGTATAATTTAAATATTTTTCATTCGTGTAGATGATCTCTCTTTCAGTTTATGAAATCCGGTTGAAATGAATTAACTAAATGTTTAATTAACCTAACTTAATGTTCTCATAATAATAATTGGAATTAATACTATTACAAACCATCACATGCATAGGACTCATTTTATATATCCATCTCCATCCACACATATATGTAGGTTTGTTCCAGAATTTTACATGGATATTTTGCTTGCCTTTTATCTATTGGACTGGGTACAATAATAAACACTCTGCTATGAATAAGCTGCTTTCTACAGACCTGATGCAGTATTTACTCTCATTGCTCATGCATCATCTTTCTGTGGGAATCATTCCTATAAATTTTCAGTTAATTTCCAAATACTTAAATAAACTCAATTACAAGTCCATAATAAAGGTTATGAATAGTATTTCACCTTTTTTTTTTAATCTTTTTTTCAATTTGCTCAAGCATACTGTTAATTTTTATTAACTGGAAATTATATAAGAATTCGTCAGGATCAATTATAAGACAAGCTCTTTAGGAAACATTACAGGTTTACATGTGATTTGCCTGAATAAAAATTATTCCGAAATTTCATATTTATTAGTTTGATCACTTGATAAAAATATTTATCAGTATAAAATTAATTTATCAATCTAATTCAGGAAACCAAACACTAACGTAAAAAATCATACAATTAGTTTAATATTTTAAGCTGATGCAAGTATTAAATAATATTGTTTGTGAACGCACCAAACATTCATTTCAACCATTTCAATACTTCGTGGTGAACTTCAAAAAGGATTAAATGAAGTTGGTAAAACAATGTGAAGTACAAAAACAGAACAAATGGGCATCAAAGTCCCCCAAGGAATTTGGATTCTCGTATACCCAGATGGGCTTTCCGAATCCAAAATATTAATATATTCCAAAAATCTCTTTCTAAAAATGAATGAAGTGACAGTTATAATACGCAGAAAGAAGCATCCAATTAATAGAGTCAACGACTAACAATTGATAGACAAACTAACGAAAGAACAATAGAACATACCTTCATGAGGAAAACATTGCCACTCCATTAACCAACGGAAATTATTAACCACTTTTCTGCAAGTATGCTTTTCAAAGGTATGCATTTCACAACGTCTTATGGAAGGAGTAGAATAATAAGTTTGCAACTATTAACAATATCGCAACACATGTTGATTTCATTTCTCTCTTGTAAAGTGACCTTGTGAACACGACATTGCAACAACTAAAGCTGAAAAAAAGATACAGAATAGGGCTGGCATATATCACTGCATGAAAAATATCTAATTGTTCTTATATGGAGAAAGATCACATCATTCAAAACTGCTCTGCACAATTACTACCTTCTTCAGCTTGAAGAGTCATCAAAAAGAAAATTACATCATCTACAACAGCTGGACTGCATATACCACATGACCACCAAAAGGTCCATCAGCAAACTAACTTTTGAAGTGACTAGAAGAAATTGTTGATCCAGATCAAGCACAGAACGCTGAAATGTCCATAGCCAGTCTTCTCTGCCGTGCCACACATAATATAAGCTTGTTATTATCGATATGATTGACCAAATGGATAACAACTATTTTCTCTAACCATAACATTAGTGAGAACATGAAGCTACTTAATACACCATGAGATATTATTGCACAAAATAAAAATGATTTTACAGAAACATGATTTTCATCCTTTAGCAGTTCATGATCAGCTTTTCATACACAGAAGCCTGGTGAACTATGCCACAAACTCTTCCTCTTGTTTCAGGCTGCTCTAGAGATCACCACTAGAATAAGCCCACGAAAACTGGACACTTAGATTGCAAAACTATGACACTGAATTATTTTCAATATAAATAGCATTAGTTTGTTTTCCAATAAAAATAAAAATCACAAGTTTTAACACTATAATATAATGATATTATTAGGTAAATGTTCCAATATAAATTGAGAGTAAAAACCAAAAAGAGGGGAGAGAGATGATGATGATGAAACAGAAGTACCACTAAACCATAAAACACCCATGAAGTATAAACATGAACAGCATACAGATACTAGCATTGTCTAAAAATACAGTAATAAAACATCAAGACATGGTACCATATTCATGTTTCCATGTGTGTGTAACTAAAATGAGAAAAAATTCAGATTCTTAACTAACGATTCAACCACATTTCCCAAATTGATAAGAGAAATGTCAATAACACATTCTCATGAACATTTTTTATTATTGGCTAATTCTATTGAAAATCACAAATTTGTAAGTCTCACTTCTGATTAAACGAGTCTCTCTCTTAATTAGGTTCAATAAATTTTAATCAATACTAGATTATGTGTTATTGTTTTCATAGCACTCCTCAGTTAAGAATCAGGATTTTACCTTCTCCAAATAATTTTCTAAACTTTTCCCACTTAATTTGAAAAGTCCTAGTTGTAATTTAACTTGATATGACATTTTTCTATGGCAATCGCACTAAAAAAAACTTCTAAGAGTATATTTATTGTTGTAGGCACTTTGCTTCCTTACAAAAGAATGACAAAATAAGCATTTCACGCAAATTGCTTGTCTTCAATCATTCATGTATGTTGAAATGTAATGTCTTTATTTATTAATATTTATGTAAGGGATTTTCCTTTTAGGGTTTTGTTAGGAGCTTTCCACCCTTTTACTTTTTAGAACTATTGTCTCCTATAAATACAATAGTAAGTTGTATTAGATTTTTTAAGTGAAATAGAACTTTTTAGCTTTTCTCAACTCTTCAAGTTGGTATCAAGAGCCATACCTTTGTATCTTCCTTGTCTATCGTCAGCATCGTCGTCTCTCTGTCATTTTCATCGTGCCGATGTTGTCTACATCGTCGCCGCCGCCGTCAACTATTGCTTTCTCTCGGTGAAGTCAAGGGTTAGGTGCGCCTTGAGAAGCACGACCCAACCCTGGTGGTCCCCTCCAAGAAGCCTTCGTACTCGCCGCTTCTCTCCGGCCAGTCTCAGGCACGTGTTCATCTTGCGTCGCCTTCCCAGTGTTGGAGTTACATCGCACCATTGTCAGTCGTCTCGCCAGTGCTTCCTAAGTGTGTTTTGATTCTTGTTCTCGGTTTCGTTGGTTGGGGCTCATACCTAGGGTTTCCTCCCTCAAGTTATTTGGAACGCTAAGTCTGGTTTCTTCTCACAGCTTTAGAATGGCCTCTTCTACTGGAACTAACTCCTCTTTATCTGCTAACCCTATCATTATGTCTGCAAAACTCAATTGGAAAAATTATTTATCATGGTCCTCTATTGTGGAATTATGGTTTCTTGCTTTAATCACCTTGAACAAGATGTTTCTATGGTCCTAGATGAAGAAAAATCTGAGTGGCAGAAACTAGACTTTCAGTTATTTGTTGTTTTGTGGCAATTGGTTGAGCAAGAGGTTCTAGATATCTTGAGACCCTATAAGACATGTTCCTCTTTTTGGAAAAAGGGCACAAGATATTCCTTTTGGAAAAAGGGCACAAGATATTTTGCTAATGACGTACAACGTCTTTTTGATGCAACCCAAACTGTAGCTTCTCTCAAACAAGTCAACCACAATATGGTTTCCCATATAACAAAAGCTAGGGTTGCGGTAGAAGAGTTAAATAACTTCTTTGTAGTTGATTCATTAGAAAGTATCAACAAAAAGCTTGACAAGTATTACATGGTCCTAATTCTAAGAAGTTTACTCTCAGATTTTGATCATGTACGTGATCAAGTTTTAACTAGTGATCAAATCCCGTTGTGGATGGCCTAGTTACTCGACTCCTTCGGGTACCTACACTTGCAGAGTTGAGAGAAGATGAAAAGTCTTATATTTTTCACTTAATGAGCCTAATACAACTTACTACTGTATTTATAGGAGACAGTAGTTCTGAAAAATAAAAGGGCGGGAAGCCCCAAACAAAGCCCTAACATAAATATTAATAATAATAAAGACACTATACTTCAACACTCCCCTCAAGCTGGAGCATATAGATCATATGCACTAAGTTTAGAACATATAAATTGAATTCTAGGCCCCCTTAGAGATTTGGTCAGATTGTCTACGAGTTGTTCATTAGAGTTGACAAACTCAGTAACAAGATCCTTTGACAATACTTCTCTCTAATAAAATGACAATCAATCTCTATGTATTTTGTTCTTTCATGAAACACTGGATTTGAGGCAATGTGAAGGGCAGCTTGATTGTCACAATACAACTTCATCTGCTCATTTTCACAAAATTTCAACTCTTGAAGGAGTTGTCTAATCCACACAAGTTCACATGTAGTTAGAGCCATAGATCGATACTCAGCTTCAGCACTAGATCGAGCAACAACACTTTGTTTCTTACTTTTCCAAGATACAAGGTTTCCTCCAAGTAAAACACAATATCCTGTTCTAGATATTCTGTGAATTGGACAACCAACCCAATCTGCATCACAATATCCCTCAACTCGAGTGCTTCCCTCGTCCTCATACAACAATCCTTGTCCTGGGTTTCCTTTTACATATCTGAGAATGTGAATCACTGCATTCCAATGATCAACATGTGGATTTTGCATAAATTGACTCACAACTCCCACCGGATAAGAAAGATCAGGTCTTGTTATGGTAAGATAGATAAGTTTTCCAACAAGCCTTTATATCTCTATGGGTCTGAGAAAAGTTCACCTTGGTCTTTCATTAACTTTTGATTTGAGTCCATAGGACTATCAATAGGCTTGCAATTTGTCAGGCCTGTTTCCTCCAAAATATCAAGAGCATATTTTCTTTGTGAAATGATGACACCTTCCTTTGATTGTGCCACTTCAATACCAAGGAAATATTTTAGTCGACCCAGATCTTTGGTTTGAAAGTGGTTGAACAAATGATTCTTTAATTGATCAATTCTAGTGACGTCATTTCCTCTAATGACAATATCATCAACATAGACCATAAGATAAACACTTTATTAGGAAGAGTGACTATAAAATACTGAATCAACCCGACTAAATTTACCAAACCAAGCTCGAGGTGATTGCTTCAAGCCATAGAGGGAACGATGTAATTTGCAAACTAACCCAGACTCCCCCTGAGCAACAAACCCAGGAGGTTGCTCCATGTATATCTCTTCTTCTAGATCACCATGAAGAAAGGCATTTTTAATGTCCAACTGGTAAAGGGTCATTGACGGATGGCAGCCATAGCAAGCAAAATACAAACAGTACTGGTTTTAGCCACAGGAGAAAAAGTATCACAATAATCGAGGCCATAGACTTGAGTATATCCCTTAGCTACCAAACGAGCTTTAAGACGATCAATTTCACCAGTAGGACCAACCTTAATAGCATAAACCCATCTACAACCAACAGGTTTCTTACCAGGAGGAAGAGGAACAAGGTCCCAAGTGCCATTGTGTTCAAGTGCCTGCATCAATCATGGCTTGTCGCCATCCAGGATGACCAAGTGCCTCATGAACATTATTAGGAACCTTAATGGAAGATAAGGAAGAAACAAAAGAGAAATATGGAGGAGATAAACGATGATAACTCAAAATTATAAACAGAATAAGGATTACAAGTAGAGCGAATACCTTTCCGAAGGGAAATAGGCCAATTATTATCTAAGTCAAGAGAGGGTGAAAAGGATGAAGGATCCATGGTTTGGGAATCTGATGAAGGAGGATTTGAGTCTCGAGGATCTTCAATGTTTTGAGTTTGAGATTGTGTCCGACGCTGGTATGTGAGAAGAGGTAGAGGAACAATGTCATTTGCATTTTGAGTTTAAGGTAAAGAAGCAGGAGTAACCAAGGGATCACATGATGGTAGAGGAAACATTTGTTGAACAGATGAACAGTCCTTCATGGAGGACAAGAAAAACGGTGTGTCCTCATAGAATGTGACATCAGCAGACATATAATACCTCTTGGTTGAGAGAGAATAACATTTATACCCTTTCTGAAGGCGAGAGTATCCCAAAAAGACACACTTAATAGCTTTTGTAGAGAGTTTATCAAGACCTGGAGAAACATTATGAACAAAACAAGTACACCAAAATATACGAGAGACAAGGTAAAGAGGGTCATTTGGAAAAATGACAAAGTGAGGGACTTTATTCTCAAGAGAGGAAGAAGGCATCCTATTGATCAGAAAACAGGTAATAGGATTGCATCACCCCAATGATGAACAAGAACATTAGTATTCAACATCACGGAGTGTGCAATTTCAATGAGATGTCTATTCTTTCTCTCTGCAATGCCATTTTGTTGTGGAGTGTAGGGACATGTTGACTGGTGTAAAATTGCTTGGGAAGATAAGAATGAAGAAAATGCTGCAGAAAAGTATTCTTTAGCATTATCACTTCTGAGGATTTTAATTGTCTTCCCAAATTGGTTCTTAATTTCATTAAAAAAAGACACAAATATTGCCAAAAGTTCAGATCTCTCTTTCATTAAATAAGCCCAAGTACATCGAGAAAATTCATCAATGAAGGTTACAAAATAATTAAAACCAAAAGAAGTAACACGACTTGGTCCCCCATATATAAGAGTGAATAGTTGAAAAGGAAAAATTACATTACGTCTCAGACCTTTTAGGATAGGAAGATCTAACATGTTTTCCTAACTGACAAGACTCACAATCTAAGACTTGAATGTGTTTGAGACTTGGAACCATCATCTTCAACTTGGATAAGCTTGGGTGGCCCAACCGATCATGCAAAAGTTTTGGGGATGAAGTTGCAAAACAGGAAACTAAGGAGTTAGGTTTTAAGAAATAAAGTCCTCGTGACTCATGTCCTTCTCCAATCAGACGACTCGTACCATGTTCCTATATAACAAAGGAATTAGCAGAAAAGGTTACAGAATAATTTAAGAAACGAGTTAATTGACTCAAAGATTAAATTGTAAGGACAATGAGTAATATACAAAACAGAATTCAATTTTAATGAAGGAGATAGAGAAACTTTTCCAATCCCTTGATATGCAACTTTGGATCCATTGGCAACAGTAATGAAATGAGGAGTTTTTAGAGAGGACATAGAAGAAAATAAATGGATGTTACCAGAGATATGATCTGAGGCACTTGAGTCAAGAATCCATGGACTATGACCTTCCACAGATTCAGAGATGCAGGCAGTTGACACATTTGTCATTGAGGAAGATTGACCAAGATTAAAAGACTTCTCAGACTTGTACCTCAAAAAAACTCTTGGTATTCTTCATCAAAAGTTCTAGATTCTGAATTATCAAATTTAGACACATGAACAGCTATGTCTGGAAAGTCATGCAAGGAATAACATTTAGGCTTAATATCCTATTTTGTCCCTAGTTTCGCTCAAATATGTCAAATTAGTCCATCTTTTAAAAAGTGTATCAATTACGTCCTCACTTAATAAAATTTGCATCAATGAAATCCCTTCCGTTAAATCCGTACAAACGGCATTAACTATTTTTTTCTCTCTTCTACTTTTTCTACTTTTTCTATACAAAGCAAGTTTTAGCAGATTTTTTCTCTCTTCTACTATTCTTCTCTCTCCTACCAATTATACAATATTTAAAATAGCATCACCTTTGTTAAATATTGTATGTTACTAAAAATATATTAAATAGAAAGTCAACTTATTTAATATCTTCAAATATAAAATATTAGGTATGTTATTTTATTTAATAGGACAGGTCAAACTTCAGCCTATCTATGTTTAATATCTGTCAGGCAGTATTTTGTTTCATTTTTATATTTTTTTTTCTGAAACCTATATGATTTTTTTTTTATTTTGTCATTTTTGAACTGTGTAATTTGAAGACAAAAATAATTTTTAGATTACGGTATTCAAAAATTTAGAAATCATTTGTTTATTTTAGTTTATTTATCTGAAAATTTTCTTTTAAAGAAAAAAATTATTTTCAAGTTGTGTAATCTAAAATTTAATTTTAACTTCTGAATAACATAATTAAAAGTTATTTTTATTTTTTAATTACACCATATAAAAGAGCTAAAATGAATATCTTTTATTGGATCGCGAAAATAATTTACTTTTCTTTCTTTTGTCTAACCATCGAAGAGGAACCAAAAAAATTGAATTACTCGTTCAATTTGTTGAACAATTATGAAGAAGCCTTAAACATCTGCCACTGGAACTCAGCGATTTGATGTTGACATGATAATCGTTGCGCTCATCACGATCATACTTTTTGGATTCTGCATTGCTCTAGTCAACGGCAAGCGCGGAGGAGCAGCTGTCGGATTCTTCCATCCGTATACTAACGACGGCGGCGGCAGGGAGAGGGTGCTCTGGTGCGCCGTCAGAGGCATCCAAGAGGAGATCCCTGACCTTGACTGCTGTATCTACACCGGAGATCATGATGCCACCCCTCGATCACTATGCCATCCTCTCTCCTCCAAAGGTGTTGCTATTTTAAATATTGTATAATTGGTAGAAGAGAGAGAAGAAGAACAGTAGAAGAGAGAAAAACCTGCTAAAATCTACATTGTACAGAAAAAGTAGAAGAGAAAGAAAAATAGTTAACGTTATTTGTACAGATTTAACGGAAGGGATTTCATTGATGTAAATTTTATTAAGTGAGGACATAATTGACACTTTTTAAAGGATGAACTAATTTAACATTTTCGAGCGAAACTAGGGACAAAATAGGGTATTAAGCCTAACATTTATCTTGGGTATGACCCATTCTCTTACAATATGAGCATTGAGGACGTCCACTTCGACCACCATGTCCTCCACGGTTGCTCCTACCTCCTGCTCTTCCTTGTGGTGTCACCATTGCTAATGTTTCAATAGCATCACTTAAATTCTCATCTTTTACCAATGTAGGTACCAGAAAGGAGTCGAGTAACTAAGCCATCCATCGACAGGATTTGATCACCAGCTAAAACTTGATCACGCACATGATCAAAATCAGGGTGTAAACTTTTCAAAATTAGGACCATGTAAAACTTGTCAAGCTTTTTGTTGAGATTTTCTAATAAATCAGCTACAAAGAAGTTCTTTAACTCTTCTACTGCAGCCCGAGCTTTTGCTATATGGGAAACCATATCATGGTTGACTTGTTTGAGAGAAGTTGCTCTTTGGGTTGCATCGAAAAGACGTACATCATTAGCAAAAATATCTTGGGCCCTTTTCCAAAAAGAGGAGCATGTCTTATAGGGTCTCAAGATATCTACAACCTCTTGCTCAACCAACTGCCACAAAACAGCACATAACTGAAAGTCTAATTTCTCCCATTGAGATTTTTCTTCATCTGGGACCATAGAAATATCTTGTTCAACGTGATTATGGTGTCCTTGACCAAGAAACCACAATTCCACAGCAGAGGACCATGATAAATAATTTTTCCAATTCAGTTTTGAAGATGTAATGATAGGGGTAGCAGATAAAGAGGAATTAATTCAATAGAAGAGGCCATTTTACGACTGCGAGAAGAAATGGGACTTAGGGTTTCAAAAACGTGAGGGAGGAAACCCTAGGTATGAGCCCAAGCCAACGAAACGGAGAAACAAGAACCAAAACACACTCAAGAAGCCCCGGCGAGACGATCTGGAGTGACGCGATGTAACTCCAACACCGGGAAGGCGGCGCGTGAGGAACATGCAGCCGAGACTGGCCAGAAAGAGGCGGCGCGTGGCGGCTGGTGTGTTGGCTTCGGAGGATGGGACCACCAGGGTTGGGTTGCGCTTCTCAAGGCGCACCTAACCCTTAACTTCGCCGGAGAAAGCAATGCTTGGCGGCGACGGCGACGAAAAGCGACGACGGACAACAGCGGCGACGGCGGACAGCGGAGCGAACGGCGGAAATGACAGAGACAATGCCACCGACGATAGACAAAGAAGACACAAAGGTCTGGCTATGATACCAACTTGAAGAGTTGAGAGAAGATGAAAAGTCTTATATTTTTCACTTAATGAGCCTATATGAAATATAAAAGGGCGGGAAGCCCCTAACAAAGCCCTAACATAAATATTAATAATAATAAAGACACTATACTTCAACACCTACATTGGTAAAAGACAAGAATTTAAGTGATACTATTGAAACATCAGCAATGGTTGCACCACGAGGAAGAGGAGGAGATAGGAAAAATACACTCTCCAAACGATGGCCTATTACCAAGAATACTTCGGGTACCAAGAATTTAAGTGATGCTATTGAAACATCATACACTCTCCAAACGATGGCCTATTACCAACCTAAGGAAAAATACCAGACTCTTGGCATAAAGTTTTATTTTGGCTGCTAACCGTGTCCCCATGCCTTGTGATTATAATTTAGTTGTGTCCCCATGTCCTATGACTTTTAATTTAGTTGTGTCCCCACATCCGTACTTCATAGGTCACAAATGAACCAAGGTACTTGAAGATCCTTATACTTGGTCTCTAACAACGACAGCTTTGAAAATTATACACAACAGAGTTCTTGAATTGATAATTTGAAACAGAAGATTTAACGAGTAAATGCAAATGAAATAGTTAAAAGTGCAAACTTATGAAGCATAGGGATGGACACTATCTATAAGCCCCAATATAACACAAAATAACAACTAACAATAGATTTGATAATATAATGACACAATAAATTAAAAACAAAAATTATTACTATTATTATTATAAAAGTGTGTATATCTTTATGTCTAGGTCCAAAAGAATAAATTCAACATACAAATATTAGAGATATATTTCACAGGCACTAAGACATTTAAATCATCTAAGTGTTAAATATCATAATTAATATTTTCATATACAAAGATTGCCGTGCTTGGAGATGTCAAAGTTTGTATTAGGTGACAAGTTTTAGAGTATGAGTGATCACATATGTCCAAGACAGGAAGGTCATTTCCTTGAAGTGACAGACTTAAATAACTGAATATTAACCTAGAACTCGAATTGTTTAAAAGGCAAAGTTCACACACCAATATATTTCATGAAATTGCATATTATACAAGTTGAAATCTAAAGTACATATTTTATGAAAAGCTTTAGATGTTTAGCAGAAAGGTCCTGGATATATAACAGTTGGACTTGTAAGCATCGCTTGTGCAAACTGGAAAACATTCTCAGGGACAAGACCTACCTACTACAACAAATCTAGTATGAATGAAGTGATAAACTACTTCCACAATATAACAGCTCCACTGTATTTTTCTTTGGTAGATGAATTACTTATTTATTTCAACAACATTGCTGAAAATGAAAATTCAGCTAAACGCAATTTAAAAAACAAGACTTACCTGAACAAAAAAAGAAGGGATCACCAGATTTGACACAGGAAGTTATTCTGAGGCAGCAGCAGATCTAAAAATTTTGTGTTTTAACTTCCTATTATGATTTTCCTGTTCAAAGTTGATAAAAGAAAAATCAAGCACGAGTTAACTTAAAATTCAATCATTTTGTATCAGCAGACAGGCAACAAACAAATTCCATGTCATGATTTTTCAATCCTCACAGCAACCAATCACTAGTCTTAAATCCTTTCCACTTCATGGAGGTTTTCAAGCTGTTCAGTAATATTGAAAAGTGTCTCATTGACACTACTCATGAATATAAATATTGATTGATCTTTGCATGTCAAATTGGCAAATATATATAGAACATAAAGGAAAAGTTTAGGAACTCGGTAATTGAACAGCTTACGTAAACTGTCAGGAAAAGAAATTGATAAGACTAAAATGGTGGGAAAATATAAATACTGACAAAACAAAACTACAATGATGAAAGGGGAGAAAATTGAGCATGAAGAAAAAGAAACACAATCAATACAAATATCCAAAAACACAAGTGCATTCCAGCAATCCAATAAAAGATATCTCGAAAAGAAAAGTATAATGCCTACAAAAATAATTGTAGAGAAATAAAATGAAAAGATGGAAGATACAAATCAAATCTGAAGAAAAGTAGTCAAAAACAAAATGCTTTGAAAAAAATTTTAAATAAAAGGCAAACAAACTGATGGGAGAAAATGGAATTAGCAGGAAAATTAAGAACTGAAAGGGTAGAGTGAAGTAGACAAAATGCAGAAAACAAAAAACTTCAAAATAGAAGAATAAAGCACAGAGAAATATATCAATTACAAAAATGCAGAAAACTAACCACATTTTAAAAATTGACTAAAAGCATTGAGCAAAAATGCAAACAATAAATCTAAACATTAAGGCAGAAATGTCAGTGAAAACTGAAAGAAACGATAAACAGATGAGTGGTTGGTTGAGCAGCAAAAAACTGCAAACAACAAATCAACATGTTCAAAAATAGGAAAACAGCAAGAGGTTGGTTGAGCAGGTTGAGTGGCGCAGTGGGGTGGGTGGGACGAAGCCATCATAGCTGAAGGGAAAAGAGGGAAGAAAGAAAGGTGCAGTTTTTGTAAGAAGCTTCAGGTCAGGTTGGTTGCATAGCACTGCCAGAAGTGCCACCAGAAGCCTCATTGGAAACACTGAGGGAAATAGAGAGGCAAAGTGTGAGAGGGAAGGGTCAATTTAATAAATAGGACAGTGAAAATTATTGGTCATAAGTTAAAAAGGAAAGTTACTCTTCTACCCTTAACGAAGAAAACAAACACTTAAGTGACCCTGTTTCCCAGCTTGGAATTGTGTCCCTTAGGTGAATCCTAAATCGCATCACAGACCTCCCTGCAACTGCGCATCTGTTGCAATTTTGTCAAAATAACGTGGCCCACAATTCACAATGCACAATGGCTGCAACCTTCTGGCATGGGCAAGCTGCTCTATTCCACACTGGCACAAACGTGTGCTACTGATTACTCTAATTAAAATAATTCAACAAAACAGTTGTACAAGACTCCAAAACCACAAAAAAAAAAAAAAACGGCACATCCACAACATCTCAATTCCCATCAATGCATCAGGCCATGGCAGCAAGCCACATTAGTTTCAATCGGTCATTGTCAACCACTAAATTAAAACCTCAAAAACTTGATTAAAAAACAGTAGTTTGACATCAACACATTCCCAATCATAAGCAATAATACTTATAGTCAATTAACATTCCCCACATTTAAACAACCACCACATTCTTCTACTAATTATCATCCCATATAACAAACAAGCACTCAACGTTAGCAACAGCCACTACTACATTCTAATCACGGTCATCATGAGTTTATAATAAATATAATTGTCCAACATTCACAACAACAACAACAGTAATTAGAATCTCCCAATCATTCCAAGGATAGACTCATAATTGGTAGTGTATGCTTTCTAAGATTTTTATACAATCATCCAATCACAAGCAAATTGTCACAGATGAGTTTGTATGGATTCAAGATAGAAGAGCTTTCAAGAGCTTCTCTGCTAAAAACATAAAGCTTTCTGTAACAGATGAGTTTTTGAAAGCTCCTCCTCTGTATCTCTTAGAATGTAGGATTTGGAACTAATTCAATTTTGAAAGCATTGCCCACATTTATATACTTTAATTCGGTCCCTAGGATATCCATTAACACCCAAAGCACATCATAAGTTTGTAACCCTTAGCGAGTTTGGATTTTCGTTAGGAAACTAAGTTGAGTTTAACTAAACCAGAATTGAATAAAAATGTAACTTAGTGTAGCATTTAACTCAAGAAAATTTTCCTTCTAACTCCATCAGAAAAAAGTAAATAATAAAAAAAACTATCAAACACAAATAAAATGTTGCAATTGAAATCAAACACAAGCAAGGTTTCCAATGGATTGACAATGCAAACTTAGTTACATGCATGAAAACTAAAGTCTAATAGTAATGTCACCTGCTCAAGAACCATAGCAGAACTCTCGTCCACCAAGCTAGTCAAATTCTGAATCTTAACAAGCATTTTCTTATACAACTCCTCCAAACCCTCGGTGTAGCTCCTAGCATCAGACCCGACCATTCTGCTCAACTTCCCAACCTCAAACCCCTCGACGCACCCGTCGAGCTCCCTCTGGTCATTGGCGGCCTGCTTCATCCGGGCGAGCCTCTCGTCGCCACCGTCATCCATCGGGGAGCCACAGAGCCCGCGGTCGAGTGCGGGGAGGCTCGAGGTGGGGATGAAAGCACCGTAGTGGCCGCGGAAGGCAGGGCCGATGTTGACGACGTCGAGGGAACGGGGCTCGAACCACTGGGCCCCGGTGCGGAACTGGAAGGCGCGGTACTCGTGCGTGTGCACGTGCGAGGAGGACGCGTTATCGAAGGGAGGGGAAGCTAGGAGGAGGAAGACGCAGGGAGGGAAGAGAGAAGGTTGTTCAGGGGAATTTGACTTTAGGTTTAGGTTTGAGTTATCGATTGAGGTAGAGAATTGAGAGAGAGACGAGAGGGAGGAGGTGACGGAGAAATCGCGCATGGAGGGGCGGAGGGCGGATCGGCGGCGAGCGGAGAACCACCCGAGGACGGAGGAGTGAGGGTGGAGGGCGGAGGGGATGACATCGCCGGAGGATTCATGGAAGGAGGGGAGCAGAGGAAGCCGGTGACGGTGGCGAGGAGGGTGGGGACGGTGGAGGGAGAGTCGTCGGAGGGTGTGGTGGGAAGGTGGGTGACGTGGCCGAAGAGGAGGCCGCGGATTGCGGAGGGGGAAGTGGAGAAACGCTGGATGAGGGAGGCAAGTGTGGGGCCGGAAATCGCGATCTTCTGCAACGGTGGATCGTCCATGGCGGCGGTGAGAGAGAGAGTAGTGAGAATAACGGATCTTGTTCACAATAGAGCGTTCTTGAGTCCGTTTTACTTTACCAGTAGAGAGTCTTGAAACCGAGATACGAAGACACTTTCCGGTGCTTCTTTTCTATGCTCAATATTCACAATTTTTTCAGTTAACAGTACATAAAAAATCACAATAATTTCGTAAATCTTATATTTCTTTAACTGTTTTAAATATTAAAGAAACCATTCAAAATTTAATCTCTTTGTACTGGTGTATTATAATTATTATAATTTAATCATAAGTTATTGCTTGTATAATTTTAAGAAAATGATACTTCAACAAACAATATTTAGACAGGGAACACGTGTTCAAATTTCAGTGGTGTACGTGAAAAATGATTTTTTAATATCATAATTACGTGACAATGAGAATTGAGGGCAGATTTCAAAATTCATTTTCATTTCGAAATTTTCAGATTTACAATCTGAGAAGCATTTGAGAGAGAAACTCGAGCACAAAAACTAGAGAGAGAAAGTGTCTTCTTTCCACCCAGCCACCACTGTTGTCGGAGTGACGTCGTACTTAAACAATGTTGTCTTTCCTTCATTCAGCCACCGAGTACCGCCGTAGTGCCGGCGTTCGAAGGCAAAACATAATGGTTTAATTTCAAACCATTATCTAATACTTAATATGATATACTAATAACTCCTTTTTACAAGCTATCTAATATATATATATATATATTTTTTGTAATATATTATTTTAAATATTCTACTAGAAAAGTTGATTGCACTTTATAATATATATAACATTGTAATCCTGTATACCCAAAGTCCTAAACAAAATATATATTAGTACGCTGTATAATATATAACAATAATTATAATATTTTAGATCCAAAATTTCAACCGAAAACTTATGTTAATATAATAAACAACGTAATAAATTTAATATATATATATATATATAATATAATATATATCAATCATGACTAACATTCCATACAATAATATATATGTCCTGCATCTACACTGTATAAATATATATTTTAAACAAGATTTAATCAACTAACTCAATCAATACTTCTGCAGCATTATAATCAAAATAGCAAAACTCTCAGCATCAATTTCTTTTTAACCCAAACAACAAATAATTTTAGTGTAGACTTTCAGCGAAAGAAAATAAAGACAGTAGAAATTTTCTGGCAGAATAGAATAAAACAACGACATTTTACTTTTTTTCTTTTTGGCAACAACATTATAAAAAAGCAAACCGTTCACTAAAACTTTCTTTCTCTAATTTTAGACTAAAACAGAATAAAAAGTAGGTTTATCTTTATTACCCAAGTATATGTCATTCATGCATCAGTATTTAATATTCATACACTTTAAAAAGTCACCTATTTATGTACATTTAATAAAATTTCTTCCTTCCTAAAATAAGCTCACTACAAGAAAAAAGTGAATTACATACAGCCAAAATCCGTATATAACACCTAAAATCCGTATGTAAAACTTAGTTATATACGGATTACATATGGACAAAAATCTGTATATAATACCGTCGAGCTAGGTTTATATACGGATAAATCCGTATATAAGTTATATACGGAAATTATATACGGATATTATATACGGAAATTACATACGAATATTATATACAGAAATTACATACGGATCTTATATACGAAGATTACATACGGATATTATATATGGAAATTACATACGGATGTATCCGTATATAACGTATGTACGGATTTATCCGTATATAATTTCCGTATATAATATCCGTATATAATTTCCGTTTATAATATCCGTATATAATATCCGTATATAAATGCCGTATATAATATCCGTATATAATTTTTGTATATAATTTCCGTATATAATTTCCGTATATAACTTATTTAAGGACAGTATATACAGATATATCCGTATATAATGCTTTAAGCAGAGCTGAATACATATTCTGTATATGGCAGTTTCCCATACACAATATACAAACAGACCTGGACATTATAGTGAACATTCACAATTGATATAGGCAATCCTGGACATTATACATTGCACATTGACATATAAATCCATAAAGCTTTTCAGATACACTTAATCCATAAAGGAAACATTGTATATATGAATACAACAATATTCTTGACATCAATATAAGTGCAATAATAAACATCAGGTAAGTTCATAAACGGATTGTGATTGTGCTTCTAAAAAAGTTCAACTATAATGAAAATAAGTTCTACAAAATGCCTAATAATGCATATAATCATTTCCATCTTCTGCTTGTTCATCTGTTGGTTGTTGGTGTGGTGGTTGCTGT
Organism: Vigna umbellata; assembly: GCF_029865625.1. Lineage (NCBI taxonomy): Eukaryota > Viridiplantae > Streptophyta > Magnoliopsida > Fabales > Fabaceae > Vigna > Vigna umbellata. The sequence continues at coordinate 8,138,147 of NC_142174.1, read as the reverse complement.
TCTAGAGGTTGTTGTTCTGGTTGGACATCATTGGGTACTTCATTTTAAAGTTGAGGATTTTGAAGGTTTAAAAAGTCTTGTGCAGCTGCGGCTGCTGAAGGCGGAAGGAATGGCAGGAGGACGCCAATAAAGCCTTCAAACTTTTGAAGCTGCTGACCATATTGTTGTAACTGCGACTTGAGATTAACAATTTCTTCTAAATTTTGTTGTTGAGCAGAAGAAGATGCCTGTGTCTGTTGGATGTAACTATCGACACAGTCATCTTGGGAACTGACATTTCCAATGCCATATACGCGTCCCTTGTATCTTCCACCAGCAGCCTCTAACCAACATCGGTTTCTCAATCTTTCCTCCTCCGCAGGGTCTAGAGGAGAAGATGCTGAGACACCAACAGATGCAGTCTCAGATCTTATTTGATCAAATTTTGCAACAAATTGTTCCTGTTAAATGAATAAATATTAATATTAAGCATGAGGTTTAAAAACCGAACATTTATAATGGGATACAGTTAGTACAAACTTACATGGGTCCGCCTAGACCTTTCATCGACAAATTCCCCTGTTGATTGACGAATATGTGTCTGCTGAAATATTTCATCAACATGCACAGACCGACCAAGCTCCTGTGACTGCAAACAAAATGAGTTGTTAATAAATATTTTTAAAGTTTATGATTACAAACATAAGAAAAAAAATGTACAAGTTACATACCAAACGAATAGCATGCTCATGCACGCTTATAGACCCTCTAGTGTGCAAACAACCACCCTTTTCAGATGTCCGATTCTTCTTTGCTGTTTCACACTTTTGTCTATAAAGAGCGCTCTTCATTTTATATTCAACTTTATTCATATATTAACTCAACCAAGTTATACTCCATCCAAAACTTACGATACATCAACATTACTCTACTTTCCACAACAAGATTTTATTCCAGAATCAAGCATACATCAAGCTAACATATGTCTACATATTATCTTTCTAATTTCAAGTATACTTGAATCTAGAACCAAATATATATATATATATATATATATATATATATATATATATATATATTTATAAATGATACTAAAGAAACTTCTAACTGCACATTAGCCATTAAAAGGACATACAACACTGAATAGTTTATTAATATTTGATTATAAAACAGCAAGGTCATATTCCTAATTTGCATTCAATCTGCATTAAAATCAATTAGCATAATTTGACAGCATAATTTGACAGAATAGGACACACTCATACACTTTTATTTTGCATATATCACCAGAAGGATTGTAGAAAGATTGATCAATCAATATGTTCATAGTTAACAATCCATTATAAAATTAGACAGATTAGTCTATACATCATAAACTAACCACCAAAAATCAATCCTAAATTGATTCATATAAGTAATCGAAAATCATATTTTACCTTTCTTTTTCATATAATATAAAAGAGTATATGTATCAAAATTTCCAGAATCCATAGGCACCATTACAATCACATAGCAACACGATACAAAAATCAAAAGCAATTTAGCTCTTCATACAATTCAAAAATATAGGTAGCCTCTACCTACCAAGTTCACTAATAAGGACCTATAAAACAGTATTGAAAGAAAGATATGCAGTCATTGAGACTATTGAAAAAAATCAACTCTCAAGTTCATTCATGCATCCCTTCAAACACTCAGCAGGTGCAGGAAAATTAACACTCAGTCTTTCGAAAGACAAAAATTAGTTTCAAAAAAGCTTTGGAAATCTATCTTACAGCAACTTCCGAGACCAATAATTGCTATTAAACATTAAAACAAAAACAGTAAAGGTACGATTAATTAAGGAAGCAAGTCATAGTTAAAAGGAAGAAAAAACTTTTTATAAAGGTACGAACGGCGGCACTGGGTGGTTGGGAGGACGGAAGACGACACCGTCTAGGTTTTGCCTTCGAACGCTGGCACTACAGTAGCACTGCGGCGGCAATGGGTGGCTGGTTGGAGGGAAGACAACACCGTCTAGATATGGCGTCACTCCGACGGCAGTGGTGGCTGGGTGGAAGGAAGAAAACTTTCTCTCTTTAGTTTTCGTGCTCGAGCTTTTCTCTCAAATGCTTCTCAAATTGCAAATCTGACAAAATGAAGCTGAATTTTGAAACTTATCCCCTTTCTCATTGCCACGTCATTCTCATGTTAAAAATTCATTTTCCACGTGCACCACTGAAATTTGGACACATGTTCCGTGTGTAAATGTTGTCAAAAGTTGTTGTTGAAGTATCATTTTCCTTATGAAATAGTTATTATAGAAACAGAAATGATACTTTAACAACAACATTTGACAACATTTTGACACGGTCCACGTGTCAAAATGTGATTGGTGCACGTGGAAAACAATTTGAAAAATTAGAATGACGTGGAAAATGATATTTGGAAGCAAGGGTTTCAAGTTTTAGGGGTTCATTTTCAGCATTCAGATTTTGAATCTGAGACTTTGTTAGAGAGAGAACATAAGCTTGGGAGAGAGCGCGAACCCGAGAGAGTCCGTCTTCCTCTGACCGAGCCACCCATGGAGCGCGTTTTGAGTGGAAAGGAATATGAGGTGGAAAGGAAAATGGATGCAGGATTTCAAGTGGCGGGGTTTCATTTTGTCATTTCAAAATTGGGGATTCTGAGGCAACCTTAGAGAGAGAACCCTAGAGAGAAGAACTTCCCTTCTACCCACTCCTTTTCGTGCCTCTTCCCAAAAGCTTCATTGGAGTGTCGGAGTGTCGTCGTTGACGAAAGTATTGTTCATTCCGCTGACCAGCGCCGTTCGCCGGGTGAACATCGTCGGCATTTGAAGCTTTGATTGCAACAACCACTCAAAAAGAGCGTTTTCGCTGTTCCGCAATTGTTTGATCGTTCGTTTGGGAACTCTTTAGTTGTTGTTTGTTGTATGTTATTTTTGTTCTACTTTTTTCCACCATTTATTGATTTTATTATTTTATGGGTGTTATTAATATATTGTTTATCCTTATTTGATTTTGGTGTAGTGTCATGGAGGAACTTAGTGAATAGAGTAAAACTTCTTATACGAGGAAGAATGTATGTAGGGTTTTGTTTATTTTGATGTGCTATTGTAGATATTTTTACTTTGATGGACTTGTCTGAATGTATTAACACTGATATCTCCTGTTTTTCACTTATGGGTCTTTCAGTGCTGAATAAAGGATTTTATGGAAAAAATATTTTCTTGGTATGAACAAGCTTTTTGCATAGGTTTTGTTCTTTCAATTTACTGGGTTGCTAATCATCTTCTTCCAGTCTCTTCTAGGAAGTTAGTTTCATTATTATCCAATTGATCAATATAACTTATAAGTATGCATATAAAAGTGTTTGACTATGTTTATTTAGTTTTTTTTGCCCTCGTTCTCTGGTTTTATATCTTTCTCTAGAAATTCAAATGTTAAATTTTTTATATTGATTAAATATTACTCAGCATAGCTTATGTTTCTATCTTCATGTTAATGTATATTATTTCATGGACAGGATTCACACGACCCTACTGAACTTGTTCCCAAGAATGCATTTAAATGAACTTTAATGTTAAGAAGAGAAAGTACAAGGTAATAATGTTTTCCTTAACTCGTGATATTTAAGAGAGTGTAAATTCATATATTTTAGAAGGTTCTATTGAATCCTTAAATTTTGATAAGCTTCATAGTTTTTTGAATCCATCAAGCATTTTAATTTCTCATAATTCCTTGTTACCATCAACCCCATCTTCACTAGCAGAGCAATCAGCATGTCTGACGTGTGAAAATGTTATACTGGTATATCATTTTTAGTGAATCACTTTTGTAGCTTTGTCACCAGTTACATACTCTCTACTGCTCTTTAATGATCAATTGTTCATGTAGGAACCATTACATGCTTCCCCAGTTATATCAGTAATTATAATTGGAGAGAATCATTGACAGAGCCTTTATCGAAAAGTGATGGATATTGAAACCAAACTTTTTTTGTGTAGGTGCTGCCCCATTTGTAGATAGAAGTGATATAGCTGCTCTTAAAATGAGACTTGGTACTTAATATCTGTTTATTCCCTTCTCTTATATTTGTCTCCCATCACTTTATTATTAACTTGGAGAGTTTGAAATAGTAATGCCACCTTAGTGACTGAGTTTTTCTTCATTGATGCAATTTTCCAGCAAACACCATGTGCTTTTGATTGGAACTCCTCTCTAGGTATATTTAAATTCATGCCATTGTGCCTACGATGATTTACTTATGATGTCTTGAACTATTTTAACAACATGGGTTCATTTGAAATTGTCTAGTTTGTTTTCCGGCTTCTTACTGGGGTTTTGTTTAATGTCTAGAAAGCATGTGAGTCTTGTGATTAGAGTGAAGAATTTTATTTTCTTAAAGTCATTCATGCCTTAGTGGATGGAATACACACACATAATTATTATAAAGATATTAAAATATTTTTGTTTCTAATAATGTTTTATTTACAACTTTAAATTATTAACCAGTTTCATTGATGTGATTTTTTTGCCTTTGGGTATAAGGAAGATAAGGTGCATCATGTTAACTTTTAAAGAAGACTTCTTAGGTATAGAAAAATGACTTAGGAAGACTCAGTTATTACACTATACATTTGCCTCCCCCCTCCCTTCTTTAAAATAGTAAGCAAATGTGTATAAAATGTAATGTACAATGTCTTATAACCTCACATCTCTTAAAGACTATTGCACCATATGCACAAAAATCAAAATTTGTACTAGTTTTTTAAGACACCGTAGGATGTTATGAATAATGTATGCATTGGTATGATCAATATTTGTATGTACAGGATTATGACACAATAGTAGGGGAAGGAAAGATTGAATTATCTGAAGGGCAGAAACAATTGGTGGCAATTGCACGAGAATAGTCAAGAATACCAAAAATATTACTACTAGATGAGGCCACTAGTGCATTTGATGCATATGAAAAAGTGGTTCAAGATGCACTAGAGCGTGTTATGGTGAATTGAACCATAATAGTAGTGGCTCACAGGCTAACCACTACAAAGGATGTTGGTTTAATTGTGCAGTAAAAAGTTGTGTGATAGCATAGAAGGGAACACATGAAGCATTAGTGAGCAAGGAAGGTAATTATGCTTCCTTAGTAGCATTGCATATAAGTGTTTCTACATTCTAGTTTGCTTTCACCTCCTTTTGATTTTATCTAAGAAATACCGCTCTAAAATATTTCCATATCAATAATTTTTCAACTTTAAATGTCACTCTTTGTCTTCATTCTGCATGAATGTTCACAAAATATATATATATATATTTATTTATTTAGTTTTCATTTTTGTTATTAAATTGAAGACGTGATTGTTAACATATATCATTAATAATTTTATTAAATTTTGTTATTCCATTAACTATCCAAAATTTGTATAACTCTCTCAATTTGTAGTTTGAAGCACGATAGCGTTAACTTGGATAATAATATAAAATTCTTTTCTAGACTTTTTCACATTTTTATTATCACGTTATTTTATTTTCTACACTAGAATTTTATTTTATTGTAATTCACTTTAAAACAACATTTAAAATTTTTATTTGTAAAAAATATAAAAACAACGTTTAAAATCATAAAAAATTATATTTAAAAAATAGAAAATTAAAAATATAACAAAATCTCAAATTTTTAATTGAAATTTATAAGAGTGTTAAAATAGAAAGTAGAAAATTAAAAAAATAGTAAAAATATAGAATTTTTTTAAATTCGTAAAATTTTAAAATAAAAAAATATATAGAAATTTATTTAAGAAGAACTATAAAAATGGAAATTTTAAAATATAACCATTTAAGATATTTGAAATAAATTTCATTATTTTTATTTTATTAATTATCCACTTCAAAATCAATGTCATTTTCATAGTTGACTTTCGTGTGCAAATTTTTTACTTGAAGTATCCACTTATTTTGCCTTTGCTACCACTACTGTTTCTACACCATGAGTTTTACTAAATATGGTTCCTTGGTCATGAACTTCTATATAAATGACATAATAATTGGTTTCACATCACTTTTAAGTTGAAGAAATTATGATAAATAAATTAGGCAGTCCAAAATGAGTGTCATCTTCGTAGTTGACCTGCCTGTGCAAAATCATTACCTAAAGTACCCACTTACTTTTCCTTTGCTACCCATGTTGTTTTTGTACCATAAGTTTTACTAAATTTGGTTCTTTTGCCATGGAATTCTATATAAATTGCATAATAATTGGTTCCATATCACTTTTAAATTGAAGAAATGATGAGAAATAAATTAGACAGTCCAAAATGAGTGTAATCTTCGTAGTTGACCTGCCTATGCAAAACTTTTGCCTAAAGTACCTACTTATTTTGCCTTTGCTACCACTGTTGTTTCTACACCATGAGTTTTACTAAATATGGTTCCTTTGCCATGGAATTCTATATAAATGACATAATAATTGGTTCCATATCACTTATAAGTTTAAAAAATGATGAGAAATAAATTAGGCAGTCCAAAATGAGTGTCATCTTCAACGTTGACTTGCCTGTGCAAGACCTTTGCCTGAAGTACCCGCTTATTTTGCCTTTGGTACCAGTGTTGTTTGTGTAACATGAGTTTTACTAAATATGGTTCCTTGGCCATGAACTTCTATATAAATGACATACTATATGGTTCCACATCACTTTTAAGTTGAAGAAATGATGGGAAATAAATTAGGTAGTCCAAAATGAGTGTCATCTTCGTAGTTGACCTGCCTATGCAAAACTTTCTCCTGAAGTACCAACTTATTTTGCCTTTGCTACCACTTATTTTGCCTTTCCCTGAAGTACCCACTTATGTTTTGATCATGATGGGGCGTCCTTATTCAAATTAAAGGTGTTTGGACATGATGCTCAATATTTGAAGTTGGAAACATTTATGTTGAAGTCAGTCTACCTTGGTGTGCATAACTGCTAACGTAACTCTCCACTTATTTGAACTATGCTCCCACACCTATATTGAAGGTATATTTCTTTATTTTTAACATCATTTGGTTACTTAAGTGGTATGTTTTGATCATGATGGGGCGTCCTTGTTCAAACTAAAGGTGTTTGTACATGATACTCAATATTTGAAGGTGGAAATATTTATGTTGAAGTCAGTCTACCCTAGTGTGTAGAACTGCTAACGTAACTCCCCACTTATTTGAACTATGCTCCCATAACTTCAGAATCTCGATTTTATATTTCTTTTAAGTCTATCTAAGCATATAAAAATCGCTAATATGTGATGATACTATTAAGAAATAAAACTTAAACAAACAGTCCTATTACCAAACAAATTAATAAAAAAATTCACAATTTCGCCACATTTTCATTATGCTTAATTTGAAAGCCATCATCATAATGATTGTACAATTTAGACAATTTAGATATTAAAATTTCTCTATGAAAAAAGTCATTACAAAAAGGAATGCTTAGGGAACAAAGTCGTCACATGGCTAGCTAGCTGCTTGTAGAATACTCGACTTAGGTGACTTTTCTAGCCTTTTTAATTTCTACACACACGTGAAGAAAAAAATACTTCCATAATCTAAGGTCTGAAGAATGATTTTGAAATCATATTACAAACAGAAAATACATCAGAAATAATTTTGTAATTTCATTGCAGTTGAATGTAGATATTCTAACCATATCCCGGTTATTTTATTTCTTTTTCTAATTTTAATAACAACATTGAACCCACCCTTTATAATTAGAGGTTCATCAGAAAACATTATCAAATCAAACACATTAACTTATTGTTTGATAAACTGGAGGTATAATCCTTAAATATGTATATATATACACCTACGAAAGAACAATGTTTGAAAAAGGTTCTATTCTATGTACAAATCTAAAAGAAAATACAAGGGAATGGGTAATTTTTCAAAAAAGTACACAATTGGCACTCATTCCCATGTTCTCTCGTAAGCTTTAAATTCACTTGACCTCCTCATCTGTGATGATGCTGTGGATTTCAGAATCAGGTGATAGTTTAAACTTGAGAATCTTGTGAAGCTGACGAAAAGGTTTCACTTGCTTTGTTGGAGTTTGACTTGAATCAATTAGTCTTGTTATAGAGAAAAGGTTCACTTCAGATGCTCTTGTCTCTTCATGAACCACAGGGGCATCTGCATGTTATCAAATAACTTAATTTAAAGGGGGAAGTAAATCAAATTAAAACTTAGTTCCATAAAAGCATGTCTTCCATAAAACATGAGCATCTTAACAATTTGAAAGGCATCGTTACTGAGTGATTAAAGGATGGCTATTATTTTGAAAACATATCTAATTCAACAATTGATTGAGAGATAGAAATAAATTAAAATAAATATAGAAATAAAGATATTCTTCATTGCTAAATCTTCTACAAGTTCATTTTAGAGTTTACTCGAGACTATAGTTGCACCATGGGTGGAGAAGTAACAATACCAACTTCCAAATATAGATTACAGTTACATGATCTATTACTGCTATATAAAATAGTACATAGGATAACAGGATGGATGGAGAGTTAATTAACGGATGCTACTAAACATGCCGACAGATAGAGCAGTTGAGAGAAATTTGGGAAAAAATATAAATAACAACATTGTAGGAAAATGCCCATGATTTTCAATCTCAATGAAGACATGAACTAAGACATTATAAATCTTTTACTTACACAGGAAATGCGGAAGAATCAAATTAGCAACCTAGACAACACAAAACTATAAAAACAAAACATTGATGGGAATATGTTTTAGGGGAGGAACTAGAGACTTTTAGGTGCTTATATAACTATACAATAGAACCATACAACAAAACATAGATGGAAGGGGACATATTCTCCCATCTTAGAGATCCAATGTTATCAATCCCTTACATTACCCAACATATTCTCACAAGAATAACAACCAAAATGAACATGGGAAGAACTTTTGAGGACTAGAGATTTTCTAATTACTATATAACCATAAAACAAAAATGTGAAGGAGCAACATGGTATTCTGCTAGAAAGTTCAACTGACCTCGCTTGGTAGGGTGAGACCCTTGACAAGATGAATCCAGCCAATAGCCACATAGACCAGTGTTTCCAATGAAACTGCAAATAAAATGTGACGTCAAACAATCAATGAATCCAAAAGAACATACTGATGGAAAGCTACATTGAGTTGAAAATTAGAAGCAATAGAGATAAAAGGTTCACTAGGAAATGGCCTAACCTATCAGGAGAAAACCTTGAAAAATTGTTGCTTGTGAGAATAACACCAACTAAATTGTTGTAAGATACATTACTACAAATTTTTAAGTCAATAACCAATCTATTAGGTAAAATATATAGGATCTTTCCAAAGAATTATAATGCTAAATTGTTCCAAAAGTAAAATCAAAAGAGACAGAACTTACATCAAAGAAAGACTAAGGCAATTTACAAACGAAGACACATCCCCGGATAATTTGTTCATTTCTAGTCTCATGTGGAATTTCAAACCAATAGATGTGATTAAAACATGTAAGAACTGCAGCAAAATTATCATTCTATCATGATTTGTCAACTCAAATTAACAAAATAAACCCAAGAATGACAAAATTAGTTTTGGGTCTATTCAAGCAATTAAAGAACATGATCTCAATACTCTATCAAATCTAATGAACATAGATTCTAAGTATAGATTTTGAGAAATTCGTCCAAAAAGACAACATATATTGCAACAAATTTATGTATTTCTACCATCAATAAATTAGTAGAATTTAAGGAAGTTAGTTTACTGACAAAAGAGATTTGCAAGTCCATAAAATATAATCAACTTATATTAACAAGAACTTATAAAGCAAACATTGAATAAGCAAGAAAAGAGCTTACAAAGATATCATGTTCTGAAGCTGGATCGCGAATAGGGTTCGCGAATAGTTCCACCGGCGGCACTCCGGCGAGCAATGCACCGCTACGCTATAGTGAAGGAAGCGGGTGGGATGATTCGAGACTCAAAACGCGTCGATGGGTGGCTGGGTCAGAGGAAGAGGGACTCTCTAGGGTTCGCGAATAGTTCCGCAGGCGACACTCCAGCGAGCAACGCACCGCTACGCTACAGTGAAGGAAGTGTGTGGGAGGATTCGAGACTCAAAACGCCTCCATGGGTGGCTCAGTCGGAGGAAGATGGACTCTCTCTAAGGTCTGCGAATAGTTCCACAAGCGGCACTCCGGCGAGCAACGTACCAACGTACCACTACGCTACAGGGAAGGAAGCAGGTGGGAGGATTCGAGACTCAAAAACACCTCCATGGGTGGCTCGGTCGGAGGAAGATGGACTCTCTCTTGGGTTCGCGCTCTCTCCCAAGATTTTGTTCTCTATCTAGTAAAGTCTCAAATTCAAAATCTGAATGCTGAAAATAAACCCCCAAAACCCCATGCTCCCAAATATCAATTTTCAAGTCATTCTAATTTTTCAAATTGTTTTCCACATTAACAAATCCCAAATGTTATTGTTAAAGTATCATTTTCCAAAATTATTTTAAAGAATAAGTGTGTGAATATATATAAGTAGTGATAAAGAATTGTAAAATACATTTTCATACAAATTTTTTCTTACAATTTTTCTTAATAAAATAACCTTATACAATAATATTGTTTTCTAAAGCTGTTAATTAGTTTCATTATATATATATATATATATATATATATATATATATATATATATATATATATATATATGTGGCTACATATTGGATGCCTTATTTTTAATTCATACCTACAAATCTGTTTAAGAATATTAATTCCACAAATGGATTACATCGCTCTCGGCCAATCAATAAGTTTTCAGGATATCATCAATCACATAATTTCTTAAGATATTAACAATCAACTATAACACCAATCAGCACAAGATTTTAGTTATTAGCCTAACAACGTTCAACAACTTTAATGAAACTAGACATCAATGAAAATAGATAACACATTGTATCAAGTGATTGGTTCATCTTTTTACCTTCTAGCATTAGACTTGATGTTATGTTTATTTGCTTATTTTTAATTTGACTCAAGAGAATTTCATTTTGAGTTGCTAAACAAATATTTGATTATGTCATTGGAATATATAACCTTGATTGTTAGTTTAAGTGAATGGAAAATTCTAGGTTAGTGGGTTATTGTAATGTAAACTAGGATTGAGATAAAGTAAAACAAAACAAAAAAGGTACAAGTGGAGGGGAAGAAACTTAATGTTATGGGCAAGCTAAAAGTAAGGGACAAATGTTCTCTTAATAGCAAAATCGTAATATATCTTAACTACTAATTATTGTTCTCAACTACTATATATTAAAAATCTAACTAAAGGATTACAACGTTTACAATAGAAAGATTACTTTACCATGTGACAATAGTGTTACTATTAGTAAAAAGAATAGGTTAGATCTAAAATAAGAGTTGAATGGCTCCAAAGACTTTTTAAAACTACTTTTCAAGACGTTGATGGATAGATGATTTAGGAGGTTCTAAAATAGATCTTATAGCAAGTGGTGGTGAGGAAGAAACAAAGGACCCTTGTAAGGTCTTATGATACTTGTCAATAATGCATAGATTTCAAAAAATGTTTATCATTAGAGAGTCTAACAACTTGATGTGGCATTGATAGAAAATGTGACAAACTTCTTTAATATATATATATATATATATATATATATATATATATTTTGTCCATAATGGAAGATGATTAATAAAAATATAATGCAGAATTGAGTATAAAGAAATTGAAAAGCAACCTACTTTAGTTTATATGAATGTTTCATGTTGAAATATACACGAGAATCTTGAAATATATGTGAACAATTGGTATTATCCATAAAATTTTGTTGTTAATAGTCATATTGCAAAATAATTCATTGAATTTTGTTTATAGTACATGTCACATATTGAATTAATAAGAATTCCTAACTCTCAACATGATAGAGGATATAAAGATAGGATATAGAGATAAGGGTACTTGAAGTGTAAAGATTATAAAATAAACACCTGTATACATATTAAACAACATTAATGAAGTAATTTTTTTAAATATGACACCATAAAGTAAAATCAAGGTATTACACTTATGAATGTATGAAAAATAAGCATTGAATGAGCAAAACAAGAGTTTCTTAGGTTTGTTTAAGAAAAACAAAAACTATGATAAGGCTAATGCTTTTTTCAGGTAATTCATGGACCTAATAATGATGTCATTATATTTAGTGGATATGATATTGACAAGTATCCACTAATGTAAAACAATCATTAGTGTCACCCATTTTATATTGGTTGGAAAAAAATCTGCCTTCAAAAATGTACGATAGCAAAATTGAAACTTAGATGAACTTTTATTTTACATTTATGGTATTTGAACAAACATAAAATATCTTTTACATTGGGCATGACATCATCTAATTAACATAAAAGAAGTCTTTTATGTTTATTCATATGAAACCTTTCACAGACAACCTCTATATGACATCGTCTACAAACATGGACGAGTTAAAGCAATTGGTCGTTAAGTTCATGTGGTTGGAAGAAATGAGAGAGTATAGGAGCAAGATTTGGATTGAGACCATGCCGACTGAAAAGAAAAGGGTTGTATTTCTGAAAATTGACCAAGTCGGTCTCCGCTCCTGCCTGAGCCTTTTTCTCTGCAGCCATTACCTACCTTAACTCCTCATTCTCCTTCTACAACTCTTTTTTCTCATTATTCAACTTTTTTTATATTCAAGACACCTTGTTCTCATTGACTTCATCTTCTTCTGACTCGCTTCAAGGGCCTTCTTATCCTCGGCCCATACTTGTTTGTCAACCTCATACTTATGTCATAGATTGGTCATGTGACTTGAAAACACCACAAAATCTTCTTATTAGCTCAAAAGTACCTAAGTTACAAGAAATTGTTAACTTACCAATTAATTCAGTAATCGGTTGGGTTGAAAAGTAAACCCTAACAATATTTTGGGCATGCAGCTTGTGAAGGAGTTGCTTCAGTATCCCATCTATTCTCTGATCCTCCACTAACAAAATGTCCTTCAGCCACTCCTTATATCTACGGGGTTATCATTCCAATAAAAGGGAAATTTCATATTGGTGTTTTCATCATAAGAGTGTGATCAACCAACCAAGTTCACTACTATGCTAAATAACATATTCTTAAACTTTTTAAACGATTGGGAATATGCACCAACAAGCATGTACTCGACCTACTTACCAAAGATAATCATGTAATACATTGGTTGTGTAAGGTAAAATAGAGGACTCGACATATTAATCTAAATGCTTGTAGTCAATCCCAACTGTTCGAATGAAGTTGTGTTGGCACAACATTTTAGAAGTCAGAGTACAACCCTTTTAAACTCATAGAAAGGTAATTGGATATGGAGTTGTACGAAAAAAGTTATACACTAATGCAGAAAAGATCTTTAACGTCACCATTTAGTCGTCCGACCCTTGAATATCCAATGTAAAAAGTGATCAATGCCACTTCTATAAATAAGTTAATGTTGTAGACGTCGGACGGGGATGGTCCCCGACGTCTATGGTGGGACTAGAATACCAAAAGTCATTTTATTTTGCAGTGTAGACGTCTGGGCCCCTATGTCAGACGTCTAATGTCTATATAGACGTCCGGGCCCCTATGTCGGACGCCTAAAGACCTGACAGGTAGGTGAAAAGGTGCCTTGTTCCATTGCTTTAGATGTCCGGGCCCCTATGTCGGACGACTAATGACCTGACAGGTAGGTGAAAAGGTGCCCTGTTTCATTGCTTTAGACATCCGGGCCCCTATGTCGAACGTCTGATGTCTCTATAGACGTCGGGGCCCCATATATTGGACGCGGATAGCCTCCGCCAAATTTATTTTTTTAAATACACACAAACGTCCGGGCCCCTGTGTCGGACATCTGATGTCTCTATAAACGTCCGATGAAGGAGGACCCCGACGTCTAAGGCTGTTTTATTACACTTTGCGCGAACTCAGGGTAGTTACACGCATTATTCATCATCTTCCTCCTCACGTTTTCTCTCGCAACTTTGCATTTTTAGGTTCATTTTTTTTCTTTTGGATCGTTTAAACTACTTTTACAATGATTAAATTAGTTTTTGATGGATTATCTTCCATTTGAATCGATTAAAATGAGTTTTCGTTGTGTTTTGGTGCAGTTTTGCTTGTTTCCTTGGGCGGCGATTTCTTGCGTTCTTGGGTAGCGTATGCATGTCATTGACTTTTGTGTATGCATGTTATTGGCTTTTGCGTATGCATGTTATTGGCTTTTGAATATGGATGTGATAAAGTTTCATTGTGTTGTTATGATTGGTATGTTAGTTTATTAGTATCTAATTGAGTGAAACTTAGTTCTCGTTTGAAATTTAGCACAAACGATTAATCTTTTGATCGTTTGTATTAAATTTTGAATTGTCCGATTGGACAGTTTGGGAAAATTATTTTTCATAATTTGTTACATGTACGTTGAAATTTATGGATAAGATTGATAAAATTTTGGTTCAGTATTTGTGTTGTTCTCCGGATGCATATTTGATTGTGGTCATCCTTTACTACTCTCATTTCGTGTATATCGGAGACCAATGCGAAATGCTGCTGAAATCTTATCAAATTTACGATATATACTTCTTTGCATGTCTCTTAGCAAATTATGAAAAATAGTTTTTCTGAATGGGTAGGGACTAACCTTGTGAGAGTTAAAAAATTGAAACTGATGAAGTATATTACAAACATATGGATTGAAGCTAGATGAATGAACGTCGCATCAGTGAAGAATATGAGAAGGGTGTTTCAGAGTTCTTGCAATATGTTGAACAAAATGCTAAGTCTGTGAATGGGAGACATTTTTGTCCTTGTGTTTGTTGTCTTAATCAAACACTCCAAGACTTAGGCAATATGTGTGACCATCTATTCATGTTTGGCATAATGAGAACTTATACTATTTGGACTTGGCATGAAGAAGTATTGGACCAGCCTACCACGTCACGAGGAACAAATTATGTGGAAGAATGGTTGACTGATCATTTAGAGGACATGATATGTGATGTTGGTGAAGATAATTTTGGAAGAGTTAATTTGTATGATCCTCTTAAACATGATTCAGAGCAACCGTTGTTTCTAGGATGCCCTAACTTTACACGTCTGTCTGCAACTTTGAGGTTGTTTAGTGTAAAAGCATGGAATGGATGGACTGATAAAAGTTTCACAGTTGTTGGAGTTGTTGAAGGAGATGCTTCTAGAAAATAATACTCTACCTATTCGTCATTACAAGGCGAAGAAAATTTTACGTCCAATGGGACTCCAATATCAAAAGATACATGTTTGTCCTAATGATTGTGTTTTGTACATAAAGGAGTTTGCTTCGCTAAAGTATTGTCCAACGTGTGGTTTATCCCGTTTTAAAAAGAAAAATGACAAAAATAATAGTGATGAAGGTAATGATGGTGCACCTGCTAAGGTGATCTAGTATTTGCCTATAATACCTAGGTTCAAACATATGGTCTCTGTTAAAGAAGATGCAAAGAACCTTAAATGACAAGTTGCCAGAAGAAAGTGTGATAATCTTCTTCGACACCCACCTGATTCACCACAATGGAAGAAGATCGATGAAACATTTCCAGAATTTGGTGCAAATCTAAGAAACTTAAGACTTGCACTTGCAACTAATGGTATGAATCCTTATGGGAAGTTAAGTAGCAAACACAGTTCATGGCCAGTTATGTTGATGATATACAATCTTTCTCCATTGTTGTGCATGAAGAGAAGATATGTGATGTTGTGCATGATGATATCGGGTCCTAGACAACCTGGAAATGACATTGATGTTTACTTGAAACCTTTAATTGATGATTTGAAAATGTTGTGGGAAGAAGGGGTCGAAGTGTTCAATTTAGATGTTCAAGAAACTTTTCATTTGCGTGCAATGTTGTTTTTCACTATAAATGATTTCCCAGCATATGGAAACTTGAGCGGTTATAGTGTTAAAGGTCATTTTGCATGTCTCATTTGTGAAGAAAACACTAGTTACATTCAATTGAAGCATGGTCAAAAGACAGTATATACAAGACATCAAAAATTTCTTCCCCGTAATCAACCTTACCATAGATTAAAAAAGCATTTAATGGAAGTGTTGAGATGAGGATGTGTGCAGACCCCGCAATGGTGAAGAAGTTTACAACAAAGTCAAAAACATTGATATTGTCTTCGAAAAACATCATAAAAGTACCTTTGCGAAAAACATTTGGAAGAAACGATGAATATATTTTAATCTTTCGTACTGGTGTAAACTTGATGTTAGACATTGTATAGATGTCATGCACGTTGAAAAAAATGTTTGTGACAGTGTCATCGGAACTTGATTAAGCGTGAAAGGGAAGAAAAAGACAGAGAATAAAACAAGATTTGGCTGACATGGGAATCCGTTCTGAGTTACATCCACAGTTAATTGGAAGACACACCTATCTGCCCCTAGCATGTCACACTCTTTCTAAAAAAGAAAAATAAAGTTTTTGTAACTCTTTAAGAAGTGTGAAGGTTCCACAAGGTTATTCTTCAAATATTAGTAACCTTGTTGCTATGCAAGAGTTAAAGTTAGTTGGTTTAAAGTCTCACGATTGTCATGTATTGATACAACAATTGTTACCAGTTGTTATTCAAGGCATATTACTTGCTTCTGTTAGAGGTATTCTGACACATCTAAGTTTGTTCTTTAATGCCATTTGCAAGAAAGTGGTTGACCCTCGAGGTTTAGATCAATTGGAAAATCAAGGAATAAGAATACTGTGTGAATTGGAGATGTATTTTCCACCTTCTTTTTTTTATATCATGGTTCATTTGATTGTTCATCTAGTCAGAAAAATTTGAATATGTGGATCGATTTTCTTAAGGTGGATGTACCTTGTTGAAAGATACATGAAGATCTTAAAGGGATATGTCAAGAATCAGTATCGACCAGAAGCTTCAATCATAGAGCGATACGTTGCAGAAAAAGTCATTGAACTTTGTTCAAGTTATATGCCAAGTTGTGAACTAGTGGGTCTTCCTAAGAGCAAACATGAAGGAAATGTGAAGTTACAGAAGCTTCAATCATAGAGTGATACGTTGCAGAAAAAGCCATTGAACTTTGTTCAAGTTATATGCCAAGTTGTGAACTAGTGGGTCTTCCTAAGAGCAAACATGAAGGAAAATGTGAAGGTAAGGTTGTTCGAGGTGAGATAATTGAGTGAGTTAGTAGAAAAGAAGTTGATCAAGCTTATTTGTACATCTTAAACAACAATGTTGATGTGATTCCTTACAATTCTGAATATGTTAATGAAATAAAGGCAGCATACCCAAGAATGAGTGAAAAACCCATGTGTTTATCCTTCTTGCATCTTGGGATGACGTCCTAGAGGTCAAAAGGAACCTTTTATGGCAAGATATTCATGTATGTTTACTTATTATGACTTTGATATACTTTTTTCTATTATAAGTTTATATCATTAACATGTTCTTTATTTTAAACAGCAAAATTATGAAATTCCAAACACTGCTCAGCTTAGAAAGAAAGTGTTGTCCCATGTAGCGACCAAATGGAGGGATTTCAAGACAAGACTGACATGTGTATATGTCTTTCGAGACAGACAACATAAGAATCCATTGGAACACTACAATTTTACACAGGAGGAGTGGATGTAGTTTTGTGCATCTAGAGAGTCTGCCGACTGGCAGGTTTGTCTCTTAACATCTACAAAGTCTTTAGTTAATGCATTTTATTATGATTTTACACTTATGAATATACATGGTTTCATAGGGTAAAATGTTAGCCACCCAAGAAAGGCAAAGGCTAAATGATGCACCACACATGTTATCATGAGGTAGTTATGCAAAACTTGAGAAGAAGATGAGCAAGACTCGAGCGGAGGCCTTAGGACTTGAGTCCCCTGACCTAGCACCTGCACCTTCTAGGTACGAGCTATGGAAGGTTGCTCAAACTAAATCTGATGGGAAAATGACATCTTTCTCACCTGCCTTGATCTCACAAAAAATTGTATGTTCAAACCAAAGCATTGTTTGATTGTGTATTTATCATCGCATGTATTTTTATGTAACAAAGTTTTTTTTATATGCTGGATGAGTTGGTTGAGCAGCAAACTTAAGGTTGTTGGCCAAGGTAGGGACGACATTCTAACAACAGCCATTGGAAAGCCCGAGCACGCAGGACGTGTATGTGGAGTCCCTGGGGCGATTAGTCTTCGTGACTACTTTGGCCCTACACAAAAAAACACTTAATCCATGAGTCAGGAGGCATTGAGGAAGATGAATCTTCAGTGGGAGGAAAGGCTCAACCAAAGCATGAGATCAATGGAGCAACGATTCATGGAGCAACTACAAGAACAAAAAGAAATTCAAAGAGCGCTTGAAGAAAAGTTGCATTCCATGACGCAGCCCATTGATAACGGTTTAAAATACTGTTATCTGTGAGGTGATTTTGATGCTAAATGCACCCTTTTTGACTTAAAAACTTGCTTTGACTCATGTTTTTGCTTTAGTTTTGTGAATAAGAGAGTTGAGGTTATACTTGATGATTTTATCACTAAATTCCCTTGATTTTTTAGGCTATTGGAATGATTTGAAGAAAGAGTTAAAGTATCAAATAGTTGGAATGCAGAAAAGTCAACCAGAGTGCAGAAAAGTCAACCGTGAATCTTGGGCGCCCAGGAGGCTTGAGCGGCCAAAAATCGACGTCCACCGCCCGAGCGCCCAAAAAGGGGCGCCCGAGCGGCATGCGTCGTGGATTAGGCCCAATTTTTGCTCTGTTTCAAATCTTTTGGACCGGGCCCTGTTTCTACTCTTTTCCAAATTTATTTAAAGGACTCAGGCACTCTACGTTTGGTATCTTTGGCTAGAGCAACACAACAACACACTCTTCTACTCTCTGAAGACGGATCTGGAGATGGGAGCTTCCTCTTCTACTCTTAGGGTTTTACTATCTCATGTTTTTTCATTGTACATCTAGTTTCTCCATGTCTATGGGGAACTAAACTCTATTTGTTGTTGGGGAATGATGTAACCTTGTGAACTCTCATGTATTTGAATTGATTCTTAATCATATATCCTTTATTCATTAATTGTTAGGGAATTCATCTGTTTTAATGCTTGCTCTATTTAACTCATTTAGTTGCATGATTTATGAATTGCATGAGTGTTGGGAAGTTCCTTACAATTTAGGTTCTTGTTGAATTCACCCAAGGGTAATATTTCTCAAGGATGAGGGTATGAGTACTTGGTCGTCTTAAGCCCTTGATCTCCAGACTTAATTTTCTAGGAACGCTAGGAATTGCACGAACTAGGAATTAAGGCAGGCTTATTGCGCCAAGGGATTGGGTTCTAAGTACTTTAGTGAGTGACGTTAACATTAATGCATAAAGAGGAATTCTTATATACATGAAAGGGAACTTGGTGAAATCTAACCCCAACAACATATTCATCTCATATTAAACAACATTCGTTTATCTCTGTATTACTCTACTATTGATCAATTTGCATTCATATTTTATTTTATATTTTTGCATCACAAACCAATGATCTTGTTTCTTTTAAGTCTTAATTAATTAATTTATCACACGATTTTTTAGTGCCGAGAGTCCTCTGGGATACGATACTTAGTCTTACCATTTTATATTACTTGTGCGATTTGGTACACTTGTTAATCCATCAACACCCACCATGGGGTTGCCTACTGAAGCTCCCCCACCACCTAGGGCCAGCACTAGGGGATCATGCTCTGTTGTAGACCCTACCGAGTATAGTGGTCAGTATGAGTTGTTGGTTGATGGGGATCCCCCACGCATTATGGCTGTCGAACAAGTACTTGAGGAAGGGCAGACTATTCATGGTGTTCCCCTATTACCCCACCACGTGCGTGTGACGATTGACGAGGTTCGGGATCCCCAGGTTCAGGTGCCTGTACCCACTTCAAAAAATTCATTTTGTGGGAGAGGCCATAGGAACATTTATAGCCTAGCCTAAAGCATTAATCATGTCACACATTGCTACACCACAGGTATAATATTTTTATTATTAGTCTTTGTATGTTAAATTTAAAAATATTTATTGATAACTTTGAAATTTTTATGTTCAGTTCATACGTCCCTAGAAGTAGCGGATACATGAACCAATCATAGATGAAGATGATGACCTGGCTGAAGCGGAGGATGATCCTCTAGCAAAGCTCATGACAAAATTACCCAAGTTGAACAAAGGACCAGTAGAAGTGTACTAGGATAATAGAGTATTTGACATCCCCATGTCCTAGTATATATCACATTCAATAATGCACTGGAGATCATTGGTGGAGACAACATGTTGAATATTTCCATCCTTCAACTATGGTGCATGTAAGGTAGTTAATTTTGTCTTCCATATTAAACTTATTTACATTCTTAGTTTCTAACAACTTAACTTTGCTGTTTTAGGTACATGGACACAGTCATTGTGGACCAAGGTCGGTCTTCCATGTACGAATTTGTTGAACCGCAGACCATCCAACCTTCTGGTAACACAATTGAGAGCAAACAAAAGTATTTGGAAACATGGATGGCTGAGTCAAACAAAGACATATACTTTGTGCCATACATTGATGGGTATGGGTTGCTTTATGTAAAATTTCATTAAAGTTCTCTTAATTAGTTTACTAACTATTTATGAATCATGATAGGTCTCACTGGCAGTTGATGCTCATCATTTCCAAACAATGTAAAATTGTATGGTTTTGTTCGCTGCATAGGAAGATGAAAAATGACTTGAGAAACATGCTTCAAGGGTAAGTGTTTCTCTTTTTATGTTTCAAATTCATTTTGACCTTCAATTTTGATGATAAATATAGTTATATTAATATTACCTTGTGTTTTCAATGTAAACAGAGTAATGGGTAAAAACCAAGGTCAGCTAGTATTTGTCTTGTATCTAAAGGTTGTAAGTCATTTATAGTTATAATTTATTTTACTAGTTATTGAATGATCTAAATGCTTGACTATTTAGTTTGTCATTTTAGTGTAACAAACAGCCAGATTCATGGGAATGTGGCTACTATGTCATGTCTTGGATTAAGACCATTATTCGAGTTGTCATTACAGATGACTGGAATGAGGTAATGATGCTTAACTTATTTAGATTCTTAGTTTCTAACAACTTAACTTTGTTGTTTTAGGTACATAATGCATCTTTCTTCATTTTGCAACGCGTCAAGAGTACATATGCTATACCAGAAGACGCAATTAAGAAGATAAGACAGGAGTGGACAACTTATCTTCTGCAAAGATGGACTTAGATAGGAAGATTTATTATTGTTGTTGAACATATTTACATTTAGTTTAACTTTAACTTTTGATAGTTTAGGTTTTGGATTGTTTTTTAGTACTTTGTTAACTTGAAACGAGTTTATATATTATATTATAATGTTATGGGATAATTTTCTGCTTTCCAGGTGTTGTTTTATTGCAAAAATAAATCAATTTAAAAAAAAAACCCACTTAGACGCCTGTTAATGCCACATCAGACGTTTATAAACGTCTGTTAGTGTATACAGAGACGTCCAATGAATTATAGAGGCCAAACACGTTCCAAGGTCTTAGACGTCCGACCTGTACAATCAGACGTCCCGTCAACGTCACCCATATAGACATCGGGTAGGGGTCGGACGTAAAAAGAACAAAATAACAGACGTCTAAAGTGATTTCTACACTAGTGATATAGAGATAAAAAAAACTCTTCATCATACCCCTCTTGGTCATGACAAACATTGTCCATGGCACTTTTCCTCCTAGTGACATTATAGCCTCGGACACCTCGCTCTCAAATACATAAATATTATTCAATCAAGAGTTCAATATTCTTGACCACCTAAATTTTGAAAAATATTTTCTCACCAAGGGATCTACCCACTGGTACCCCCCTTTGAGATAGTTTGTTCTTGACATGTTCCTTAGGAGGATCCTCCTTATTCCCAGTTATATCACCTTCATTATCAACCCCAAAGCTTTTGACAAGACGCATTAGAAGACATTGAGGTTTGGGTACTATCACTATTTGTCCTCCTCTAGAACCGATGTTTGACCCGCTATGGTACCTTTGGGTTCTGTTCTTGAAGTTCTAAAGTTTTCTCACAAAATATCAATAGTAGAGTAATTTCTCATAAATTTGGTGTTCAATTTGGGAAAATATGGCCCATATTTATAGCAAAATCCTGCAAGCAAGTTAAGCTGTTTCGTGCCTTTCCTTCCATTAAATTGGATCTATATCGAAATAGTGGCGAGAGGGGTACTTATCACTATCCGAATCTTCTACTTTGCAACCTTTCACCTTCACACCCCTTTTCCTCAACCATTATATCTTTCCAAAATTCAAAGGCTAAGGGACGCGACTCTTCACTTTCTCAACATCACATTGTTTCTTGTGCAACCTGTCAACCCTATGTCTTTCACATCGAATCATATCTGGCATTTCATCATTACACTATTTTCGTTGTTACACTTCTCAAGGCTAGGATACTAGTATATCTGTAGGACAGATCGAAAGATACAAATTTTGTTTACACAAGAAGGACAACTACATAGTAGCAACATGAAGATTCAATTATGGACATATTAAGTCTATGGGGCTAGTGTGTCATATAGGTCCAAAGACACAGCGTCGAGCTTAAGGTCTACTTCCACATTCATTACTTACCTCATTTATTACTCGTAGATGCACTTTACTTACTTTAGCGTTATAATGTCTTCTATATACATAACCCATACTCGACTCAAAGAAGATGAGTATCCTTAAAGAGGTGGAGAGGCCGAATACCTCTAAAGTTAAAGGCTTGAAGCATTTGGATTGTTTTTTGAGTCTCTATAAAGTATACATTGAACTATGTAAAAAGAAAAAAACATACTCAAATTTTATTTATTTCATTAAAGATATAATTGATATTTGAAAGACTACGGGATGTGACAATAAAACATGTTGAAGCAAAAATAGTTATCTAGAGTCACAACAAATAAAAGCTTATGTATATTAACATCTTTAATTGCAACAAATAAAAGCTTATGTAAATTAACATCTTTAATTGTAATTTTAGTCTTCTTAATTTCTCACAAATAATTTTACTTGTCTACTTTTTATCATAACTTTCATCTCTCAATTAGCAAACAATATTTTTTTGTCCAATGTTTAATTCAAAGTTTCTTTTTTATTGGTTTAATTGATATTTACATTTAAACTATTCGTTAAGATACTATTAAAAAAAATTTAATTAATTAAAATATAAGTAAATAAATAAAAAATATACTTAATTATGTATAAAAGTTATGAATTTTCAAAGATCTGATATCAAAATGGTTCATCATAAATTAATATGTATATAAAAAGAAATTATAACTAATTATGGTCTAATAATTTATATTTATTAATTTTAAAATAATGACTACTTTTGAAACATATGTTGTATTTTTTATTTTAATCTAAATTTAAGTATGTGTCTCTTCTACAAGGTGCATTCCTTAAAGAGCATGAGACTAACATGTTTTTATATTAATCTAAATTTAAGTATGTGTCTCTTCTACAAGGTGCATTCCTTAAAGAGCATGAGACTAACATGTTTTTATTCTACTTGTCATGAAATGGATACGCAATGGTTTTTAACTGTCATAGATATAAACTTTCCCTATCCCTTTTTCATCCTTGCGAATGAGAAATGCGAGGTAAAGAAGATGCATTGAAGAAAAAGAATCAAGTAAAATCAAAATCATAATCGTTTCATTTAATGAAATAATTGTCATATAGATATTCAAAACATACATTATTGCTCCAAGTTAAAAAGAATACTTAGTGTAAAACAATTCTCACTCTATATACACATAAACTCAATGAACAAATAAATAAAGAATAAAACGTGTAATCCTTTACTCAGTTGTTTGAACCTTGGTAGCTCCATCATCCCCTGCAGCCAAGTCTGGTTTGATCTCCTCCAGTTGCTGCAGAACTAGGTGTACTTCAGGCCTAGCAGCAGGAGATGGATCAACACAATGCAGTGCTAATTTCAATGTGTTAAGCAGTTCGTCCCCTATGGCTGGTGCATCCCTCATGAGTTCCAAATCAAACACTTCATTAGTCCACTCTTCCTTCACTATGGAGGCAACCCATTGGGGCAAGTCCATGCCATTGGTTGGCTCCCCAGGTGGCTTTCCAGTTAGGAGTTCCAACATGATAACACCAAGACTGTACACATCAGTCTTTGTGTTAGGCTTCTTGGTCTTTGAAAGCTCTGGTGCGTTGTAGCCAAGGCTTCCTGCAGTGGCAATGATGTTGGTGTTGGCAGAAGTTGTCATCAGCCTTGAGAGACCAAAATCTGTTATGTGGGCTTCTGTTTGCTCATCCAATAGTATATTGCTTGATGTGAGGTTCCCATGAACAATGTTCTCTTGGCTATGGAGGTAGCTCAAGCCCCTAGTCACTCCAATCATTATCTTCATCCTTGTTGGCCATTCAATAACAATTTCAGGCCCACGAGCTGCATTTGTTAGAATCAGATAAATCATAACACAATCAGTATCAGAAGCAATGACACAACACTAAATAATCACTCTTTAGTACTTACAATGCCGGAATAATTCATTTATTAATTTCAGAAGCAATGCCACAACATATTCTCTAATTACTGTCAAGTACTCACCATGAAGAATTCATGCATATCTTAAATATATCATATCAGCATCAGAAGAAATGACACAACATTACAGGATTTAAAAACTCTACTGAAACGAAATTCTAATTACAGTTGTAAAGTTTAGATATATCAAATACCAGTATCAGAAGCAAAGGCAGAGTCAGTTTAAAGATACACTTACCATGAAGGAATGATGCTAGACTTCCTTTTGTCATGTAATCAAAGACAAGAAGCTTCTCTCCTTTTGGTCCTAAATAGTAGGCTCTAAGTGCTAAGAGATTTGGGTGTCTGATTTTGCCAAGTGCAGCAACCTCAGTTTCAAACTCCTTCTGCCCTTTAGTAGTTTTTTTCCCTCAACCTCTTCACAGCAACTTGGTTACCATCTTCCAGTGTTGCTTTGTATGCTGTTCCATATGCACTTTTTCCCATTATCTCCGCAGTTGCACACAAAAGATCATCAGCAGTAAACACAAAAGGCCCATCAAAGTGAACTAGTTTCCCACCAGCTTCACCTCCTGCTTCAACCTCACCACCAGCTGAAGCACCTTTCTCAAGACTCCTAGCAGATGCTGCAGCCTTAGCAGCTTTGCCACTCTTTCTGCTTGAAGCAGTTCTTCGCCTGATCAAACAACACAACAAAAAGCAGCACAGTAATAACAGAATCAACAGAAGAACACCTGCTACTATGAGGATTATGTCCTTGGTGCTTAGTTTTCGGTGGTGAGGGTTAGAAAGAGATTGTGGTGATTGAGCTGGAAGATTATGAGGAGGGGGTGAAGAGCATGGTTTTGAACTGATATACCCACATAGCTCAAGATTCCCTACAAAAGAGCTAGCATTGAATCTTTTGGAAAGTAGAGATGGGACAGGACCAGATAGGTTGTTGTAAGAGACGTTGAATGAACTGAGATGCGCAAGTTTAGTAAAGGAATCTGGGATTCCTCCAACTAATTTGTTCTCAGAGAAATCAATTTGGCTAATGCTTGAGATGTTCCCTATTGTTGGTGGGATTTCGCCATCAAGCTTATTGTTCTTCAGGTTAAGCACAGAAAGGTTGTGCAACCTGTCCAAAGAATCGGGAATATGGTTTGCAAGTTGATTGCTATTTAGGTTCAATGAAACTAGAGAAGAGAGATTAGAGAAGCTAGCAGGAATGCTGCCATTGATGGCATTGTTTGAAAGATCAAGAATTTGAAGCCTAGAAAGTGCTCCTAGTTCACTTGGAATAGGCCCTACAATCAGGTTATGACTCAAAGAAACATTTTCAAGTAAAGCTAGCTTGCCTAGAGAAACTGGGATGATTCCAGAAATGAGATTGTGATCAAGGGTAAAAACCTGAAGCTGGGAAGCTTTCTTCTTTCCAGCTCCACCCCAAGAATCTGGGATAGAGCCAGAGAGGTTGTTGTGTTGAAGGGCAAGAATGGTTAGAGAAGGAGACATGGTTAAACTGCTAGGAATGGATCCAGAAAGTGAGTTGAAGCTCAAATTGATCCGAAGCATCCTAGTAGATCTCGCTAAACTGGGAGGGATTTTACCACTGAGGGAATTGTTGCTAATATCAAGAGACTGAAGCATTGGACAATTGCCAAGGGAAGGAGGGATAGAACCTGAAAGCTTGTTATTGAAGAGATAAACCCCTCTAAGGTTGGGAAGGAGGCCAAGTGACAAAGGAACTGGACCAGCAAGAACATTGTCATGAAGACTGAGCTTCCTAAGAGACTGAAGTTGGCCAATTTTCTCAGAGATCCTGCCACCTAACCCTCTCCAAGGAAGCTGAATTGCAATAACCTCACCATTCACACACTTGATTCCTGCCCACCCAGAACAAGCACCTAGACCACTGTCATTCCAGCTCTTGAGAACCCCTTTGAAGTCAATTAGCTCATTCTTAATAGCCCTCAGGGCTTGAAAAATCAGCCTGAGTAACAACCACCCCATCCCACAACTGCCCTGAAACAGGCTGAATGACAGAAGCCAAAGCTTGCAAAAGAAACACAAAAGAAGCTAAGCAAATAAAACCACCACCCCCAACACCTTTGTGGTTCCTCCTCCTATGACCATATGAAGCAAAAGAGAGGTTAACCTGAAAAGGGTCTGTGAAGAAATCTTTGGCATGACAACTGTTGTGTCCCATGAAAGTGGTAAGTGGGAACTTAGAACAAACAATGGCTAAGCAAAGAAAGTAAGACAGACACAAACAGGTTCCACTTTCACTCTCTCTTTAGGTTCACACCTCTCAGACAGACTCAGCTCAGATAACAGTAGTAGTGGTATAATACTAGTACAATGAAGAACAACGAGGAAGATCTAAATACTAACACAAGAAAGCGGAGAGTGAAAAGAGAGGGACTACAGTTCTGAAAAAGGCATGTGAGTGAAGAAAGGTGCTGGTGGGGTTTAAGGATGAAGAGAGATAAATGAAATGAGGTGGTGGTCATGAGTAGAATGAGTCAAAGCTTGCAATTTTCTTAATCCTAACGGCTAGTTTTACTTCATTGTCTAAATTATCATAACTGCTGCTGCATAACGGGTTGGGTTGGGACATTAGAAGACCAAGCAGAGATGAGATGTGATATGGGGTTTCCTTCTCCAACGGCTACATTGCATTGGATTTGGTTTTGGATGCATTACATTTTCTAAGGGTCCCATTCTTTTCCTCGTTCTACTCCTCAGTGTGACTCCTCATCATCAACATTATTATATTCTCAGAAAATATGTCACAAAAGACAAAAACTTTAATTACCTAAACTACCCTTCCATGAGTGAGTGTTGTAAACCCCACAACCCACAAGCTGCAGTTAACAAAAAATAAATAAAAAACTAAAAAAAAAATGTTTAAAATGATAAATTTTAGATATTTTAAAAATCATATATGACAACATAATTAAGTGAACTAAACTTAAGTATCCATCTAAAGATGCAGCTTGTTGAGGGCAAAAGTGAGAACAGATGAAACTATGTTTTTCTTCTTTTACTTTGTGATTATTTTGGGTCATAAAGAAGGTGTTTATCTAGGGCATCTTTCTGGCAATGGTGTGTAATGTACTGCGAATAGGGACATCAAAGTGACAGATTGTGCACCTTATGCTTTCATAATTCACAGATCTGTGGTATAGAACACATTATTAGCTTGAAAAGGTGGAGCACAAAACAAACAAGAGTTGTAAATTGTGTTAGTTGGGGCAAAAGTATATTGGGGTGTCAGTGTCACATTCATTATTTTGTTGCAACGAATTGATTTTATTATGTTTTGGAAACAGCACGGGGAAGAAGTAAACTAGAAGAAATTCAAGAATTAAGAGGATTAATTGAGGATTAAGGCATTGTGTTCGACTTTTCCAACTAACAAACAAAATTTTGAGATGCAAAAGCTAGATAGTGATAGTGTTTATAGCTTCAACATTACTTTACATTTATATTCATTGTTAAAAAAATATCTATTAATTTTTTAAGCTACACGTTAAATAAGTTCTTAAAGACACTACAGTAACAGTTAAAATTAAATCACTTCAGTAATTAATTGCATGTCTAAACTGAGAACATTATCTGCTTGAATTTAATTGATGAAAAGTAATTTTAAAATAGTTAATTAGAGAAACTTTGTCAATCTCAATGATTATATTTAACTATTATTTTCCTTGTAAAAATGGAAATAAGTTTAACTTTAAAAAAATGTCAACTAACTTGTAGTATTAGAGGAAAAGAGTGATCTATTTTGGTATTCAGGTAGAAAATTTTCCCATTTCCTTATGCAAGAAAAAGGTCATAGGAACAATTTTCTCTTCTAATTATTAACTCGCTGCTCCAATTCAAGTCAAAATGCAAATATGACTAGTAACACCTTTGGCCATGCTTAATTATCAGATACCCATATATAGATTTTACTTTTAATTCTTCTAATAGTTATGTTTGTTTAAAAAAAATCCGAAAAAATTATTTTCTTGATAAAATAATTACTTCTAAACAATTTTTCTATATTTCGACAAACTGGTTTTAAAAAATTGAAAAAAAAACCTCTTTTCTTACTTTCGTCTTTGAGTTATTTTTAATATAAGTTGGAAAAAAAAGTAAATATTTTTTTCAATTATAAACAATGATGTTATGTGAGGAGGAGACGAATTAGTATCCATTATAGGAGTCGAAGCCCCAAAGCCCCAAAGCCCAGTTTTCACACTGGCTCCAAAGTTCAGGTTTCACACTAGCCCCCTAAGCCCAGCTCACACTGGTCCCCAAAGCCTAGTTTTCACACTGGCACCCAAGCCCAGCTCGCACTGGCTCCCTAAGCCCAGCTCACACTGGCTCCCTAAGCCCAGTTTTCACACTGGCCCCCTAAGCCCAGCTCACACTGGCTTCCAAGCCCAGTTTTCACACTGGCCCCCTAAGCCCAGCTCACACTGGCTCCCAAGCCCAGTTTTCACACTGGCCCGTAAAGCCCAGTTTTCATACTGGCCACCAGACCTAATTTTCTCTAAAACAAAAAATCTGTTTTTCAACCAGTATCATAATTTCCATTTCATATTACTTTTCTGCATGCATAAAACAAAAAAAAATACGCAAAAGTTGAGTCATTTGTTTTCGATGCAAATCATCCATTTAATGAGATTTCAAAAAAAAATGTAATGGATGTCATAATCTCCTGTAGTCAAATGTTTAAATCACATGTTCTTAAGAGATATCTGTGTGTGCATTGCTTGAAAACATCATCCTTCAGCCCTCGCTATACCAGGAGATTGACCCAATCATGTTCTTGAGCCCAAATAATAAACACCAAGTTTTACACTCGGGCAGATTTTCCATTACCTCCACTGGTTTTCATTTGGGAGATTCCTGAATCCGTTAGGACAAAACAAAAAAAAAGGGGAAAATGAAAAAGGATGAAAAATGACTCTTGTTGAGATCATTTAGTCTTGTCTCCTAATTAATCTTTTGAAAATGAAACAACCAAAATTTGAAATGATGTGTGGCCATCTTTTTTCATCCAAATAAACAAAAGTATATCCTTTGATACCAAATTTGAGCCAATGAGAAATTTCTCTTCAAAATTTACCCAAACAAGGGTTACCATCACAGTAAAAGTCGACTCAAATTGCAAAGGAACACACTTAGTGATCAAATGAAAAGAATTCCTCAAAAGTGAAGCAAAAATGGAAAAATCACAAAGTGATGGCAAACAAAGAATGAAATTTGAAAAATGGCAACATAGTCAAAACAGATTTGACGAATAGCTGATACAAGGTGTAGATGGTAACTCTTGTTTCAAATAACCCACAAAAATTTATTTGAGCCTTTATATCCTTTCTTTCAATACCCTTCAGCCCAAGCCACATTACAAACCCAATAGAAGTCCACACAGATTGAATAATGGTTGCTTAATTTTTCATGAAGCTTAATTTTTGAGACGAGACAAAAATGACTAACAATGCAGTTGTAAAAAAAAATGAAATGACGATGAAAAATAAATGTCCTCGGAAGAAGGGAACTCCCTATTGATCAAAATTATATGAAGGAGAATCAAGCCAATTGGGGCAATCTTTTCAAGCCAATCCTTTCCATATCCATCACAAATTCCTGAACACATTCAAATCCCATTCAAACTCTTCCCCCAATTCCCAAACTAGGGGGCAATTTTGGGCAACTTTATTTCATATGTTTTGGCCCATTCAAAATATGGGGCAACTTTGTTAGTCTCACATTTGTTTCATCTGTATATTCAAAGTTCGTACCAAGACCGGGGCATCCCTTGTTGGGCCTCTCAGATTTTTCCGCACTGAGATTCATAGATCCACCCTCAAAATAGGGGCAGACACTTTGGGGCTTTATATGATTTCGAGTCCATCTTATCATTCCTAAACCCAAAGTGGGGGGCAACCTTTTTTTGAACCTCGCATAATTGACTCATACCCAAAACCAAGGCAACTTTGTGAGTTTCATATGTTTAGGCCCGGCCCATTCAGAGTATTGAGCAACTGTGTTAGATCTCAAATTTTTTCATCTGAATATTCAAAGCTAATACAAAGATTGGGGCATCCCTTGTTGGGCCTCGCATGATCTTGGTTCGCCCCGAACTTCAAAAGTTTATAACCACCAAGACTGGGGCATCCCTTTTTGGGCCTCGTATGATCCTGATTTGCCCCAAATTTCATAAATCCATTACCACCCAAATTGGGGCAAATTTTTTGGCATTCTCACATTCCTTTTTCCAAACACTAAACCGGGGTAACCTTTGGGTATATCATTGTTTCACATTGACATTCACATTCACATATTACATCATTCATGGATGATTGTATGAGGAATTGCATGCCCAAGAAGCCGTCTCAGTCTCCCTTAAACCCTTCATTTTAACCAACCCCTTGTATCAAACATATATACACACTAGTATCTCGGCAAGAAATGTGTAGCACACAAGCTTCATTTTGAACAGTTGACTTTAGAATTGGACATCCATTGAAAGGAAATTGGAAGTCTAGATCGTCATAAATTTGATGATTTCAAAGAAAGCAAATTAACTAAAAAAAAATATATCATAGTTTTCCATTACAAACAATCATATCATGTACATATTTTCATCAACTTTGAATTTGCCTCCATGTATATTCATCAAATTTTCTTCCTTCAAAAAGACAAAAATGCATCAAAGTTTTCCTCTCTAATTTCAAAATTTCATCAAATTTTCCTCCTTCAAAAAGACAAAAAAATCAACATGCATCAAAGTTTTCTTCTCCAAATTTCAAAATTTACATCAACCATGTTTCTCTTGCACATCGAGGTTTCAAAATCCAAATCCTTGTACAAAAATGCAACACCTTGTTTCTTAATTTCAACCTTATGCAAAATTTTCAAAAAAAAAAATCAAAATAAAAAAAATTTTCAAAATTTCAACAAATTCCAAAATTTCAATTTCAAAACAATCAAATATTTTTACTTTCTGTCATTGGTATCTCAGCCCTCTGTAAGACAATGGTCGAGCCCAATTTTACTTTCTGCCATTGGTATCTCGGCCCTCTGTAAGACAATGGTCGAGCCCAATTTTACTTTCTACCATTGGTATCTCGACCCTCTGTAAGACAATGGTCGAGCCCAATTTTACTTTCTGCCATTGGTATCTCGGCCCTCTGTAAGACAATGGTCGAGCCCAATTTTACTTTTTGCCATTGGTGTCTCGGCCCTCTGTAAGACAATGGTCGAGCCCAATTTTACTTTCTGCCATTGGTGTCTCGGCCCTCTGTAAGACAATGGTCGAGCCCAATTTTACTTTCTGTCATTGGTGTCTCGGCCCTCTGTAAGACAATGGTCGAGCCCAATTTTTCTTTTTTCAAACGACCCTCTGTAAGACAATGGTCGAGTCCAGATTTTATTTTTTCAAACGACCCTCTACATGGCAATGGTCACGACCAGATGTTAACTTTTTTCAAACGACCCTCTGCATGGCAATGGTCAAGTCCAGATTTAATTTTTTCAAACGACCCTCTGCATGGCAATGGTCAAGTCCAGATTTTATTTTTTCAAACGACCCTCTGCATGGCAATGGTCACGACCAGATGTTAACTTTTTTCAAACGACCCTTTGCATGGCAATGGTCAAGTCCAGATTTAATTTTTTCAAACGACCCTCTGCATGGCAATGGTCACGATCAGATGTTAACTTTTTTCAAACGACCCTCTGCATGGCAATGGTCAAGTCCAGATTTAATTTTTTTCAAACGACCCTCTACATGGCAATGGTCAGGTCCAGATTTTAATTTTTTTCAAACTACCTTCTGCATGGCAATGGTCGAACCCAATCAAATTCAAATTTCTCATTCACTTAATCTTGTTCATTTTATTTATGCACTCAAAAAAAAAAAAAAATTTGTTCCTCGTTCACTTCATCTGTAGCGTTGGTACACCCTCCACGAGGTTGTCACACTTCAATTCTCTCAGCTTTGTTCGTTTGTTTTATTCTTTGTTTGTTGCTTGCTTATCTTGAAATCGAGACGAAATTAGTATTTCTATCTTTACTTATCTTTTACTTTGATAATATGAAAACATTGTTGTCATATGATCTAGTAAAATCTAAGTAAAGAGGGGCAGCTGTCAACACCCAATTTCGTCCGGGTTGATTAATAAATTTATTTTCATCATAAGAAATAAACAAAAAAAATATAATATATAAAAAATAAAAAAAATAAAAATAAAAATATAATAAAAAAAATAATAATAATAACAAAAAAACTTTCGGCCCTTGTGTGTGACTATGTGACCATTCCCCCAACCTTGATCATATCAAATTGGCGAGTCAAAGTGAGTTGTTGAAGAACAACACAAGATTCAGTACTTGAGCTTACTTGCGGAAGAGGATGGTAGAGACAAGAAGCCCTTCACATTGGTGAAGGCAGAGAGCCCTTCTCAATGGAGAAGGAGATGATGGAAGAAGGCTTGGTCATAGGTTGAATCAACGGAGCAGCAACATCAAAACATCACTGTTGAGAACAACAGTACCCTGGTTCAGGTTCTTCAAAACAGAAACTGAACAGGAAGAAGAAACCCAGTGGTGGAGAAGGGAGCCCTTCGCAATAGAGAAGAAAGGAGAAGAAGATGGCAACTCCTCTGGAGGGTCTGAACAGAGAGAGGAGGTCTAGGCGACGGCTATGGAGGTGTCACTATGAAACTCCGACACCGAGAAGGCGGCGCGTGCAGAACACGTGGTCGAGACTGGCCGAGAAGAAGCGACGCGTGACAGCTGGTGCAGAGGCTTCGAAGGACGGGACCACTAGGGTTGGGTTGCGCTTCTCAAGGCACACCTAACCCTTGACTTCACTAGAGCAAACGACGTTCGGCGGCGGTGGCGGCGACGACAGACTGGCCGGAACGAAGCGTTGCGTGGCGATGCATGACTGAGAAGTGGCTCTCGAAACCGGCGTGGTTGGCCGTCGCTCGAAGAGATGGTCCAGATCCGCAGGTCATCCATCGAAACTGTGAAGATGGCGGGCAGTGGCGACGGCAACGGCGGCGACGGTTGACGGCAGAGGTGACTAGCTGTACTGGTACTGACTGTGGCACAGATTTAAGAAAAAGAAAAGGGGATGCCCACTGAAATTTTAGGGGTTGCCGACGGCCAGCTGAGACCACTAGAAGAGGATCAGAGAACTTGTTCTGATACCATGTGAAATGTAATACAAGAATATGTATTGAACTACTTGGTTAATACACCCTTCTCCTTAACACTATATTTATAGGATTAAATGAATGGAACACACCTCACACACACTCACATATAGCACATACACACTCACATCTCACATACACTTAAACACAACTCATACACACTAACAATCCTTTCCAACTCACTCTTAGTTGGAACACACTTGAACAATAATTCTAACAAAACCCACCAATGTTATCTACCCATCGACCACATAACTCTGATAACAAATTCCTACCTATCTTAATACAATCTGGCAAGTATAACAACCAAAAAAAATAGTCTTCTCAATGTAATCCTTTTGTTCAGAAGTCAATCATTTGTTCAAATCACCTATGACCTTGGTCTTGCAGAAGTGTCTAAACACTAACTGTATACAAAGTCATGCTTACTACTTCAATACATCCAAACAGTAAATATATGGAAATCAAATATAACCCTACATACCTTATTACTCGTATGAGCACCTTTACTCTATTCACCAAGTTCCTGTTAGAATTGCTGCAGCGGAATTGTTAGCGTGGAATAACAAACCAAGAGGGTTTTTAATACGAACGTGTGCCTTTTAATTTCTACTCAATTAAACTTACCAAGCAAATAATAAAGACAAATAAAGAGAGTAAGGTTGAGAGAAATTTGCACAGATGATTTTATCCTGGTTCGGATCTTACCAATCCTACGTCCAGTCGCTTATCTCAAACAAGATAAACCTTTTTCACTAACACAAAACAATTACAAATTACAATCACAAAGAAACACAATTTGTAAAAGTTTAGAAACCACCTCTCTTGATACCACAAGAGATGAACCTACACCTCCTTTGAGTCTTCACAAAGGATGAACACCTCCTCCGAATACTTCACGAAGGATGATTCTCTTCCGAACACCTCCTTAGACACACCAAGGATGAACCGGCTATTTCCTTTGTCACCGTAGCAGCACTTCACCAGCTCCACAGACAAGAGTTTCACAAGCCGAATAAGAGCACACAAGTCTCAATGATTTATGAGTACTAGAGCACAAGGGAAGAGTTGTTTATGAGAGAAAAAGTGAGCCAATTTATAGACTCAGCCTAATACCCTTCCATTCTTCGAAAACGGGCCATCTAACGCATTTAATCGATTAACATAAGTATTAATCGATTAAAATGAGTACAACGGCTAGTTTTTCAAATCTGAAATCTCCAACGGTCAGATTTAATCGATTAAAATGTATTTTAATCGATTAGCTAATAGATTAAAAAAAGTTTTAATCTATTAAAACAGCAAAGGTTGAGTTTTCAGCTTTTACTCGTTTTAATCGATTAATACTTGTTTTAATCGATTAAAACAGTGCGATTTTGACTCTGGACATTATATATATAATATAAAATTACATGGAATCAAAACCACTAAGAATCTAAGTCCTAGACACTAAACTATAATTATTACAAAAGCTTTCCATAGCAATACAAGTCTTCATAACATCTTGAATCTTGATTTCTCTTGACTTGATTTGGACATCATCAAAACTTCATCTTCATCATTTTGCTAACATTCTCCCCCTTTTTGATGATGATCAAAAACTCCTTTGATTTAAAGCTTTTAGTAATAATCTGGATAAAACACAACTTATGGAAAGAGAGATTAATAGAAAATAATAATTTTAAACTTTCTTCTCCCCCTTTTTTGATCAGAAGAAAAAAAAATGCGTGCTCCCCCTAAATAAAAAGATATAAGGCATATTGAAAGATGAAATAAACAACACTTTTTATTAAACACTTTTTATTAAGGATGCACATAATCATAAAACCAAACAAACAAGACAAGCAAATAAGCCCTAGAATTCATCACTTTCATCACTAAGAATCTGAAACAGTCACAACTCATAAAAAGAGAGATTAATAGAAAATAATAATTTTAAACTTTCTTCTCCCCCTTTTTGATCATAATTAAAAATTTGTGTTTGATGTTCTCCCCCTAAGATAATACTCCCCTTTAATAAAGGCATGTATGCATATGAGCTAAAAATATTTCAAATTTAAAGATTCATTTAAACATACACAATAGGATATTTAAAGCAAATAATTTTAGGATAAAGAACTTATAAAACATTGTTTAGATCTTCATTTTGAGGATTGTCATCATTCTTCGCTTCATTTGTTGTCTTCTACAAATCTTCATCATTGCCTGCATGTAATTCAACGGACTCAAGAGGTTTTGCCTCAAGGTCTACAATTTCATCAAAGACAACATGCACACATTCTTCTATTTCAAATGTTTTCCGATTGAAAACTATATATGCTTTGTATATTAGAAGATATCCAAAAAAATAGTTTCATCGGCCTTGGAATAAAATTTTCTTAAATTTTGTTTTAAAGAAATTTTAAATATTAAACAATAGCTCCTTTGGGTTAGATTTAGAAAAAAGAAATCATTTTACAACCCAAACATATCTACCACTTGGAACACCATAATGCTTAATTTTACATTTATTTGAAGTATGACCCTTTTTCATACAATAAAAGCATGATACAGAGTTTGTGTTCCTATAAGTTGTTCCTTTTTCTACCCATGTTCTACGGGTTCTATTATTATGTTTATTTTTAATTTTAGGAACATACTTATTTTTAACAACCTTATTTTCATTATTTTTACTACATTCTCCTAAGGTTGTGTGTTCTAGTAGTTTCTTAAAATTTTCACAAGAAGCACATTCATCACTACTAGTAAATTTACCCTTTTCAAAAAATAACACTTTATGTTTCAAATCTTTATTTTCTTCAAAAATATTTTCAAAATTTAATTTTAAATTTTTAAAATCATTTTTCAATTTCTTATGAGCTTTATCTAATTTTTCAGATTCTACTATTAAAGCAGCATAAGTTTCATGCAATTCATCTTCACTAATTTGACTATAATTATCAGAATCGCTAGATGTACTTACTTGGCTTCCAGCGTCGTCGTTCACCACTAAACAGATATTTGCTTCTTCATCAGATTCGCTCAAATCGGAAATTGTTTCGTTGTCATCGTCCCATGCGATGTAGGCTTTCTTTTTCTTGAAGTTTTTCTTTTCCTTTAATTCTTCATTCTTTTTTTGATTTGGGCAGTCCGCTTTTAAGTGCCCCCTTTCTCCGCAACCATAACATTTATAGTGTGAGGAAGATCCTTGATTTTCTTTCTTTTCGAATTTTAATCTTCCTTTGTCTTTTGATTTCATGAACCTGTTGAGCCTTTTTATCATGAGTCTCAAATTTTCTTCATCTTCTGAATCTTCATCTTCCATTTTGCTCTTGCTCTTTTCTACCTCTGATTTTAATGCCAAACTCTTCTTGTTGGTTTTGGCTTTTGCTTCTTCTTCATCAAGTCTTCCAAGATCTAATTCATGTTCCCTCAACTTTCCAAATAGTGCCGCCATAGTCATGGTGTTGAGGTTTTGTGACTCCGAGATTGCAGTCACCTTAGGTTGCCACGACCTGTCTAAAGACTTTAAGATTTTAATGTTTAGTTCATCAGTATCAAATGACTTACCTAGTCCAATGAGATGATTGACAATGTTGGTGAAGCGTTTTTGAACGTCAGAAATTGTTTCTCCTTGCTTCATCCGAAACATTTCATATTCTTGAATTAGGGAATTCTTTCTTGCCCTCTTTACGTCATCTGTTCCTTCATGTGTTACTCTGAGCACGTCCCACATTTCTTGAGCAGTTTTGCAGACAGAAACCCTGTAGAACTCATCAACAGTCAATGCTGATGCAATGATATTCCGAGCTTTTACATCATTCTGAAATCTTTTCTTTTCTTCAATGGTCCATTGACCACGGGGCTTTGGTTCCTGTGTATTGTTAGTAGGAACAAAAGAGCCAGACGCAATAACATCCCAAATTTCACAATCAATAGATTCAATAAATATTTGCATTCTTACCTTCCAGAATGCATAGTTCTCACCTGTGAATAGTGGGGGTCTATTGATTGATGCACCCTCTGCAAAGGTTTGATGTGATCCTGCCATTTGAATGACTATCAAAGCAAGCTCTGATGCCAATTGTTAGAATTGCTGCAGCGGAATTGTTAGCGTGGAATAACAAACCAAGAGGGTTTTTAATACGAACGTGTGCCTTTTAATTTCTACTCAATTAAACTTACCAAGCAAATAATAAAGACAAATAAAGAGAGTAAGGTTGAGAGAAATTTGCACAGATGATTTTATCCTGGTTCGGATCTTACCAATCCTACGTCCAGTCGCTTATCTCAAACAAGATAAACCTTTTTCACTAACACAAAACAATTACAAATTACAATCACAAAGAAACACAATTTGTAAAAGTTTAGAAACCACCTCTCTTGATACCACAAGAGATGAACCTACACCTCCTTTGAGTCTTCACAAAGGATGAACACCTCCTCCGAATACTTCACGAAGGATGATTCTCTTCCGAACACCTCCTTAGACACACCAAGGATGAACCGGCTATTTCCTTTGTCACCGTAGCAGCACTTCACCAGCTCCACAGACAAGAGTTTCACAAGCCGAATAAGAGCACACAAGTCTCAATGATTTATGAGTACTAGAGCACAAGGGAAGAGTTGTTTATGAGAGAAAAAGTGAGCCAATTTATAGACTCAGCCTAATACCCTTCCATTCTTCGAAAACGGGCCATCTAACGCATTTAATCGATTAACATAAGTATTAATCGATTAAAATGAGTACAACGGCTAGTTTTTCAAATCTGAAATCTCCAACGGTCAGATTTAATCGATTAAAATGTATTTTAATCGATTAGCTAATAGATTAAAAAAGGTTTTAATCTATTAAAACAGCAAAGGTTGAGTTTTCAGCTTTTACTCGTTTTAATCGATTAATACTTGTTTTAATCGATTAAAACAGTGCGATTTTGACTCTGGACATTAATTATATAATATAAAATTACATGGAATCAAAACCACTAAGAATCTAAGTCCTAGACACTAAACTATAATTATTACAAAAGCTTTCCATAGCAATACAAGTCTTCATAACATCTTGAATCTTGATTTCTCTTGACTTGATTTGGACATCATCAAAACTTCATCTTCATCATTTTGCTAACAGTTCCTCCATCACACTACACAAAGACCAAACAATGATAAATAATATATCAATAACACGCATAATAAAACGTAACCCAAAATCGACCCTCAAAATACTAAATAAGCAAAACACACCAACGCTGAAAGGATTGCAACGCTTCAATCTAACGGCGGCACTCCGCCGGTCTTCAAACCCCAACAACCAACATCGACAGCTCAAACGACATCGGAACGACTACAACGCATCCTTTTGGCAGCCCGTTCCAATAGCGGTAGCCCAAAACGCGCCGGTCACCGGATCAGACAATAGTGGCAACGACGAAACTCCGGCGGACAACACAACGCCACGCTCCATGAAATCAACCTAGTCAAAAGACGCGGCGATGGGTGGGTGGGTCGGAGGTAGACGGACTCTGTCTAGGGTTCGCGAATAGTTCCAGAGGCGGCACTCCAACGAGCAACGCATCGCTACGCTACACTCAACGAAGCGGGTGGGAGGATTCGATACTCAAAACACATTGACAAGTGGCTGGGTCGAAGGTAGACGGACTCTCTCTAGAGTTCGCAAATAGTTCCAAAGCCGACGAGGAATGCACCCCTACGCTACAAGGAAGGAAGTGGGTGGGACGATTCCAGACTTGAAACACCTGGATGGGTGGCTGGGTCGGAGGAAGACAAAGTCTCTCTCGACTGCAATCTCTCACAAGCTTCTGCTTCTCTCTAACAAAGTCTCAGATTCAAAATCTGAAGACTGAAAATTAACCCCAAAAACTTGAAACTCCGATCCCAAATTTCAATTTCCACGTTTTAATTTCTGAAATTCTTTTCCACATGCACCAATCATATTTTGACACGTGGTCCTAGTCAAAATATTGTTAAAATTTGTTGTTAAAGTATCATTTCCCGCAAGAAAAATAGCTAGACAGAGATGTGAATGTACGGCACCATAACCCTAACATCTAATGCATTTAGCATCTATTTTGTCCGTATTTTATGAGTTATAATTTTTAGATTTGATTTAGTTTAAACGTACGTATCAAATTGAATAGATTAAATAAAAAATAATATAATTTAATTTAGGTTCAATTTTTTTTTAGTTTCATTTAACTAATTCATTTAGAATTTTTACACTAATTTAGGTATATTTTCAAAACTCTAACGCCGAGATTTCCTTTTCTTCTTCCTTTTCTAAAACAATTCCCTCGCAACTTTTGATAAGATTATAAAAAATTATTCAGCTTTATATTATCGATAAATTCTAATTATTGTGTTATTATAATATAAAGAAAATAAGATAATTGTGAAAAAAAAAATTAATTAAAAAATTAAAATAATGTGTAATATTCCAAAATATATAGTTTTAAATGTATTAAAATATAAAAATTACATATTTTTAAATTAATTGGGTATTAACCTTTCTATAAATATTTCTAACTAAATTGAAAGTTAAAGATACACAAATAAAGACTTTTTCATCTTTAATCTATAAGAAATATAATAAGTTTGATATTAAATATGCTAAAGATTACATATTTCATTCATTCTAGATTATATATTTCATTCATTCTAGATATATAATGATTTTATACTTATAGAATACTAGTGTTACGTTCCGACTGAAGTATTAACATAAGTCATCTAGCAACCTTCATAATATGGTAAATTCTTCCATCTTATTAAGTGTTGATGACTTTTCTTTACCAACTTGGTGGTAGAAATTTCTATTGATTCTGAACATTCAATACAATTATTTATTTATCTCAATGTATCATTAAAATTTGAATATTTTATTAAATCTAGTGACTTAACACACATCAACATATCAATAGTATTTCTTTAGACTTTGTTCACTTGAATGAATTTAGGATAGAGTGATGAAGAGATTTGAAAAGATTTGAAGATAAATATTTTTGTTGTTTATTTGAGTAGATTTGGAGGTAAGTGAGAGTGAATTTGGAAGTAAAGTTTGTAAGAATTAGTGTAGGATTTGATTGATGGGATAAATTAAAAAAATTTACTTCCAAATTCATTCTCACTTAACTCCAAATCTGTTTAAATAAACAACAAAAAAATTTATCTTTAAATCTTCTCAAATATCTTCAATCACTCTCCTCCAAATCCATTCAAGTTAACAAAGCCTTAGTTACTGTTTATATACATATATTAGAAATTGTACTATAGGATACCTGATCCTCCAACGGTCGACCGGTAACCCAGGCGACCTGACGACAGTTAAACCAAACGGTCGACCGGTAACCCGAACGACCTGACGACAATTGTCGTAATGTCGTATGATCGCACATTGTCATCGACCACTTGGTGCTCGACAACCAAACAGTAATGTCGCGACATGTAGCGTTCATACGACAAGTCGCCTATCCATGTCGACACACAGGACGATCGATATACAACGCGCGATATTGTAGCATGCGGTTTAGCGGTTACAGATAAGCGGTTACGCATATTAGCTAACCAACGCCGTGAATCACGGAAGTAATTGACTCAGTATCAATACACAACCTAGCAGTTACAACTTCTACATAGTCCACTTCGGTAACTGTCCGGATTTTCAGGTAACAGTTTATTTTACTGTTTTAAATATACGAAACACATGAGAAAAAAGGTACGTTTTTCCCCTAGAAGAAATTAAGAAAGATTACTCTTGATCTGATTCATCACATTCCTTTCT
Source organism: Vigna umbellata (assembly GCF_029865625.1). Taxonomy (NCBI): domain Eukaryota; kingdom Viridiplantae; phylum Streptophyta; class Magnoliopsida; order Fabales; family Fabaceae; genus Vigna; species Vigna umbellata. Next base: position 8,096,530 of record NC_142174.1, on the reverse strand, counting down.
GACTTGAGCGTCGGAGTGCCTTTGCAGGTACCCAGCCCATCTTTACTCAGGGAAGCAGAGAAGACAGAGAAAAACAGCACAGTAAGAGCAGTACAAAGAAGAAGCAGTCCATAGTTGTTAGGCTCGAATCTTGGTCTCCACATCCCTACTGAAACAGAAATGATAGTGCAAGATTGGTCATAAGTTGATCAACGTGTATGGTTTACATATAGATTCATTATGTGATTTCAAAGTTTCATTTTCGACAATATAAATATAACATACCATCAAGTTTCAACTTAAAGCAATAGAATACAAGAGTATACAAGTAATAAATCACATTTTCACTACTATCGAAATCTTCCTACTTATTTTAAGAAGTTCTATACATCAATTTCTACTTGTTTTTATTATCATAATCAACATTTAGCGTAAAACTCAAAATATGATAATGCAACACTGAAACCGTAACAACTTCATTGAAATTCACCAAGACAATCTTAACATCTCATCATACGATTTCAAATAAACATTTCAAAGCATACTATCAAATTTATGACAATTTCATTATCTTAATTTAGCAAGAACTAGAACAATTCACAACATTTTTAATTGATTAAATCTAAAATATCCTATAATATTCACAAATAGAACTAGAGAGAAAGAATAACAAAGATTAAGAATAATTAGTAGTTTCCAATAAACCTTTTACATCACATCATAAAAAAAATTGATGTTGAAACACACAAATAAAGTTTGTATTAGAAAAGTCCAAAACTTAAAGAAGTTTTGAGAAAAAAAAATCACAAATGAATATTTTTTGTTCTTAGCAAATTTGGGACGAGTTGTTTCCGAGGTGGACTGACCAAATTGTCAATGTATATGAGTTCAAAATCAAAACAAAGGGGAAAATCTACCTCCAAGAACTATGTCGCGTTCGCAGAAAATATTTTGAGTAAGTATATAAGTCAAGAATGATTATTTGATAAATGTACTCCTGGTGATAACATGTATATATAGGCTTTTTAGGCTTGTTAATATGTAGAATATAATAACAGATATGATAAATGAATTTTGTTAATAATGAATAATTCTATTTATATCATTTAATCTAAAATATATTCTCAATTATTATTTTTTTCTTATTTTAAGGAGTTCAATATTTTATTTGGATCTCATACTTGAATCATATTCTTATTGGACCATTTTGGATCTGACAATTATAACATAATTTGGATCACATAAGTACATAAATTCCTCAAGCTTGAAAGTTAACTTTTGAAGGTGAACCAAATTATTAAATGAACGAGTTTATGCTACTCTTAGCCTAATTTTAAATTGTATTTAGTGTTTTAAATATATTTGACATAAGATTGACTCATTATTTTTTGACATTGCTAGTTATTTTTATAACACGAGAACAATTATATATTTTTGACACATTGGCTATTTTTCCAAGCACAAGATCAACTACATATTTCCACACATTATTGGCCATTGAGCACAAGATTAGGATACCTAATGTTGTATTTAATTTGTTCATAATTTGAGCCCTTTTAATGTATTAAACTGAGGGATTTTTTATGAATCATGATTATTTCCTAGGGTTATGTCCCGAAAGACCTTTTCACCTCTAGTCACACATGGCTATTTTTTATTGGAAGTTTCAAATTTACAAAAGACGAAAAGCCTAAACGTTCCTTGCCGCCATTTGCGAAACGTCTCTCCTTCTACCCAAACTCTTCATCCTCCTTCCCTTTATATTTCTCATTTTGGATTTCTATTTCATTCTTCTTTGCATATCCTAGTTTTTGCACGTCTATGTTCTCATTCCTTTCGTTGTCATCTTTCAAGTTTGCTTCTTCATATGTTTCCTTCATCAGTCGAAGATTTCATTTCCTGTTTTAGCATTTGTGATGAAGAGTTTGTCGAGTTAATAGAGGATGAGTCATGTTCTACAGTAATAGAATATACAAAAAATGCCGGATTGTGTCGATTTTATCTTTGTACATGTTTAAGGACCTCAATATTAAAAAGGAAATTTAGTGACAATTTTTTTTTCCTTTAAAAAGTTACCAATCTTTTCTTTTTCTCTAATTCTATCCATAATGATAAAAATAGTTCTAATTGATTCTAAAGTAAGTGATTATTTTAAAAAGATTTATAAAAAACACTTATTTAAATTTTAACGATCCATTATTTAACTCGTTTCAATAATTACCATTGTGAACATCACTCACTATCCGAGCAGTTATTTAGCCCGTTTCAATAATTATTTAACATATAACTGAGAAGACATAAAACTCTGCAATCGAATTTAACATTGAAGCTCAAAAATCCGTATTATTACACAAATCCAACCTTGCTCGTGCATAAACCAATATTTTTTTCATACGACAGAAATAATGAGATCTAGTTAATGTGTTTTTGAGGTTTAAATGAGAAATATTTTATAAAAATTGAAAAATATGATCACCAGAACAACACAAATAGAACAATGTAACCTGAATACCATAGATAATGTAACGTGAATACCATAGATAATGTAACCTTAATACCATAGATAATGTAACCTGAATACCATAGATAATGAACTCACATATAAAGCCCCATCCCACTTCCACCTAAAAGTTAAAAACCACAAATCTTTTAACAAAAAGTAATGAACGTATACATAATCACATGAACTGAACTATTAGAGGAAAAACAGAACTTGAAAACATCATGTTTAACTCTATATCTAACTCTATGTCACACCAGTTATACGATCTAAGCAAAGAGTGCTATGATGAAATAATCCAATGTCAAAAGGTTGAAAGAGAAAAATCAACAGATCCACCGCAATTGAACATTGAAGTATACAGATCATGAGGTTGTCGGCAAAATATATTATAAACACTGAAATATTTCATCACTGGAACCACATTAATGGAACAACATAATTCTGAAAAACAATCCAAGTCGTCATGCAAACACTGTAAGAAATTTTAAACAGCTCGTGAATCACGCAAATGCAGAATTTACAGATTATACCTGACACGAATTCTATCTCGCACAATATACGATGATATCTAGGCCGCATTACATCACCAATGTCAATTTCAATGGAATAAAAAAAAAGGCAAGTTAATTCATTGCGAGTGAAAATGAAAAAAGTAATCACCGGAGTACAATATAATTCTTGAGAAGCTTAATGATGCAAGAATAAAACTGAGAAAAATCACAGATCCATCAACCAGATCTTCAAATTCAAACAATCACCAGAGCCACTGAAATCTTACAACATAGTTGCTATACCAATACAAAGTACGGTTATTGATCATACCTTTAACGTTGTTGATCACAAATTTCAAGAAATCAAACAAATCACAGAATGAAATTGATAAAATTGAGAGATCTTGATCGATCAACAAATCACGTATGTAAAAAAGGAAAACACAACAAAGATCCATACATATACCGTGATAATTCTTATTATTCAGCCTATGTATAATAAATTTTGTTCATATGGATAAAGGAATTTAAAATAAAATAAAAGAAAAGAAAAGAAACTACATTTCCACGTTCATTCCGCTAAGAGGCACCAAAAATCGACGGATCGGGAGAGGGTATCAGATCTGAGGATTCAGGTAAGAGAGACACTATATTTCCACATTCTTGTCGTTTCGAGGCACCAAAATTCAACGGATCGGGAGTTTCAGATCTAAGGATTCCTCACTCAAACTCGCGCAGACACGGCTGGAACGGCAGTGGCGACAGCGGCGGGGCCGCGGAGGAAGGAGAGGAATCCGGTTGTCTGAGAGGCGTCCTGCTCGTCGAGGAACAGATCCTCAGGCACGCGGAAAGCACCGTGGAGGCAAACGGCGGCGACGCCGAGCATGAGAGCGGAGACGAGGACGGAGCCCACGCTGGTGAGGAACACGACGAAGACGGTGAGCCCGGAGAGGATAGCTAGCGTTTCGAAATCGGAGAACGTTCGGCCAAGGATGACGAGAGGCTGGTCGGAGGGGCGGAAGAGGTAAAGGAAGGTCCAGGAGGCGAGGAGGCCGGCGAGGAGGACAAGGGAGAAGGGATTGGTGAGGAGCGAGATCGCAAGGATCAGCGAAACGACAGCGTAGTAGTTTACACGGAAGTATGAGAAGTTCTTGCGAACTCGGAGTGTGGCTTCAGAGAACGATTCCGGTTTGGAGAAGGCGGAGCGGTCCGCGAGCTCCGCCCAAGGGCGCCGCTGGTCGAGGCCGTGGCGAAGGGAGGTGGATAGGTGATTGATGAAGGCGCGGAAGGCAGGGTTGTTGGCAGGAGCATCCGTCAACACCGCGCCGGGACCTCCTGCGGCGACGGGTTGGGAGTTGGAGATTGGGAGGACGGGAGGCGCGGAGGTAGCCATGTGTTTAGAGAGAGAAAGAGAGGGAACTGGTTTTAATAGAGAGAGAAAATGTGAGAAGAAAGAGAGAACGTGTTTGTATTTATATTTATGCTTTGTTTTGTTGCTTAGTGGTGAAGTTTAGGAACGCATCACCGACGAAAAACGCAATGGCGTTTGAGGTCCTTCGTCGTCAGTCACACGTCGTTTGCCAAACGCGTTTGTGGGAAGAGCCACGATATATAGTGCTGAAAGTGGGAATTACCCGAACACTTTCATTTATCTTAGGTCAAAGTCTCACAAATTATGTGGTTTTCTTTCACCCTCTTTCGATAGATGCGCTTTCTTAGAATACTGCCCGCAAATGCTTCATTTAATCGAGTGATTTTATTTTAAGTTTAATTTCATAACTCTCATGTTAGCCCCAATCCTTTTTATGGTTGACTAGGAAAAACACGTAAATTCGTGTATCCAAAATTTTATTATATTAAAAAAAATACAATTTTAAGAAAATATATAATTTTATAAATAAATTTCAAAAATAGTATATAATAATTTTTAATTGAAAAATTTATGTAATAATTTTAAGTAAAAAATTATGCAATTATAATGTTATAAAATACAAATATTTTTTAATTTGTTAAAGAATATAATTCTCTAATTAAAAGATATTGCTAAAATAATTGTCAACACTTGTTAGAAGATATACTAATTTAATTTAATTAAAGATTATACCAAAAGTTATTAAAAAATATAAATTAAGTGTTTATTTTAATACTATTTTTATTTATTTTATTTTGTTACAAGGCGAATATAGGTCGAGTTTACTTTTATACAATAATAACAGAACAAGCATGGCCTTTATTATAAACGCGTATGAGATTCATGTTGTAATAAAATAACGTTCATGCAATTACTTTGCACCTCATGTTCTCTTACGCAATGTAGCAACGTTGTAAATGTCTAAATTGTCCAAGATTTAAATTTATGATTGTAAAATTTATAAATATGTGTTTGATGACGTTATTGAAAATGAATTCTAAGATTAAAAGATACACATTTTTTAATTGTGTAATTTGAAAATTCGAAATTGTATCTCAAATTAAGTCATTCCTAATATATTTTTAAATTTTTAGATTCCGCATCCGAGTTTGTAATTTGAAAATATAGTACATACATCTGAGAATGAATTGATAGATTAAACAATTTAAAATTATATTTTAAATTGATAGATGTGTGGTGCTGGAAGGTGATTTGAGATCTTCTAATTTGGTTAATGGATGTTTTGAAAACATTGGTTCTATTTGGGTGCAACAATTCACATCAATTGGTGGTTTTAAACTAGATTCATGTTATTGAGGCATTTGATCAAATATTTGATCTGTGAAGCGATTGTGATTGAGAATTCAAGAAATATCAAAGTGAGAATCATTCGAGAGTTCAATCATGAAGTGAACAATTCTTGTCAACCCATGTGAAAGGAAAATCTGTTGGGTTGCAATTAAAGAAGAAAAGTAATTCAATTGGAAGCAACTACAACTTTCGTGATAGTAAAATAGCTTCTGTTGGTCAGTTGTGTTAGTCTGTTACTGCTAATAGCAATGTGTGTGAGAATACAGAGTTATGGTAGAGGGAATGAGTGTATGAATTTGAAAGTGAAGAAACTGTATTTCATTAAAAAACCTAAGTGAGAATGGTACAGTTTGGTACATATACAAAAGGCAAAGTGGAATTGGTCAAATCTACATGACCGTTATTACAGTTGCAATTTAAACTACTCAACACACCCCTCCTAAAGTGAAACTGTTGAAAGATCTAATTCCAAGGTGTTCTCTCAATTTCTGAAATCTGTTTTGGCGAAGTGCTTTGGTAAAAATATCAGCAGCTTGATCCTCAGTTGGGCAATGTAGAAGATCAAGTTTCTTCTTATCAACTTGCTCTCTCAAGTAGTGATACCGTGTTTCTATGTGTTTGCTGCGTCCATGTGCCATAGGATTTCTTGCAAGGCTGATTGAAGATTTGTTGTCTATCATGAGCTTCATTGGTTTGCAATAGTTGATCATCAGTTCATCAAGCATCGCTTCAATCCAAGCACACTGACATGCGGTTTCTGAAGCAGCCACATATTCGGCCTCGCATGAAGACAGTGCACAATGTTTTGCTTCTTCGAGCACCAACTAAATGTAGCCTCCATGAACTTGAGTACATATCCGAAAGTGCTTTTTCTGTCAAGCTGATCTCCAGACCAATCAGAGTCACTCCATGCTTCCAGAACTTCATTCATTTCATTGTGTTTCTTTGGATAAAATAGACCATAATCTGTTGTTCCCTTTAGGTATCTTAATATGTGTTTGGCAGCACTGAGATGTGATTGTCTTGGATCTCCCATATACCTGCTAATCAATCCAACACCGTAAGAAATATCAGGTCTACTGTTGCATACATACCTGAGTGAGCCCCACGATCTACTTATACAAGGTTGCGTCAACTCTTTCATCCTCTGCTTGCAGTGTCAGTTTTGTGTTGGCCATTATGGGTGTACATGTGCTGTTGCAATTCTCCATGCCAAACCGCTTCAAAATATCACTTACATACTTCTTTTGATGCACCAGGATTCCACCATCTACACGTGAGAATTCCAGCCCAAGAAAATAACCTAGACTTCCGAGATCAGTCATCTCAAAGTCTTCTTTCATCCTTTCTTTGATGATGGAAAACCATCAAGAAATCACATTGGACCTCTTACTAGAGCAATGGCTAGGAAGATTCAAGAAGAAGAAGGATCATCTAACATTTTACTTCTATGGAAGGTTACTTATAAAATCCTTCTTCTCTTAACTAAAGCACTTATATTTGTTTTGTAGGAATTAATAAATCTTGGAGAATATGATTGAGCCATCCAAGAAAGAACCAAGCAAAGGAGCCAAAAAGCAAAGGAGGTGCTTACGGCATGCACCAGCATTTTCCACGTGAATGTTGGCTGATTTGGAAGGAAGCACACACCTTGCTGGATGAGCTGGAATGAGGCATGGATTTTGCTTGATCAAAATCTGAATAATTTGAATTTTAGGAGGGAATTACAAACAGAATTTAGGCTCCTCTTCACCTATAAATAAGAGGGCCTTTTCTTTGTATTGGGTTACTTTTGAGCTTAGTAAATTGCTGCTGAAATTCACTGCCAGCCTTTTGCTCTTGAGTCACTAATTCTCTCTACTTTCTCTTCCCTTTCCTCTAGCTTCCTTCCATTGTAGGAAGGCCTTCTGAGCTGTGAGGTTCCCACACATACTCATTCCACTCAAATACACCAACCATCAATCAATCTCACTCAATTTCCGCTGCATCCACACACTGCTGATTTTCATCCACTGCACCAATACTATTCTCTGGTTTTAAAGCTTTATCTGCAAGGCCAGGTCATTCAAGCATGGATAAGTTTCCATCAACTGGTATCTAGAGCTCTGGTTGTCCACGCAAACCATAGCTAAGTGCCTTTCCATTCTGCTGTTTAATTTCAGTCCAGTCTGTGCTATTTCTGTTTCTGTTTTCAGTCCAGTTTGTACTGTCTCTGTGTCTGTTTTGCTGTTGTTTTCAATTCTGTATTGCTTTTCCAGTCATTCAATTTTAGTTTCCTTTGTGTGCTTATATTGTCCTTTCATTTTAATCGGTGAAACCTTCTTGTTTGGGTCATTTCCAGCTTTACATTTCAATTCTGTATTGTTTTAAGTCTTGTGCAATTTACTGTTGCAGTATTTTTGTTTGTCTCTGTTCAGTTTTGTTTTCTGCTGAATTATTTCGTTTTAATTGATTTGCAAGTGCTAAACAAGCTGTATATATACCAAATAAGGCAATGAGGACTTGATCTAGCCTGGGTTATACAAGCTGAAGCATCAAAATGCAATTCTGTTTTGTTTTCCATTGTGAATTCTGATACAGAATTTAAATCTGGTGCTAAAATTCTAAAACTGTTTCAGTGGTTTTCTTTTGATTCTGGAGCTTGGTACAACATTGTGTAATGTTGTTGAATGTGTCTTAAGGTATAGCAAACCAAAACAAGCACTAAAATGCAATATGCATAGTGTGGTTGCTCAAAATCCTTAACCATTCACCATTTCAGATTGAACTTCTAGCTTTTCACCGTGCTAATATACTTGATTTGGTCTAATCTGAGTTTGGTCATGCTAAGCATATTAAATCTAGCTTAGATCTGTGTTTATACACTTCTTAGAGTCATTGCCTTTGCTGTCCAGTTTTTGATTCTATGAAAAGCTAAATTGGTTGGTTCATTGATGGTTTTTGCTGCATAATTTGGCCATAGCAAGGGTGATTTTCGAATCCTACTATTTCTGTGTGTTTGGACAGTTTGAACAAGTCTAAATGGATGATTAAAAGTTGCTAATACTGTTCATTTGGTCAAAATTGAAGTTATATGCAGATTGGATACTTAAACCATCAATTTTGAGTTAAAATTGGAAGTGGACCAGTGAATTTGAGTAGTAAGCATTATTTCAGCTGTTTAAGAGTTTAAACATGTTTAATATCATGAATAAAAGTTGTTTGAACATTCATCCAAGCTGCTGAAACACTGCTACTCATTTTGAGTTCCAAAACCACCATTTTAGTTCATTTTTCTAGTGCAGTTTCTGTTTTCTAGCCACTGTTTTGGTAATTTTAGTGTAAAATTCATTGCTGGATTGTGAAAAAGCTGGTTCAATGTTTAAAAATGAAAACATATGATCAAAAGAAGAAGTATCAAGTGTTAAAAAGCTGTTAGAACCAACCAATCCAGATTACAAGCCCTGAAAATCAAAAACACAAAATCTGAAATTCATTGGGGCATTTTATCAAACACTTCTGAAAATTATCAAACAGTTTGCATTTGGAATAATTTCTGAACTGTGCTTGTGTTTTTCTTGCTTTCTTCATCCATTCTAGTGCCTTTGATAAGTTCCTCTTGTGTACCTACTTTCATGTGTGTTGTTCCATTGTTTGTGTCTATTTTTGGCATCTAAAGTGTTCAATACAGCAACCTATACTGGTGCAGTGTGCAGAAATTTGGTGCAGATTTTTAATCTGTTTGGTGTATTTTGCTGAGTTTTGGAGTGTATGTGCAAGCTGTTTGGGGCATCCAGTACCAGAATCCTTCTCCTACTTTGGTAGCCTCCTAGGAAGTGGTTTGAGCATTGAAAGTGGAGCAAGAAGGAAGACTCAACAGCAGCAAACATCACTGTCCAGCAGCTGAAAACTCTGTTACAGCAGCAACTTCAATCTCCAATTCATTAGCTTTGAGTGCAGCTGCAGCAGCAAGAAGACAAAGCTCACATTATTTCTAGGCCTCATTTCAAGTTTATTTACACCAAATATCACGGAATTTGCTGTTTGAAATTGTTTTTTTTTCTTTGCTGTTTTTGAGCCAAGTGACTTGGAAAAATGCTCTTGAAGCAATTCCAAGTTCACAATTGAACATTGTAATAGTCCAATTTCGTTTTCTTAGTGTGGAAGTGTGTCAAGGGGCTCCAAGTGTCACTTGCACTTTCACTTAGGGCCGTCTAGCATTTACATTCTTGCATCTTTATTGCTTTCTTTAATTTCTTGCTTAATCTTTTTGTTTTTTTAAGTCTCCGTGGTATATAGGATTGCATAACATTTAGTCAACCTTTCTTTGGTTTTAGGTTCATTTCATAACATTTGAAAAGAATTTGAAGAATTTCTACTTAGAAACTAAGGTAAAAGATAACTCTAAGGAAACTCTGGCTAAGGAAGAACTTGGTTTCTAAGCTTGTCCATTTGTGACTCACCTCTTCTTCCTGGGAGCTACTTAGAAACATCTTTTGCTTCTAGAATCTCTTTAGAAATTTTTCACCAAAAACAAAGAAAGCTTGTGAAAATCTTTTCACTCATTACTTGTCAAATATTTTGAAAACTTTGTGAAAACCTTTTCCTTTGACAAGAATGAGTCAATCAAGTGTGCAAGGAAGTTTGAAACCCAATAGTGAAATGTCTTTAAGGGAAGAATTTGAGCAAAGATTTGAACAAAGGGATAAAGAGATTAGTGAGCTCAAAGATATGATTAGTCAACTTTTGATTAATCAAGATAAAAAGAAAGAGAGGTCTTCCCATAGGAGAAGAGAAGAATCATCATTCTCCAAGTGAAATTGAGCAAAATAGTAGTCATCACAATGATGACCACTACCAAATGCCTCCTAGAAGACAACATAGAGTTAGAGAGCATTACCCAAGAGAGCCTAAGATTGATCTTCCTTCCTTCATGGAAAGATGATGTAGAAGAATACCTAGAGTGGGAAATGAAAGTTGAGCAATTGTTTGAGTGCCACCAAATAGATGATGAAAGGAGAGTCACCATGGCTTCTCTAAGCTTTCAAGGTTATGCCTTAATTTGGTGGACAGCCTTAGTCAAGGACCATAGGCTAAGACACTTACCTCCCATTAGGTATTGGAATGAAATGAGAGCTGCCTTGAGGAGGAGGCATGTACCAGCCTACTATGATAGGGAGATAATGGATAAACTCCATAAACTCCAACAAAGGAACATGAGTGTTGAGGAATATAGACAAAAAATGGAGTTACTCATGTTGAGAGCTGGGATAAGAGAAGAACCTAGGATAACAATAGCTAGGTTTCAAAGTGGACTAACTATGACATAAGAGATAGGGTTGAACTTATACCCTACAATGATCTCAATGAGTTAGTCCAACTTTGTGTGAGGGTTGAGCAACAACTAAAGAGGAAAAGCTCCACCAAGAAAGATTACCCTCATAGTTCTTACCATAAGAAAGAGTATAAGAGGGAGGGTAGTCAAACCAAGCCAAGATATGAAGACAGAGAGAGAGAGAGAGGAAAAGAAAAAGTCAAAGAACCTTCAAGAGATCATAAGAGTAAGGAGACTAAGTGCTTTAGATGTGGGGAAAAAGGGCACTATGCATCTGAGTGCCGCAATAGAAGGTCAACTTACATCCTTGAGCATGAGAGTGAAAGTGAGGGTTCTTCATATAGTGAGTCTGAACATCCACTTCTGAAGAAGAAGAAGCTTTACCTTGTGATGGTGACTTACTTATGGTAAGGAGACTCCTGGAAAGTAAACATGTAGAATTAGAACAGTCACAAAGAGAGAACCTATTCCACACAAGATGCAAAGTTTTAGAAAAGACATGTTCAATGATAGTGGATAGTGGCTCTTGTTGCAACTGTTGTAGTTCTAGAATGGTAGAGAAGCTTGGCTTAACCACTACTCCTCATCCTAAACCTTACAAACTTCAATGGATCAAAGAGGATGATGGAATAGTAGTTAAAGAACAAGTAAGTGTACCTATTTCCATTGGCAAATATGAAGATCAAATTGTTTGTGATATAGTACCAATGGAAGCTGGGCACATATTACTTGGAAGACCTTGGCAATATGATAAACAAGCTTTACATGATGGAGTCACCAACAAAATCACCATTCAACACAAGGGAAAGAAAATTATTTTGTGTCCTCTTACACCTTCACAAGTAAGAGAGGACCAAATAATTCTTAAGAAGAAGTTGGATGGAGAAAAGAAAAAAGAAAATAAGAAAGAAAGAAAGAATTTGGTAACCCATGCCTCAGCCCATGAAGTTGTCCAACCTCAAACCTTGAATATTTCCAAAAATCTTTTTCTTGGACAACCTCATTTCCTTCTTTATTGCAAAGAGGCATTTGTTTCAATCACTCATGAACTTGGTTCTCTACCAAAGGGGTTGCAAAAACTTTTAAAGGAATTTGATGATATATTTCCCAAAGAGGTACCAAGTGGATTACCACCTTTGAGGGGAATAGAACATCAAATAGATTTGGTGCCTGGGGCAAGCCTACCCAATAGGCCAGCCTATAGAACCAACCCTATGGAAACAAAAGAAATAGAGAAACAAGTTAATGACTTGTTGAACAAAGGGTGGATCCAAAAGAGTTTAAGTCCCTGTGCTGTGCCTGTGTTGTTGGTCCCTAAAAAGGATGGGTCTTGGAGAATGTGTACAGATTGTAGGGCCATCAACAACATAACTGTCAAGTATAGGCATCCCATTCCTAGGCTAGATGACATGTTGGATGAATTACATGGAGCAAATCTCTTCACCAAAATTGATCTTAAAAGTGGATACCATCAAATAAGAATTCATGAAGGAGATGAATGGAAAACTGCTTTCAAGACCAAGTTTGGTTTGTATGAATGGTTAGTCATGCCCTTTGGCTTGACCAATGCTCCAAGTACATTCATGAGATTAATGAATCATGTGCTTAGGGAATGCATAGGCAGATTTGTAGTGGTCTACTTTGATGATATCTTAATCTATAGTCAAGGCCTTCAAGAACATCTTAACCATGTCAGAAAAGTCTTGCTTCTTCTTAGAGAACATCATCTCTTTGCCAACTTTGACAAATGTACTTTTTGTCAAGAAAGTGTGATTTTCCTTGGATTCAAAGTGGGAAAAGAAGGTGTACATGTTGATCCAGAGAAGATCAAGGCTATACAAGAATGGCCAACCCCTAAA